>NC_133328.1:440120275-440444775 GCF_042186555.1 Aquarana catesbeiana | reverse complement strand
TTGTGGAGGTAGGGCCTCTGCCAGTGGTCAGCTGAGGAATCTCCTGGTTGATCAGGCCCAGATGGATAAGTAGGCGTTCTTCCTCCTTGAACGATGGGAATCTGTATGCTTTGTTCCGACGGAGGGGGAAGGCCCATCTGTATGTAATTTCTTTTTGTGTCAGAACTTGCAGGAGAGGTTTCAATGTGCAACGCTTTTGTACAGTATAGGGCGAGAGGTCGGCGAATATTTGAATATAATGGCCTTGAAGATCTTGTCGGACCTTTTCATTACTTCTTCCTTAACAGCATAGAAGTGAGGCCTCTAATTCTAAAATTATATCATCTGGACCTATTTTCAAGGTCATCCATTTTAGAGAGAGCCGTTTTGAATTGTTCTTGCAGATCCTGTATTCTAGCAGAGTTCTGGTTGATTCTGGTGATTGATTGATAAGCTTTCTTTTCAATCTTATCGATCCATGCCCCCAGATGTTGAAAATCATCATGAATGGCGGAGGTAATTTGTGCTGCTGTGTGTGCCAGACCTCTAGTTAACATGGTAAAGAAGGCAGCCATCATAGAAGGAAAGTCTGCTGGGGCATGTGAGGTGAGGTGAGTCCCCAAATCACTGTTAACTGGGCTGGTCATGAAGTCACTCATGGGGTGAGATTAAAGTCCCCTATTGTCCTCCCTGGTAAGGATTTGGTGGATGTGGGAGAGAGCATGTCCTTCAGTGGGGTACATACTGAATTCCCCTGTGGTTGATCGGATGCAGGAGCAGTGTCTTGGTCCAGGATAGACTCCTTTATTCCTGGTCAATGGTCATGTGCCTCGTGAGGATGCGGCCGCCATTTTGGATAGGCCGGCTGCTGTGAGGAGGCTTCAAGCTGGTGGGAGAGGTTTCTCCTTTCGGTGCTCACTAGCATCCGGGGGATCCCGGCAGTGGACCGGGCTGAGGACTAAGGCTCTGTCAGCTGCGGCAGGTGGTAATAGGCCAGGATGGTGCGGAGCTCTGTGGCTAAGTGGCCATCTTAGATGACTGCGCCTTGGATATGAGATTTTGAAGCGTTGCTTCCATTCCATTACAGACATTACAGAAATTGTAGTGATTTTTATAGTATACATGCTGAAACTCAAATAGAAATATTATCAGGTCACGTGTTGCAACAATCTTTGCAAAAAAGGCAAATCTCAAATTTCAACACAAGCATGCATGGTCAAAACCAAATTATCTCAACAGAAAATCCCTAACCATTGGTTTGGGGCAAGAAAACTTTCAGGAGACTCTTGCTGATTAAGATTTACTGATACCTTATCATGGTGAATGAATTCAACATGCACATTTACTGGAATATGATAAAAAAAAAAACAGATCAATGAAGAAAATCAATCAAGACTGGATCCATTATGAACACTCATGTATAGGTGTGTTTATTGCTGCAAGTAATTCTGATTTTTTTTTATCCTCTATTTATCTTACCTTAAAAGCAAAACTTTAATGGTTTGGGGTCAGTTTTATTGTAGTTTTTATTATTTTAAACTGTTGTTTTATATCTGTTTAAATATATAAATACAATTTAATCGATTTCTTACAAATAAACATTTAATACATCATAAAATATTTCCGCGGCACCATGGAATAGCCAAATAGACTGCAGAACAAACAAAGTATCCTTTGCAGACCCCATTTGTTTTAATAACATTTTATACTGAGCTGTACAATAATGGGTTAGTCATCGTTGTGAAGACATATTACAGTTCTTTTAAGAAAAGGATTCTTTCAGCATAGCTAGAATTTGAAAAGGCACATATATGAAAATGTGGCTAGAGCTGCTGCCTGTATAGAAGACTATACATTCATATGCAATATTCTATGTTAATAGACTAAAAGGATAAAATATTTCTAAAATCCTGACCATAATAAATAAAGACAAAATACATAAAAAAAAACATGTTATACATTCCCTTTAAGAAAACTGAAACCCGTCTATACAAAAAGAAGCTTTGAACAGTATATCTTGTGTTTGTACATGTTTAAAGCCCAGTTGAACTTTCAGTTTAAATCAACTGAATATATTGCAGGGGGATTAAAACAAAAGTTGTACAAAAATACAAATAATAGATTAGCTGGCACTTGCTTACCTATAAACTAAATAGATACCAAATATGATAATTCTGTTTGTACACTAACCCAAATAGATTTCTCACAGTGGGATAAACTTTCACACAATAATAAAAACATAAAATTGCAAGTTTATTGCAGACTTCACAGGCTGACTTACAAATACAATGTTGCAGAAATGTGTGGGTATTTGTGTATTTGTATGCGGTTTCTAAGTTGCAATCCTATGATAGCAATCTCCAGCTCTAATGACAGCTCTTTGCTTCTGTCCTCATCCATAAATGAATAGCTCCCATAGACAGAAAGATGAGGAAGGCAGATAAAATATTAAGCTCCATTTGGAGTTTAACAAACTGTGAAACTAAGCATTTGGAGTACTGTTGCTTTCTTTCTATGCTTTGGCTAGTGCCATATAAGACAGAGATTTTAGCAGTGACGCTGGCATGCTTGCCTGGGAAAACTTAAGCAACTAAAGCAAACTTGGATTGAAATTCGGCTGGTTAAACAGGGACTGGCTGAATTTTGATCCATGTATGGGCAGAGTGGATGTACAGGAGTCATCCAACTGACCTGTTGGAACATTTCCACTCAATCAGAGCGACTGGCTATAGCTAGCAGCACTGATCAGTGTATTCTGATGGCAGGGATTCTCCCCACCATCAGAATGCAATAGCACAATGGGGAGGATTCCCCCATCTACATCGAATCATTGTACAAATCAAAATGAATTATCTATGAGCTGCCTAATTGTGGCATCATTATACTTGTTCACTCAGCCTCACTTCTGACATGTTCCCAAAGAATCCTGTATCTTTAATACAATGTATTTCATATTAACATCATGGATATAGCCAAAGGAATTAAATAATAGAAATAAAAATGATTTTCGTCCAAATTTATACAGCTCAATATCTCTACTCAACCCTGTTGGGGCAATACTGACCATTGTCCATTATGACTCCGTTCTGGACATCTTCGTTAAATAATTGCCACCACACTAATATGGTTTAAAGTGGCTGTAAACCTCTCACATGAAAAATGAACAAAACATATCCTTCTATAGTGTGAACTTGCCTCAATTCAAAGCACTGAATGTAATTTCTGTATACAGCCTCATTCCTCTGCTATCTGCATATGTCATTTCTGATAGGCCATGCCAACATCAAAGGACTGAGGGGAATGGAAAGAGGAGAAGGAAAGCTGCTGATTGCCACAGCTCTACATGTTTTCTTATGAGATTGTGGAGGGGCTGTGTCCCTTCCCTCCACCCAGGTCTCAGAATACACCCAGCTCTCCTCTCTGAGCTGTGCTGTGTGGTGCGTGATGTCAGATCCCTGCCCTCTGCCTCTAGAAGCTCAGAAAAGCTGTGTAAATTCTGCATGGTTGTAGAGAAGAGATAGCTGCAAATAAACAAGTACAACTTATTTAGGAGGATTTGTTTCATCTCTGTGTATCACCTTTAGCCAGTCACTTCACTAGGTACGAGGGTTTATAACCACTATTACCATATGCACCTTAGGGACCGCCCACCGCATATATACTGCGGCAGGGCGGCACTATTGTGCAAAACAACGTAAATGTACGTCGTTTCGTGCATGGGACACTGTGGGCACGCGTGTGCCCGCTGCACGGCAGGGGAGCTGATATGCAGGTCCAGCGGCCATGATGTCCACTGGCCACCCACGATTGCTCCTCAGAGAGGCAGAACGGTGATCTGCCTATGTAAATAAAGCAGATCCCTGTTCTGACAGGTTAGTACAGAGAGATTGTCTGTTCCTAGTGATCAGGAACAGCGATCTCTCTGTACTCCCAGTTAGTCCCCTCCCCCCACAGTTAGAAAGCACCTCCCTAGGACACACGTAACCCTTTGATCACCCCTAGTGTTAACCCCTTCCCTGCCAGTGTCATTTATACAGTGATTAGTGCATATTTTTAGCTCAGATCACTGTAATAATGTCACTGGTCCAAAAAAAGTGTCAAAAGTGTCCGATCTGTCTGCCGCAATGTCGCAGTCCCGCTAAATCTCAAAATCTCAAAAAGTATGAAAGCTGCTGCAATTTTTTAACCACTTCAGCCCCGGAGGATTTTACCCCCTTCCTGACCAGAGCACTTTTAAAATGTGGCACTGCGTCGCTTTAACTGACAATTACGCGGTCATGCAATGCTGTACCCAAACAAAATTTACGTCTTTTTTTCCCACAATTAGAGATTTCTTTTGGTGGTATTTGATCACCCCTGCATTTTTTATATTTTGCGCTATAAACAAAAACAGAGCGACAATTTTGAAAAAAAAAACAATATTTTTTACTTTCTGCTATAATAAATATCCCCAAAAATGTTTTTAAAAAACACATTTCTTCATCAATTTAGGCCAATATATATTCTTCTACATATTTTTGGTAAAAAAATCGCAATAAGCGTTTATTGATTGGTTTGCGCAAAAGTTATAGCGTTTACAAACTATGAGAAATATTTATGGCATTTTTATAGCATTTTTATTATTATTATGCTGCTTACAGTACTTTTTTCCTGTTCTGCAAGCGCACCGCCCCACTGTGAAAACACTGGGGCTTTCACACTGGGGTGGCTTGAGAGGCACTTTTCAGGCGCTTTACATTCTTTGATCGAAAATGCATGAAAAGCTCCCCAGTGTGAAAAGGGTCTTACTTGTCCCCATTCCTAACAGGGCTATTCCGATCCCTATACTGTACTCCCTTAGGCAGCCCATAGACGGTGCGAATTTCTGAAACAGCCAAGATTTGAACCATACCTTAGACATTCAAGATTTCTGATGTGAGAAAATCCTGATGCATTTGTCTTCTCTGACAGTATCCACACTGGCTATTATATAGCTCAACAATGTATCTATGTACAGTTTTAAATTCTGTTGCTCAAAAACTTCCCAGTCTGTTCATTTGAAACAGCCCTGCAACCTTGAAAAAGAGCCATCAGGCTGAGTTTTAATTATCTTATATTCTAGGGCTATTCTCTGCTTTACGGGAGTGTAGAGATGTGCAGTTCATTTCGTTCTGCATTGAAATTTGGACAAATTTTCATTTTTGGGTAAATCGGATGTATCCGAATGCCCGAATTACGATAGTACCGAATTAAAACAAATCCAAAATAACAAAAAAAAATTTGGACGATGGAGGGTGGGGGCGTGACCCTGGGAGGAGGAGGGGCGTGACTGGATGAGGGTGTGAGGGTCTGAGTGGTGCATGGTGGAGAGCTCCTGTCATCATGTCCTCCTGGCTGGCTTCAGAGACCTGAGACGCCGAGACATCATTCCTGAGAGCTCCTGAAATCCTGTCGCCCTGGTCAGCTTCAGAGACCTGAGACACCGAGATGCTGTTGCGGAGAGCTCCTGACATCCTGTCACCCTGGCTGGCTTCAGAGACCTGAGATGCCAAGACACTACTCCGGTGGCTTGTGATAGCCAGGGGGTTGTTGATAGCTGGCTCCTGGCTTCCATAGCTTCCGCAGAATAGCCACAGAATAGCCATAGAACTAATCAGTTGTTTGTCCTGGCTGCTGGCTATCTGGCTATCTAGCTTTTGAATTTTTGTTCCTGGTTTCCTGGCTCATATAAAACAGTGATACAGCCATAAAGCTAACTTACTAACTTACTAATATACTGCTTCTTGCTGCCTGCTGTTGGCTCCCGGCTTCTGGTTTCTGGCCCCCTTGGCCCCCACAGAACAGCCACAGAACTATCTTACTAACTTATTGCTTAAAAAGGGGGATGGTTAATGTGTTACCCAAAAAAAATATAATATAAGTGAGCTGCTACAAACATATGACAAAAATGTAAGCTAAAATTAAAAACGAAAATTGTAGCGCTAATAAACTCATATATAAATAGTCTCTGTGCACATGAACATAATGTCCCAATGGTGACGTGTTGTTGAAACAACAAAAACAGTCCACAGAGAATATGTCTGATCCGTGTGGCAGTTCCTTCAGCTTCTCAACGGTCAGCTCAGGTATCAACAAGATAAACGAATAGATGGAATACGCTTACCGAATAAGTTGGATTCTACTGCCATAAGCATAGAATCAATGAGGCTTTGTGCCACCAAGGGCGAAGATGTGAAGTGATGGAGGCAAGGGTAGAGCCTCTGCCCGACCTGGACGTCCCTCTCGGTCCACCGGAACAGGATCCAAACAGTTCCCAAAGGAGAGTGATTCACCAGGGCATGTGGATAAAAGAGGGATGCTTCCACATAGTGTGACTTAGGTAGTTTTATTGTTAAAAAACCACAATACATAAAACAAAGCATGATCACGAAATAAAAAGCAGTGTATGGGGTGTAAAAACGCCCTATGCGTTTCGATCTAAAGATCAATCATGCCCCTGTTGAAGATCTTTAGATCGAAACGCGTAGGGCGTTTTTACACCCCATACACTGCTTTTTATTTCGTGATCACGCTTTGTTTTATGTATTGTGGTTTTTTAACAATAAAACTACCTGAGTCACACTATGTGGAAGCATCCCTCTTTTATCCACATGCCCTGGTGAATCACTCTCCTTTGTGAACTGTTTGGATCCTGTTCCGGTGGACCGAGAGGGACGTCCAGGTCGGGCAGAGGCTCTACCCTTGCCTCCATCACTTCACATCTTCGCCCTTGGTGGCACAAAGCCTCATTGATTCTATGCTTATGGCAGTAGAATCCAACTTATTCGGTAAGCGTATTCCATCTATTCGTTTATCTTGTTGATACCTGAGCTGACCATTGAGAAGCTGAAGGAACTGCCACACGGATCAGACATATTCTCTGTGGACTGTTTTTGTTGTTTCAACAACACGTCACCATTGGGACATTATGTTCATGTGCACAGAGACTATTTATATATGAGTTTATTAGCGCTACAATTTTCGTTTTTAATTTTAACTTATTGCTTCCTGCTGCTTGCTGCCTGCTGTTGTCCTATTGTTGGCTCCTGGCTCCTAGTTCCCCTGGCTCCCACAGAACAGCCACAGAGCTAATTTAATGCTAACTTACTGCTTTTTGCTGCTTGCTGTTATCCTGCTGTTGGCTCCTGGCTCCCCAGCTCTTGGCTTTTGGCTTCCAGCTCCTGACTCCTGTCAGTTCTTGGTCCCTGGCTCCTGGTCCCTGGATCCCTGGATGGTTGGCCCCCTGCACTGTTTCGAGCCTGCCTGCTTGCTGCAATAGAGCTGCAGGACAGAGACCACAGCTGTTGGATACTGTTTGTTGCTTGCTGCTGTGGAGCAACTATACCTTTTTTAGTTGGCCAATTGGTCAGACTGGTTGAAGTTCCAGACCCGTTGGAGTAAGTAGTGGTGCGAGTAGTGACTATCCTGTTACATCCTGAGGTATGTCTATGAACTCGATATGTGCTGCCTTGCAGGCTAATTAAGTTATAGTTATTTATATAGAATGTGTAGTTTACCACTGCCATCTGGTGGCCAAAGTCTGTATCAGCTTTATCTCTAGTTATGTAAATTTCTCAGATAGGAAGTGACCTTTGGTTTAGGAAGTTCTTCAACCATTTTAGATTGTCATTTTACATGGATGCAGCATGTCTGTTTCTCTCTCAAAGGGCTTGAGACATCATCACCTGTAAGTGCCTTTCTGTTGTGTCATCTGTCATTTATGCTAGATTAGTTATTCTATGTGTACTGATATCTTGTTATTGTATTGTATTGCAATTTCACAAATTAAAAACTAAAACTAAAAATAAATACAAAAGAAGTAAAATAAAGTTGGATTACTTCAGTAGACAAATCAAGCATTGGGCTTCCATTTATTGGAGTCTCTGACAAGTGTTTAGCTGTCCATTTAGAACCACACATAGTCAGTGTTTTGAGAGCAGAACAGTGAAAAGGTGAAGCACAACAAGCCTGGAGATAGTAGTCTCTGCACAGACAGAATGAGTCTAAGATCAGGAAGACAGTATAAGGCTGAAGATCAGCTACCCGGGACATATCAAGGCAGGGAGAGCATGCCAAGTATCCAGCAAGACGATACATGCTCACACTCGTCTAAATCAACAAGGTCCAGTCAGATTTCATCAGCAAGTGCCCTTTTAGTCAGAGCTTGCGCCAAATCAGAGGCAGCTCGTGTTCAGCTAGAATTTGCTGAGAAAGAGGCTGCCATTATGAAAGAAAGAGCAGAGAAAGAAAAAGAAAAATCAGAACAGGAAGCAAAGCTGCATATACTTCAGCGTCAGTGTGCAGCCGCCGCTGCTGCAGCAGAGGCCGTAGCTTATGCTGATATGGAGCGGTCTGGAAGTGGGTTTATCCATGAAGGCCCAGATGTGCCTGAGAAACCCCGTTCCTCAGTAGAACGTACAAAGGAGTATGTCCAAGAACTTTTAAACAGCAATGCAACAAAACAGTTTCCCAATCCAGAGTCAGCTGAATTTAAACCAGGACCAGCAGAACCCCTGAGTGTACAAAAACAAACCCATGAAGCCAGCAATGCCAGAACATTTAAAGATGAACCATTTAAGACATATAGGAACGGGCCAAGTGAATCCTTACTACAGAAACCCAAACACCAGAGTGCACAAGATGTCACTAAATATCTTATCCGTAAAGAAATGGTTAATTCAGGCTTTCTCAAGTTCGATGACTCCCCCCGAGAATTACTGGGCATGGAAGTCTTCTTTTCTGAATGCAGTCAAAGACTTAGAATTACCAGCAGCTGAGATGCTAGACCTGATGATAAAATGGCTTGGGACTGAGTCAGCAGAGCATGCAAGAAGGATGCACAAGATACACATATTTAACCCTTCAGCAGGATTTGATATGGCCTGGCAAAGGCTAGAGGAAAGATATGGATCACCAGAAGCAACTAAAGGTGCTCTAATAAAAAGACTGGAGTCTTTTCCTAAGCTAAACAGCAGAGACAATTTCAAACTGCAAGAGCTGGGTGATATTCTTTGGGAAGTCCAGTGTGCCAAAGAAGAAGGCTATTTGAGAGGACTTGCACATTTAGATACCGCTAGCGGTACTAAGCCTATAGTGAGAAACTACCTCACAACCTACAAGAAAAATGGTTGAGTTTTGGAGCCAAATACAAAGAAGATCACGATGTCCCTTTTCCCCCATTCTTTGTGTTTTCTAGGTTTGTGCAGCAGCAAGCTAAGATCAGGTGTGATCCCAGCTTTTCCTTCATCACCAACAGTCAACTGCCGAAAGCAGAAAAGTCACCTAGAGCCTTCCATAGGACTTCAGTGATCGCCCATAAGACAACTGTACCCTCTGAGGACCCAGACTGTCTAAGCAGCTACAAGGTAAACACCTTTGAAGACCCTGACAGACTTTGCCCACTTCATAAAAAGCCTCACCCCCTAAACAAGTACAAAGGGTTCAAAAGTAAACCTGTCAAGGAAAGGATCCACTAAACATGTAGCCAAAGACTGCAAAATACAAGCAGATTGCTCAGAATGTGGCAGTAATAGACACATCACAGTTTTACACCCTGATACTTTGCACCAACCATTAGAGGTCACAGAAGCCCCGAAAGGCGGGGACAGGGAGCAAAAAGATAATTCATCTACCCCTACCCCAGTGATGTCCAAATGCACGGAAATCTGTGGTGACAGTATAACTCCACGTTCATGTTCCAAGATCTGCCTAGCAACAGTGTACCCCACAGGGGAAAAGCAAAAAGCAGTTAAGATGTATGTTGTTCTGGATGAACAGAGTAACAGGTCACTGGCAAGGTCAGACTTTTTTCATGCTTTCAACATTACATCGAGTGCAGTTCCATACACCCTAAAGACATGTGCAAGAGTGATGGAAACTTCAGGAAGACGAGCTACCGACTTTTCTATCGAGTCTATTGACAAGAGAGTCCATCTCTCACTTCCCACCTTGATAGAGTGTGATATGTTACCAGATGATAAAGCAGAGATCCCTTCACCAGAAGTGGCCCTTCATCATCCTTATCTTAATTCGATATCACACCTTATTCCAGCTATCCAGAAAGATGCCTCTATTCTTCTACTTCTTGGAAAAGACATGGTACATTAGGTACGCCAACAAATTAATGGGCCCTTTAATGCCCCCTATGCTCAAAGATTTGACCTAGGGTGGGTTATAGTAGGAGAAGTTTGTCTAGGAGCAACACAGCGTCAACACTTCAAAGACATCTGTGCTAGTGAATGGGCGCATGTCCCTTCTTAGTCCATGTCAGAACAGATTTGTCGGCAAAGAAACCCTAAAACCATACTGTGACTCTCCTTCTAATTACAATAGAGACATTAGTAGTGGCATGAAGACTGACACTTTAGGGAACTCAGTGTTCCAGCGAACAAAAGATGATGACAAGCAAGCAATGTCCATAGATGATCAAGCCTTTCTCAATATCCTGGATAAAGAGACTTTCCAAGATGAAAACAACAATTGGGTAGCTCCTTTACCTTTTCGCACACCCAGGTGTTACTTACCTAGTAACAGAGAGCAAGCCATGAAGAGCCTGAACGCACTACGTAAAACTTTGTAAAGAAAACCTGAAGTGAAAAAAGGCTTTACAGAATTCATCAAAAGGATGCTTGACAACAATCATGCTGAAGTAGCACCATCCCTGGACGAAGGTAAAGAACACTGGTATCTGCCAATGTTTGGCTTTTACCATCCACACAAGCCAGAACAAATAAGAGTTGTGTTTGATTCCAGTGCTCAACATGAAGGTGTTTCATTAAATGATGTTCTGCTGAGCGGCCCAGATCTAAACAACACACTTCTGGGTGTCCTCTTGCGCTTCAGGAAAGAGCCTATTGCCTTCACAGGGGATGTGCAACAGATTTTTTTTTTTTTTCCATAAAGATTTTATTCAGTTTAAGGATATATACAAACAGAACAAATCCGATATATACTTCTTATAACAAAATATATCTATAACATCAAATTGGTACTCTTTAAAGATAATTAGGGAGACATTCTGAAACATAGTGAACAAGAACTGAACTTGTAATATACCAGTAGTGTATAGGGGCAGAGGATCTATTTCTCATTTTTTCACCCCCCCCCCTCCCCCTCTGGATACCATCCAAATAAGGGGACAGATAAATGGTTCATTCTCGACCAACAAGTAATGCTATGTGCATCACAATAAAGCTGACCAGGTATTAAAAGGAGGGTACCATAACGTAAAATAAATCATGTATGTTCGTTTAGTATCTTATTAAAAAAAAAATATATACCTAACATCAGAAAGGACAAAAATAATAGAGAAAGAAGAGTACAAACAGAAAAGAGAACAAAGAGTAGAGATACGTGGGGAAAAAGATAAGGGAGAGAGGGAAACATATAGGGGGGGAAGAACGAGAAGGGGGATATC
This sequence comes from Aquarana catesbeiana, assembly GCF_042186555.1. NCBI lineage: Eukaryota > Metazoa > Chordata > Amphibia > Anura > Ranidae > Aquarana > Aquarana catesbeiana. Next base: position 440,433,362 of record NC_133328.1, on the reverse strand, counting down.
AGAAGGAGACATAAGTGAACCCGCACTCACCCCCCCCAGGCCCATCCCCGGTGCCCCATCAACCAACTCAAAGGTCATTTAATCACTCCGCGAAGTGTATTGACGGTATCTCTCGGTGGTAGTGAAGTGTGACCAGCAGGCCCAAAGCGTAGAGAATTTATGAACTCTGTCTTGTGTAATATGGATCAGTTCCTCCATTTCTTTAATGTTTGAAATTTTAGCGAACCATTCCCTGATCGTTGGGGCGCGGGTGGACTGCCAGAGTTTGGGTATAGAAAGTTTGGCCGCATTGACCATGTATATGGCCAGAGATTTGAAATAGTCCCTTCTGGGTAGAGAGGTATGATGTAGGAAAAATTGAGCTGGGTTATAGTCTAGATTAAATGTGGTGACATGTGTGATGTTGTTGTGGACCTCCCTCCAAAATGGTTGAAGGATCTCACAATCCCACCACACATGCAGCATAGTGCCTATCTCCGTACCACACCTCCAACAAGTGTTAGGGATGGCAGGTAAGAACTTGTGTGGACGCGAGGGGGTTCTATACCATCTAGTGATCACTTTATAGCAGTTTTCTTGGATAGCCACATTTAGCGACCCTTTATGTGTGTAGTCATGAATAGTGTTCCAGTCTTCCGTAGTCAATGGAGTGTTTAGGTCTCTGGTCCAAGACAATTGTGGAGGTCTCGGTGGGCGTTTCCGATATCAGGGTGTGTAGGAGGGAAATTAAGTGTCTCTGCGGTAGTTTGCAATGGCATAAGGTCTCGAATGGTGTAAGTTGTCTCGTCACTTTTGTTAGAGGGGCCTGAGTCTCCAGGAAGTGTCTGATCTGTCTATAAGTCCAAAAGGAGAAAGAGGAAGTTTTAGAAAGCGACCTCAGTGTTTCTAGGGAAATGGGTTTTCCACTGGAAAAAAACTGCTGAGCAAGCACGTCCTCAAAGGGCCATTCCTGTTTGAGAAAGTTGTTAGATATCCCGGGTGGAAATTCTGGGTTTCCTCTAAGGGTTGTTAGAGGGCTTGGGGTAGAGGTGGAATTACCACTCAGCAAAGACTTCTTATAAGCTAAAAGAGATGGGTAAATCAGTGGGTGAGTCAAGACGGGGTGTAACCAGTTTTTGGAGGGGAGCCAAGGAAGAAGATGTAGCGGCCCAGACACAAAAGCACCTTCAAGGAATACCCGTGACTTGAGAAAGGCATGAATATTCCAATCAGCGATTCTTGTAAGATGGCAAGCCACATAGTACTTATGTAAATCAAGCAATCCTATCCCTCCCTTAGATTTGGGTAGTGTGAGGCGTGCGTATTTGATGCGAGGAGGAGAGTTTCTCCATAGGAAGACAGAACAGGCCTTCCGATAGGTCGCGAAGAAAGCTGCCGATAGAGAGATCGGGACTGCTTGCATTAAGTAAGGTAGATGAGGCAAGATGATCATCCTGATCAGGGCAGAGCGACCAAACCATGAAACATTTAGGCCTGACCAATCCTTTAAAAGTTTTTGGATCTTCATAAGTGCCGGATGATGGTTGACAAGATAAAGATCAGATAGCCGGGTAGGAATTTGGATACCCAGATATGTGATCGCATTCCTATCCCATCTAAATGGGAACATATCTTGGCAGTGGGTCATTTCCTGAAAAGGGAGCGTGATATTTAGAGCATGGGACTTGGTATAATTAATTTTTAGGTTAGAGATTTTCCCAAATGACTGTAGATCTTTGAGGAGGTTCGGTAGCGAGATGTGAGGCATTTTTAAGGATAGGAGAATGTCATCAGCAAAAGCTGCTACCTTAAACTCCCTCTCCTTCACTGTTATCCCTTGTATGTTTGGGTTATCTCTCAGTCTGTTGAGAAGGGGCTCTAAAGTCAAAATATAGATTAAAGGGGAAAGGGGGCATCCCTGGCGTGTGCCGTTGCTGATAGGGAAGGCGCTCGACAGGTGGCCATTAACCCTCACCGCTGCAGAGGGACCAGAATATAAGCCATTACATGTGATAGCATACGGCTTCCTAGCCCGATAGCTAGCAAGACCTCCCGCATATAGTCCCAAGCTACCCTGTCGAATGCCTTCTCAGCGTCTAATGAAAGGAGAAATCCCTGGGTCTTAGATGTTGTGAGCCAGTGGTGTAGATTCAACGTGCGGATGGTGTTGTCTCTGGCTTCTCTGCCAGGGACTAATCCCACCTGGTCCAGAGATATGAGATTGGGAATAAGGGGCGATAGTCTGTTGGCCAAGATTTTTGCGTATAATTTGACGTCAACATTTAAAAGTGATATCGGTCTATAATTGGCGACCAACTCTGGGTCCTTTCCCTCCTTAGGTATTACCGTTATGTGAGCTGCCAACATTCCCTTTGGTCTGGTCTGGGGGTCTGAAAAAGTGTTAAAGGTCTCTAAAAGGTTGGGCGTAAGGGTATTAGCGAAGGCTTGGTAGTACTGGAGAGTAAAGCCATCTGGGCCTGGGCTTTTGCCCGCTTTCATTTGTTTCAAGGCCGTCTCCAATTCTATCGCCGAGATACGATTCTCAAGGTCAAGAGTCTGTTGGGAGGTGATTGGTTTTGGACTGTATTGAGAGAGAAAGTCTTTGATATGTTTAGAGCGTGTTTCAGGAGAGGTTTGAGTCATGTGGTCGGTCTGCAAATTATAAAGGCCAGAATAGAAGTTCTCAAATTCCTTGGCTATTTCTTCATTTTTGGTCCGGAGAGTTCCCCCAGGGCCCCGGATGTGGTGAATTATAGATGAGCTTTTAGAATTTTGTATCGACCGAGCCAAAAGTCGGCCACACTTGTTGCCCTGCTCATAGAAAACTCTCTGGCCAAGAATGTATCTCCTTTTGACGCCTCTGTCTAACTCCTCCAATAACTGGGTGCGAGCGTGTGTTAAGTTTTGTAGAGTGGATTGTGCTTGTGTCAGTTTGTGAGTTTTCTCTAGGGATTTGATTGTATTTAAAAGGGAATTAATAGTTTCTTGTTGTTGTCATTTAGCTTTTGCGGCCAGTGAAATCAGTTCCCCTCTTATAACACATTTGTGAGCTTCCCAGATAGAGATTGGTGAGATGTCCGGGTTCGAATTTTCAGAGAAATATTGTCGGAGTCTCGTGTGAACGTGTTCTAGCACGACTTCGTCCTTGAGTAAAGAAGGATTCAGTCTCCAGATCTTAGTTCTGAAGTCAGTATCAGGGAAGGATAGAGTGAGTGTTACCGGATGGTGGTCAGACAGGAACATAGGTTCTATAGTGGACTGATGAAGGGCGGGCAAGTCAGTCTGGGGAATAAAGAAATAATCGATCCTCAAATATTTCTGGTGTGGAGCTGAGTAAAATGTATAGTCCTTAACCGAGGGATACAAGGTACGCCAGGCATCATGGAGAGCTAATTTATGGAGTTTGTCTCAATGCTCTGTATGTTAGGGTAGATGTACCCGAGGAGGAGTCTAATATCGGGTGAAGGGGAACATTAAAATCCCCTCCCAACACAACCAGTCCTTTCCGAAAAGAGGTTAGAAGTTCACATATTTTCCTAAAGAATGCCACCTGATGGTCATTGGGGCAGTAAATGTTGGCTAAGGTGATTGGTTTGGATGCGTAAGTCCCCTTAAGAAAAATAAATCTGCCTTCTGGGTCTATGAGATCATCTGATAGGTGAAAGTTTGCATTTTTAGCGATAAGTATCGAGACTCCTTTGGTTTTGGCCTCAGGATTCGTAGCGTGAACTGCTGTACGATATATGTGGTTGGAGAGTTTAGGGGTGGCATCCGAGCGAAAGTGGGTCTCTTGCAAAAAAATAAAGTGTGCTCTGTGTTTGGCGAGAGACGATAGGACTTGCGACCTTTTTTCTGGTTGATTTAGGCCCTTGACGTTAAGGGAGATACATTTCAACGTCAGGGAATGTGTAGCTGCTGTTTTTGGATTCATAGTTAAGTTGAATCAAGTCAGTTATTTACCACCGGGATCTTTTGGGTTTTAAAAAGTTCCGGGGGAGGGATCCGGGGAGCTCGCGAGGGTCCAATCAGATAAGGGGTTTTGTGGAACTGTCCACTAAGAGAAAAGTAGATTGAGAAAACAAGGGTAGGGGACAGAGCAGGAAACAGGGCGAGTGGGGGAAAGAAGAAAAAAGTAGAAACAAAAATAGGGTAAGGGGAGGGAGGAAGGAGATTTAGGGTAAGAGAAAGAAGAAGGAGAAAGCACAGATAGGAAGATAAATCAGACCAGAGGTGGGTATAGAGTATCTAGTCCACCTAGAAAGGGAAAATCTGGAATGTCAGCTGAAGTCCACAAATGGACTGCTGTGTGGGGGTGAAAGGATGAACGGAAACCTCAGGTCACCTGCGAACCAGGAACCTGGTATGTTAGTCTTAAGTGTAAGTATAGAGTGCCTACTACATAGCAGGAGTTATAACATAAGTGAGCCTGAATTCAACATGTTATATATCTATGTTATTGACTCATAACATTAATAGATCCTGTAAAACAAGTAAAACAGTACTAACGGTCAGATCAAGCAATATGTGTTAAGCATGGTTGCCATGAATCGCCTTAGTGGTATCTAATGCAAAAATTAAAGTACATCTTGAAATTAACATTAATATTAATATCAATGTTGATCCTGTCATACCAACGTAGTTCATATAGGTAATTTAAGCATAGTTCTTGGTGGGGAAAGGTTGTGGAAGGGGGGGGGTAAGGGGAGAAGGAGGGGGAGGGTAAGGGGGGGAAGGAGGCGGAGGGTATGGGGAAGGTAGGGGAGGGTGAGGGGAAAGGGGGAAAGGGTGGGGGGTGTTGGGGAGAGGAGGATAAGGGTGGATGGTGAACTGGGGGGGGCAGGGAAGCACTTAATTTTGTTAAAGGAGTGAGTTTTTAATTTTCGATTCGGCCTTAGGATCCCATTTAGGCATATAGGCCGATCAAAAACTTGTCGCCCTGGCTTGAAGAGCTTCAAGGAGGTTCTTTGGACCTAATACCAAAACCCCAGAGTTACCTCTTGCCCCAGTAGTATCCTAGGCTGAAAAATAGCGATCTGCATAGGTACATATCTGGGACTGTATTAACGTCAAGTAAGTAAACGAGACAGTGCTGATGTCATCACAGGTATTCCCCTTTTGTTCAGTGGTAAAGGAAGGGAGATGAATTAACAGGCTGAGGCTTGTACTTATCACACGGGAACTTGAATATTGTTCGAGCATCAAGTAGAGGTTATGTGGCGAGGACAAGGATCGAAGTCGTCAGTCACGATCATTGTGAAACATATGAATAAGACAAAAGCTGGGATTGTTCCTTGAGGGGAGCCTGTATTGGAAAAGGAAGAGCCCTAAGCTTGCATTCCGCAGAACACATCACTGTGTGATGGTGTGGGTAGGGAGTCCGTGAAGCAATTGCTTCTTCCTCTAAAGTCCGAAGAAAATCGTGTTCCAGGAGTTGTGCTATGTGTACCAAGTAAGTGCACAGTGCTATATTCATGGAAGCGTCGTGTCCATAACGCCCAATGAGTGTGAGACACATGTGGGGGATCCTAAGGGAGCATCAATTCGGTGTGAAGTGAAGTACAGAACTGGGGGTCAGGGAATTAAGTTTACCCGCTGTGGGCAGTGATGCAGGTATAATGTCTCAAAAATAGAAGTCATACTCACAGGCGGCGATCCATGGCAATGCCGTAATGTGCGACTCATGCTTCCTGCGGAGCCCTTCTCCCTGGAGGTGAAGCGGGAGAGCTTGGTCCTCGCTGGTACAAATCTCGGCGAGATGATCTTGGGGTTGGAGAGGATCTATCTGTCCTGTGTCTGCGCGATCTCTGTCGTTGTGCTTTAGGAGAGGGGTTGAGAGATACCGGTAGCCAAGGTTCAGCTGGGAAATAGAAGGAGCCCCATTCCGGCAGTTCGATGTTAGGGAGATCAAATTGTTCGCAAAAGCTTTGCAGATCTTCCGGTGTACGAAGCAAAGCAGAGTGGAAAGTTTACAACACAGCAAATTATGTCCCTTGGTGGTTCATTTTCACGGGGTTGAGGGCGTAGAGCCCAATGGGCCCTTTCCATTTCAATCGGTGAATCTGCAGGGCGATCTATCAGATCATTAAAGATTGTGCAGATTGTCTGTTGGATCGAGCCTGGATCTGTGCTTTCAGGGACACCCCTTATCCTGATATTGTGCCTCCTGCCTTGGTTATCGAGGTCTTCGATGTGTCTGTGGAGGTCATACATGTGGGATAGCTGTGCGTCGTATGTGTGTTGGACCTGTCGAATGGCGGCTGCATGGGACACGGTAGTTTGCTCAACATCGTCTATTCGGTGTGCCATTGCCTGTAGATCTGACTTTAGATCAGCAATCTCAGCTGTGACAGTATTCTTTATATCTGAAGCAACCTTCTCTAGGTCGAATAGGCTGGGGGCTTGTGTGCTCCCCTTCGTCTCTCCGTGCTGGGAATTAGGTGAGGTCGGGGATTGGGCCTGTGCGGCCGCATGTAGTGATTGCTTTTGGATCCGGAACAACTCCAGGATGTTTCTGCTGAGTTGGGTACCTGGATCCATGGCTGCGCGGGTTGCCGAGGAGCTCCGGGTGGATCTGTTCATAGTGGCTCACAAACGTAGGCAGTCTATTTGGTGAGATTTGGTCCCCGGATCGCAGGAGCTCACAACTTATGCTGCCATCTCGGTCTCTGGCCAGGCCACGCCCCCGTGCAACAGATGTTTTATTGTTTTCTAATGAGAAAGGACCATCGTGATTACCTGTGTTTCCTGTGGTACAGGGATAATGACACAGATAAAGAGGTGACAGAGTATAGAATGAGGGTGCATGTTTTTGGTAATAGCCCTTCTCCTGCTGTTGCCATATACTGTATGCGCAAAGCTGCCCAGAAAGGTGCAGAACATTATGGTCAAGATGCCAAACACCTTGTGATGAGACATTTCTATGTAGATGATGGACTTGCTTCAGCTAGCACACCTGAAGGGGCAATCAACATTCTTAACAAAGCAAAACAAATGCTGGCAGAGTCTAATCTGCGACTACATAAGATAGCCTCTAACAGCAAACAAGTAATGGAAGCTTTCACCGCAGAAGACAGACCTAAGAATCTCAAATACCTTCTTTACAGAAGAGTTTAGGCCTAAGCTGGGATATAGAGAAAGACTGTTTTGTTTTTCAGGTTTCTTCAGTAGAAAAGCCATTCACGAGAAGAGGAATTATATCCACTGTGAACAGTCTCTACGATCCTCTCGGGTTTGTAACAGCTGTCACCATAAAAGGTAAGGCCTTAGTTCATGAACTGTCAAGTGGAGAAAGTAAGTGGGATGCCTTAATTCCACAAGAGAGACTCCATCCATGAGTGGGTCCAATGGACAGAGTCTTTACAAGCCTTACAATGTTTACAAATACCCAGATGTTATGTTCCTGTTTCATTGTCACAAGCCTGCAAAAGAGAACTGTACACTTTTTTCAGATGCATCTGTTACAGCAATAGGCAGTTGCTTACTTGAAGGGAAACAATGCAGGAAATGTCTGTCATGTTGGATTTGTTATTGAAAATCCAAACTGAGTCCTAGACCGGCACATACAATTCCACGCCTAGAGTTATGTGCAGCTGTACTAGCGGTTGAACTGTATGAGCTAGTGAGAGACGAGATGGACCTAAGCCTAGATGCTGTGAAATTCTTTACAGACAATAAATCTTAGGCTATATCTGTAACACTACCAAGAGATTCTTCTTATATGTTTCCAATCGGGTGAATAGGATCAGACAAGCAACCTGTCCAGAGCAATGGTTCTATGTGCCCTCAGAACAAAATCCTGCAGATTATGCTACCAGGCCTACACGGATGGCTTGCCTTCAGAACTCTATATGGTTCTCAGGCCCACATTTTCTGTATCAGACAGTTGTAGATAATCCTGATAACACCAATGTTTACTCTTTAGTGGAACCCGAAGCTGATCCTGAAATTAGGTCAGAGGTAGTAAGCTTCAGTACTAAAGCTGTTGACACTAGACTGCAGTTACATTGCTTTGAAAGATTTTCCAACTGGAGGAGACTAAACAGGGTCATAGCAAGACTAATTCATGCTGCGAAAAGCTTCCAGAAGAAAACCAATGATGATTGACCCGGAACCTGGAGCGTTTTCCATGAAAGAGTCAGTTTAGAAGAACTTTCACAAGCCAAGACAGTCATAATTTCTTCTGTACAACACACATATTTCAGGCAAGAATATGACTGCATTGAACTACAAAAGACGCTTCCAAAACATAGCCGTCTTACAAAACTCAGTCCTTTTATAGATCAAGATGGACTATTGAGAGTAGGTGGCCGTTTATCCTTTGCCATGCTGTCAGATGAGGTGAAGCAGCCTGTCATCATTCCTCATGATCACCACATTGTTACCTCAATTGTAAGATATTATCACAATAAAATAGTTCACCAAGTCAAGAAAGCAGAAACAACTGGCCTATGGGAATTGTCACTAATACGTTGCCAAGTAAAGATGGTAATGTCAGAAAGGTTGAAGTCAAAGTGACAAAACAAGGGACTGTTAAAGTATACGCCAGACCAGTTTCAGATGTCATTGTTCTCCTTTGAACAGGTACTTCTGTTATGATGTTGACACAATACATAACATAGAGCTTGTCACTGACAGCTTTCAGACGTGACATTCGCCAAGATTTAAAATTCATCCTGTGGATTACAATTGGCATTGGAGATAGTTTGGCCTAGTGCGGCTTCTCCAATCTGAAGATGGGTTTATGGACAAAACTATTTCATGTGGGCTACCAGCTTGAAGTACCATAGCCAAGAGACACTGATATTGTGGACTCATGTTTTAGTTTATGTTACCAGTTCTAGACAGGAACGTATTTTCTTATGAGTGTGTTTTTCCCTGTACAGTAGTGATAAGTAGTGATATAATGTATTATATCAGACAGGGAGTGTGCTGCCTTGCAGGCTAATTAAGTTATAGTTATTTATATAGAATGTGTAGCTTACCAATGCCATCTAGTGGCCAAAGTCTGTATCAGCTTTATCTCTAGTTATGTAAATTTCTCAGATAGGAAGTGATCTTTGGTTTAGGAAGTTCTTCAACCATTTTAGATTGTCATTCTACATGGATGCAGCATGTCTGTTTCTCTCTCAAGGGGCTTGAGACATCATCACCTGTAAGTGCCGTTCTGTTGTGTCATCTGTCATTAATGCTAGATTACCGTATTTATCGGCGTATAACACACACTTTTTTCCCCTTAAAATCAGGGGAAAATCGCAGGGGCGTGTTATACGCCGATCCCCTGCGATCCCGAGCTGTCACATTTTCAAAATCGCCGACCTCGATTTGAAAATGCCGCTGCCGGTGCCGAAATACACAGAGCCGGTCCTCGGCTCTTCCCGGCGGCTCTCGTTCACTTTCGGCTCCACTCGTAGTCCCGAGCGGAGCTATCCGAACCTACTCGGCTAGGTTCGGATAGCTCCGCTCGGGACTACGAGTGGAGCCGAAAGTGAACGAGAGCGGCTCTGTGTATTTCGGCGCCATTTTCAAATCGCGGTCGGCGATTTTGAAGCCCAGAATGGCAGGGATCACTGGGGCAAGGCTGCACTGGGGAAGGCTGCACTGGGGAAGGCTGCACTGGGGAAGGCTGCACTGGGGAAGGCTGCACTGACAAGGCTGCACTGGGGAAGTCTGCACTGACAAGGCTGCACTGGGGAAGGCTGCACTGACAAGGCTGCACTGGGGAAGGCTGCACTGACATGGCTGCACTGACAAGGCTGCACTGACATGGCTGCACTGAGAAGGCTGCAATGATGGGCATTTAAATGTAAGTTTTTTTTCCCTTCAACTTCCCTCCTAAAAGTTTTTTTTTCCTTAAAATTCCCTCCTAAATTGGGGTGCGTGTTATACGCCGGTGCGTGTTATACGGCGATAAATACGGTAGTTATTCTATGTGTACTGATATCTTGTTATTGTATTGTATTGCAGTTTCACAAATTAAAAACTAAAACTAAAAATAAATACAAAAGAAGTAAAATAAAGATGGATTACTTTGGTAGACAAATCAAGCATTGGGCTTCCGTTTACTGGTGTTAAGTGTTTAGCTGTCCGTTTAGAACCACACATAGTCAGTGTTTTGAGAGCGGAACACTATAACATTAATATTATAATATAATATTCTGGACTATTATTAAAGTACTGCAATATACCAGCTATTGAATACCAGCTATTGAAAAATTATTGGAAAATTTTTGAACAGTTTTGAACAGCATTGAATTAAATATCCTACAGTTGAAGATACAATTGGGCGGCTATAGTATCTGGAAGAATAAAAAAGGTTCCTTTTTTTTTGTTGGGTGGGGGCTGGGGATAGATGTCTCAGCCTCAGACTCATTCAGTGACATCAAGTAAATCAATATTAGAGTCAACCTCTGCATCAGTCATTTCTCTTATGAATAAAACAAAGAAAGCAAAGATAGCAAAAACAAAAGCAGGAATGGCTGCTATTTCTCAATCATCCAATGACGTGTTAGCTACCTCTGTGGAGGATTGTTCTTTAGCTGCAGCCATTCTGGCAGCCATTATGGAGTATAAAGAGACTCTTAAGGGGCAAATGGATCTTATAGCTTCGGATGTTTCTCAGATCTGCCAGGACCTGGATGGATTTAAAGACAGGGTCTCTGAGGTGGAAAATAGGGTCTCCACATGGAAGTCTCTACTAAATTGGACTCTAGAGAACTGTAGGCTTTACAGCTACAGGGCAAACGGTTGCAGGAGCAAGCCAATTATACTGAAAATCATCTTAGAAGAAATAATATCCGCATCTTGGGTTTACCCGAAAGGGCTGAAGGGACTAAACCTACTGAATTTGCTGGGCAATAACTTATCACAGTTTTGGGCCTGGGCAGTGTACCACCCACCTTTGTGGGTGGTGTCCCACCTGGTGTCCCCCCTAGGCCTTTTCTGGTACGATTATTGAACTATTAATCCACTTCAGCCCCGGAAGGATTTACCCCCTTCCTGACCAGAGCACTTTTTACAATTTGGCACTGCGTCGCTTTAACTGCTAATTGCGTGGTCATGCAATGCTGTACCCAAACGAAATTTGTGTCCTTTTCTTCCCACAAATAGAGCTTTCTTTTGATGGTATTTGATCACCTCTGCCATTTTTATTTTTTGCGCTATAAACGGAAAAAGACCAAACATTTTGAAAAAAAATGATATTTTCTACTTTTTGTTATAAAAAAAATCCAATAAACTCAATTTTAGTCATACATTTAGGCCAAAATGTATTCGGCCACATGTCTTTGGTAAAAAAAATGTCAATAAGTGTATATTTATTGGTTTGCGCAAAAGTTATAGCGTCTACAAACTAGGGTACATTTTCTGGAATTCACACAGCTTTTAGTTTATGACTGCCTATGTCATTTCTTGAGGTGCTAAAATGGCAGGGCAGTACAAACCCCCTCCCAAATGACCCCATTTTGGAAAGTAGACACCCCAAGGAAATTGCTGAGAGGCATGTTGAGCCCATTGAATATTATTTTTTTTTGTCCCAAGTGATTGAATAATGACAAAAAAAAAAAAAAATACAAAAAGTTGTCACTAAATGATATATTGCTCACACAGGACATGGGCATATGTGGAATTGAACCCCAAAATACATTCAGCTGCTTCTCCTGAGTACGGGGATAGCACATGTGTGAGACTTTTTGGGAGCCTAGCCGCGTACGGGGCCCCGAAATCCAATCACCGCCTTCAGGATTTCTAAGGGCGTAAATTTTTGATTTCACTCCTCACTACCTATCACAGTTTTGAAGGCCATAAAATGCCCAGATGGCACAAACCCCCCCCCCCCAAATGACCCCATTTTGGAAAGTAGACACCCAAAGCTATTTGCTGAGAGGCATGTTGAGTCCATGGAATATTTTATATTTTGACACAAGTTGCGGGAATGTGACAAATTTTTTTTTTTTTGCACAAAGTTGTCACTAAATGATATATTGCTCACACAGGCCATGGGCATATGTGGAATTGCACCCCAAAATACATTTAGCTGCTTCTCCTGAGTATGGGGATACCACATGTGTGGGACTTTTTGGGAGCCTAGCCGCGTACGGGGCCCCGAAAACCAATCTCTGCCTTCAGGATTTCTAAGGGTGTAAATTTTTGATTTCACTCTTCACTGCCTATCACAGTTTCGGAGGCCATGGAATGCCCAGGTAGCACAACCCCCCCCCCCCCCCAAATGACCCCATTTTGGAAAGTAGACACCCCAAGCTATTTGATGAGAGGCATGGTGAGTATTTTGCAGCTCTCATTTGTTTTTGAAAATGAAGAAAGACAAGAAAAAACATTTTTTTTTTCTTTTTTCAATTTTCAAAACTTTGTGACAAAAAGTGAGGTTTGCAAAATACTCACTATACCTCTCAGCAAATAGCTTGGGGTGTCTACTTTCCAAAATAGGGTCATTTAGGGGGGGTTTGTGCCACCTGGGCATTCCATTGCCTCCAAAACTGTGATAGGCAGTGAAGAGTGAAATCAAAAATTTACGCCCTTAGAAAGCCTGAAGGCGGTGCTTGGTTTTCCGGGTCCCGTACGTGGCTAGGCTCCCAAAAAGTCTCACACATGTGGTGAGTGTTGCATTTTTTTTTCACATAGTATTTGCGCAGCGATTTTTCAAACGCATTTTTTGGGGAAAAAACACACTTTTTAAAATTTTAACCACTTGACGACCGCCGCACGACGATGTACGTCGGCAGAGCGGCACGGGCAGGCAAAAGGACTTACAGGTACGTCCTTGCCTGCCCGCGGGTGGGGGGTCCGATCGGACCCCCCCCGGTGCCTGCGGCGGTCATCAAATCCTCCCCGGTGATCGGTGGTGAGGGGGAGGCCATCCGTTCGTGGCCCCCCCTCGCGATCGCTCCCAGCCAATGGGATCATTTCCCTGCCTCTGTATTGTACACAGAGGCAGAAGAAATGATGTCATCTCTCCTCGGCTCGGCATTTTCCGTTCCGGCGCCGAGGAGAGAAGACTGGAATGTGAGTGCACAACACACACACATACAGTAGAACACGCCAGGCATACAATACACCCCCAATCCCCCCCCGATCACCCCCCAATCACCCCTCCCCCCCGTCACTTTTTTCTGATTACTGCATGGTGTCAGTTTGTGACAGTTACTGTGGTGGGACAGTTACTGTTAGCCCCCTTTAGGTCTAGGGTACCCCCCTAACCCCCCCCAATAAAGTTTTAACCCCTTGATCACCCCCTGTCACCAGTGTCGCTAAGCGATCATTTTTCTGATCGCTGTATTAGTGTCGCTGGTGACGCTAGTTAGGGACGTAAATATTTAGGTTCGCCGTCAGCGTTTTATAGCGACAGGGACCCCATATACTATCTAATAAATGTTTTAACCCCTTGATTGCCCCCTAGTTAACCCTTTCACCACTGATCACCGTATAACTGTTACAGGTGACGCTGGTTAGTTTGTTTATTTTTTATAGTGTCAGGGCACCCGTCATTTATTACCGAATAAAGGTTTAGCCCCCTGATCGCCCGGCGGTGATATGCGTCGCCCCAGGCAGCGTCAGATTAGCGCTAGTACCGCTAACACCCACGCACGCAGCATACACCTCCCTTAGTGGTATAGTATCTGAACGGATCAATATCTGATCCGATCAGATCTGTACTAGCGTCCCCAGCAGTTTAGGGTTCCCAAAAACGCAGTGTTAGCGGGATCAGCCCAGATACCTGCTAGCACCTGCGTTTTGCCCCTCCGCCCGGCCCAGCCCAGCCCACCCAAGTGCAGTATCGATCGATCACTGTCACTTACAAAACACTAAATGCATAACTGCAGCGTTCGCAGAGTCAGGCCTGATCCCTGCGATCGCTAACTTTTTTTTGGTAGCGTTTTGGTGAACTGGCAAGCACCAGCCCCAGGCAGCGTCAGGTTAGCGCCAGTCACGCTAACACCCACGCACGCACCATACACCTCCCTTAGTGGTGTAGTATCTGAACGGATCAATATCTGATCCGATCAGATCTATACTAGCGTCCCCAGCTGTTTAGGGTTCCCAAAAACGCAGTGTTAGTGGGATCAGCCCAGATACCTGCTAACACCTGCGTTTTGCCCCTCCGCCCGGCCCAGCCCAGCCCAGCCCAGCCCACCCAAGTGCAGTATCGATCGATCACTGTCACTTACAAAACACTAAACGCATAACTGCAGCGTTCGCAGAGTCAGGCCTGATCCCTGCGATCGCTAACTTTTTTTTGGTAGCGTTTTGGTGAACTGGCAAGCACCAGCGGCCTAGTACACCCCGGTCGTAGTCAAACCAGCACTGCAGTAACACTTAGTGACGTGGCGAGTTCCATAAGTGCAGTTCAAGCTAGTGAGGTGGCAAGCACAAGTAGCGTCCCGCTGCCACCAAGAAGAAGACAAACACAGGCCCGTCGTGCCCATAATGCCCTTCCTGCATTCACCAATCCTAATTGGGAACCCACCACTTCTGCAGCGCCCGTACTTCCCCCATTCACATCCCCAACCAAATGCAGTCGGCTGCATGAGAGGCATTTTCTTTATGTCCTCCCGAGTACCCCTACCCAACGAACCCCCCAAAAAAGATGTTGTGTCTGCAGCAAGCGCGGATATAGGCGTGACACCAGCTATTACTGTCCCTCCTGTCCTGACAATCCTGGTCTTTGCATTGGTGAATGTTTTGAACGCTACCATGCACTAGTTGAGTATTAGCATAGGGTACAGCATTGCACAGACTAGGCACACTTTCACAGGGTCTCCCAAGATGCCATCGCATTTTGAGAGACCCGAACCTGGAACCGGTTACAGTTATAAAAGTTAGTTACAAAAAAAAGTGTAAAAAAAAAAAATATATAAAAAAAAAAAAAAAAATAGTTGTCGTTTTATTGTTGTCTCTCTCTCTATTCTCTCTCTATTGTTCTGCTCTTTTTTACTGTATTCTATTCTGCAATGTTTTATTGTTATTATGTTTTATCATTGGGAAATTGGGAAAGCATTTTATCACACCGATCTTGGTGTGGTCAGATGCTTTGAGGGCAGAGGAGAGATCTAGGGTCTAATAGACCCCAATTTTTTCAAAAAAGAGTACCTGTCACTACCTATTGCTATCATAGGGGATATTTACATTCCCTGAGATAACAATAAAAATTATTAAAAAAAAAAAAAAAATGAAAGCAACAGTTTAAAAATGAGATAAAAAAGCAAAAAAAAAAAAATAATTAAAAAAAAAAAAGCACCCCTGTCGCCCCCTGCTCTCGCGCTAAGGCGAACGCAAGCGGCGGTCTGTCGTCAAACGTAAACAGCAATTGCATCATGCGTGTGAGGTATCACCAGGAAGGTCAGATCGAGGGCAGTAATTTTAGCAGTAGACCTCCTCTGTAAATCTAAAGTGGTAACCTGTAAAGGCTTTTAAAGGCTTTTAAAAATGTATTTATTTTGTTGCCACTGCACGTTTGTGCGCAATTGTAAAGCATGTCATGTTTGGTATCCATGTACTCGGCCTAAGATCATCCTTTTTATTAAAATTAAAAAAGTGTGTTTTTTTCCCAAAAAATGCGTTTGAAAAATCGCTGCGCAAATACTGTGTGAAAAAAAAATGAAACACCCACCATTTTAATCTGTAGGGCATTTGCTTTAAAAAAATATATAATGTTTGGGGGTTCAAAGTAATTTTCTTGCAAAAAAAATTATTTTTTCATGTAAACAAAAAGTGTCAGAAAGCGCTTTGTCTTCAAGTGGTTAGAAGAGTTATGTGTGACATAAGCTTCTAAATGTTGTGCATAAAATGCCAGGACAGTTCAAAACCCCCCCAAATGACCCCATTTTGGAAAGTAGACACCCCAAGCTATTTGCTGAGAGTCATGTCGGCTCCATGGAATATTTTATATTGTGACACAAGTTGCGGGAAAGAGACAATTTTTTTTTTTTTGCACAAAGTTGTCACTAAATGATATATTGCTCAAACATGCCATGGGAATATGTGAAATTACACCCCAAAATACATTCTGCTGCTTCTCCTGAGTACGGGGATACCACATGTGTGAGACTTTTTGGGAGCCTAGCCGCGTACGGGACCCTGAAAACCAAGCACTGCCTTCAGGCTTTCTAAGGGCGTACATTTTTGATTTCACTCTTCACTGCCTATCACAGTTTCGGAGGCCATGGAATGCCCAGGTGGCACAACCCCCCCCCCAAATGACCCCATTTTGGAAAGTAGACACCCCAAGCTATTTGCCGAGAGGTATAGTGAGTATTTTGCAGACCTCACTTTTTGTCACAAAGTTTTGAAAATTGAAAAAAGAAAAGAAAAATGTTTTTTCTTGTCTTTCTTCATTTTCAAAAACAAATGAGAGCTGCAAAATACTCACCATGCCTCTCAGCAAATAGCTTGGGGTGTCTACTTTCCAAAATGGGGTCATTTGGGGGGGGTTTGTGCCACCTGGGCATTCCATGGCCTCCAAAACTGTGATAGGCAGTGAAGAGTGAAATCAAAAATTTACATCCTTAGAAATCCTGAAGGCGATGATTTGTTTTCGGGGCCCCGTACGCGGCTAGGCTCCCAAAAAGTCTCACACATGTGGTATCCCATACTCAGGAGAAGCAGCTAAATGTATTTTGGGGTGCAATTCCACATATGCCCATGGCCTGTGTGAGCAATATATCATTTAGTGACAACTTTGTGCAAAAAAAAAAGTGTCACTTTCCCGCAACTTGTGTCAAAATATAAAATATTCCATGGACTCAACATGCCTCTCAGCAAATAGCTTGGGGTGTCTACTTTCCAAAATGGGGTCATTTGGGGGGGGGGGGGGGTGCCATCTTGGCATTTTATGGCCTTCAAAACTGTGATAGGTAGTGAGGAGTGAAATCAAACATTTACGCCCTTAGAAATTGTGAAGGCGGTGATTGGTTTTCGGGGCCCCGTACGTGGCTAGGCTCCCAAAAAGTCCCACACATGTTGTATCCCTGTACTCAGGAGAAGCAGCTGAATGTATTTTGGGGTGCAATTCCACATAGGCCCATGGCCGGTGTGAGCAATATATCATTTAGTGACAACTTTTTGTAATTTTTTTTTTTTTTTGTCATTATTCAATCACTTGGGACAAAAAAAATAAATATTCAATGGGTTCAACATGCCTCACAGCAATTTCCTTCGGGTGTCTACTTTCCAAAATGGGGTCATTTGTGGGGGTTTTGTACTGCCCTGCCATTTTAGCACCTCAAGAAATGACATAGGCAGTCATAAACTAAAAGCTGTGTAAATTCCAGAAAATGTACCCTAGTTTGTAGACGCTATAACTTTTGCGCAAACCAATAAATATACGCTTATTGACATTTTTTTTACCAAAGACATGTGACCGAATACATTTTGGCCTAAATGTATGACTAAAATTGAGTATTGGATTTTTTTTATAACAAAAAGTAGAAAATATCATTTTTTTTCAAAATTTTCGGTCTTTTTCTGTTTATAGCGCAAAAAATAAAAACCGCAGAGGTGATCAAATACCATCAAAAGAAAGCTCTATTTGTGGGAAGAAAAGGACATAAATTTCGTTTAGGTACAGCATTGCATGACCGCGCAATTAGCAGTTAAAGTGATGCAGTGCCAAATTGGAAAAAGTCCTCTGGTCCTTAGGCAGCATAATGGTCCGGGGCTAAAGTGGTTAATGCACTAAAACACACTATATTGCCCAAATGTTTGATAAAATAAAAGAGATGATCTTAGGCCGAGTACATGGATACCAAACATGACATGCTTTAAAATTGCGCACAAACGTGCAGTGGCAACAAAATAAATACATTTTTAAAAGCCTTTAAAAGCCTTTACAGGTTACCACTTTAGATTTACAGAGGAGGTCTACTGCTAAAATTACTGCCCTCGATCTGACCTTCACGGTGATACCTCACATGCATGGTGCAATTGCTGTTTACATTTGATGCCAAACCAACGCTTGCGTTCTCCTTAGCGCGAGAGCAGGGGGGGACAGGGGTGCTTTTTTTTTTTTTTTTTTTTGCTTTTTTTATCTTATTTTTAAACTGTTGCTTTCATTTTTTTTTTTTTTTAACCCATTTTTATTGTTATCTCAGGGAATGTAAATATCCCCTATGATAGCAATAGGTAGTGACAGGTACTCTTTTTTAAAAAAAAATTGGGGTCTATTAGACCCTAGATCTCTCCTCTTCCCTCAAGGCATCTGACCACACCAAGATTGGTTGTGATAAAATGCTTTCCCAATTTCCCAATGGCGCTGTTTACATCCGGCGAAATCTAAGTCATGAAATGCTCGTAGCTTCCGGTTTCTTAGGCCATAGAGATATTTGGAGCCACTCTGGTCTCTGATCAGCTCTATGGTCAGCTGGCTGAATCACTGGCTGCATTCTCAGGTTCCCTGTTGAGACAGAAGAGCCAGAGAAAAACACGGAAGACGGTGGGGAGGGGGGCATTCCCTCCCACTGCTTGTAAAAGCAGTCTAGAGGCTAATTAGCCGCTAGGATTGGTTTTACATGAAAGCCGACTGCTGGCTGAAAAGAATGATACCAAGATGATACCTAAACCTGCAGGCATCATTCTGGTATAACCACTCAAAGTCGTGAATGGCGTACCTGAAGACAAAAAAATGGTTAACAATAAAACACAGTAAACGGTAAAGTATAAAAAATTGCATACCTGAAAAGCAAACATGATAAAACATAATAACAATAAAACATTGCAGAATAGAATACAGTAAAAAAGAGCAGAACAATAGAGAGAGAATAGAGAGAGAGAGAACAATAAAACGACAACTATTTTTTTTTATTATATATATATATTTTTTTTTTTACACTTTTTTTGTAACTAACTTTTATAACTGTAACCGGTTCCAGGTTCGGGTCTCTCAAAATGCGATGGCATCTTGGGAGACCCCGTGAAAGTGTGCCTAGTTTGTGCAATGCTGTACCCTACGCTAATACTCAACTAGTGCATGGTAGTGTTCAAAACATTCACCAATGCAAAGACCAGGATTGTCAGGACAGGAGGGACAATAATAGCGGGTGTCACGCCTATATCCGCGTTTGCTGCAGACACAACATCTTTTTTGGGGGGGTTTGTTGGGTAGGGGTACTCGGGAGGACATAAAGAAAATGCCTCTCATGCAGCCGACTGCATTTGGTTGGGGATGTGAATGGGGGTAGTACGGGCGCTGCAGAAGTGGTGGGTTCCCAATTAGGATTGGTGAATGCAGCAGGAAGGGCATTATGGGCACGACAGGCCTGTGTTTGTCTTCTTGGTAGCAGCGGGACACTACTTGTGCTTGCCACCTCACCAGCTTGAACTGCACTTATGGGACTTGCCACGTCACCAAGTGTTACTGCGGTGCTGGTTTGACTACGACTGGGGTGTACTAGGCCGCTGGTGCTTGCCAGTTCACCAAAACGCTACCAAAAAAACTGTTAGCGATCGCAGGGATCAGGCCTGACTCTGCGAACGCTGCAGTTATGCGTTTAGTGTTTTGTAAGTGACAGTGATCGATCGATACTGCACTTGGGTGGGCTGGGCTGGGCTGGGCGGAGGGGCAAAACGCAGGTGCTAGCAGGTATCTGGGCTGATCCCGCTAACACTGCGTTTTTGGGAACCCTAAACTGCTGGGGACGCTAGTATAGATCTGATCGGATCAGATATTGATCCGTTCAGATACTATACCACTAAGGGAGGTGTACGGTGCGTGCGTGGGTGTTAGCGGTACTGGCGCTAACTTGACGCTGCCTGGGGCTGGTGCTTGCCAGTTCACCAAAATGCTACCAAAAAAACTGTTAGCAATCGCAGAGATCACGCCTGACTCTGCGAATGCTGCAGTTATGCGTTTAGTGTTTTGTAAGTGACAGTGATCGATCGATACTGCACTTGGGTGGACTGGGCTGGGCCGGGTGGAGGGGCAAAACGCAGGTGCTAGCAGGTATCTGGGCTGATCCCACTAACACTGCGTTTTTGGGAACCCTAAACTGCTGGGGAAGCTAGTATAGATCTGATCGGATCAGATATTGATCCGTTCAGATACTATACCACTAAGGGAGGTGTACGGTGCGTGCGTGGGTGTTAGCGGTTCTGGCACTAACCTGACGCTGCCTGGGGCTGGTGCTTGCCAGTTCACCAAAACGCTACCAAAAAAACTGTTAGGGATCGCAGGGATCAGGCCTGACTCTGCGAACGCTGCAGTTATGCTTTTAGTGTTTTGTAAGTGACAGTGATCGATCGATACTGCACTTGGGTGGGCTGGGCTGGGCGGAAGGGCAAAATGCAGGTGCTAGCAGGTATCTGGGCTGATCCCGCTAACACTGCATTTTTGGGAACCCTAAACTGCTGGGGACGCTAGTATAGATCTGATCGGATCAGATATTGATCCGTTCAGGTACTATACCACTAAGGGAGGCGTATGCTGCGTGCGTGGGTGTTAGCGGTACTGGCACTAATCTGACGCTGCCTGGGGCGACGCATATCACCGCCGGGCGATCAGGGGGCTAAACCTTTATTCGGTAATAAACAGCGCTTTCCCTGACACTATAAAAAATAAACGGACTAACCAGCGTCACCCATAACAGTTATATGGTGATCAGTGGTGAAAGGGTTAACTAGGGGGCAATCAAGGGGTTAAAACATTTATTAAATAGTATATGGGGGTCCCTGTCGCTATAAAATGCTGACGGCGAACCTAAATATTTACCTCCCTAACTAGCGTCACCAGTGACACTAATACAGCGATCAGAAAAATGATCGCTTAGCGACACTGGCGACGGGGGGTGATCAAGGGGTTAAAACTTTATTGGGGGGGTTAGGGGTGTATCCTAGACCTAAAGGGGGCTAATACTAACTGCCCTACCACACTAACTGTCACAAACTGACACCAATGCAGTAATCAGAAAAAAAAAAAAAAATTGCTTGGTGTCAGTGTGACGGGGGGAGGGGTGATTGGGGGGTGATCGGGGGGGGGGGGTGTAATGTATGCCTGGCATGTTCTACTGAGTGTGTTGTGTTGGTGCACTCACATTACAGTCTTCTCTCCTCTGTGCCGGAACGGAAAATGCAGAGCCGAGGAGAGATGACATCATTTCCTCTGCCTCTGTGTACAATACAGAGGCAAGTAAATGATACCATTGGCTGGGAGCAATCGCAAGGGGGGGCCACGAATGGATGGCCGCCCCCTCACCTCCGATCGCCGGGGAAGATTTGCCGACCGCCGCAGGCACCGGGGGGGTCCGATCGGACCCCCCACCCGCGGGCAGGCAAGGACGTACCTGTAAGTCCTTTTGCCTGCCCATGCCATTCTGCCGACATACATCGTCGTGCGGTGGTCGAGGGTTCTGCCAGCTGCCAGGGCTAAACAAGATATCTTTTAAAAATACTAAGTTATTATTTTTTCGGGATTATTCTCAAGAACTTCAGCAATGTCGTAAATCCTACACGGACATCCGTAAGAGACTGCGAGAGAACAGTATACAGTTCAGCCGTTTGTTTCCCAGCAGATTGAGTATTATACACAGTGGACAAACATTTATTCTTTGATACCCCGGCTGCTGTCTCCGTTTGGTTGGATGGGCGATAAGTGATCTATTATCCTGTACTAGGAGCTCTAACATGTGCTTCATCGGACTTCTCTTAGTCACCCTTAGTACCAACTATAGCCTCCCCCTCTCCCCCCCTTTTGCCCCTGAATAGATTTGGGGTGGTGGGAGTAAATTGTTCTGCAGGGGTATTTCCCCCACTTTTTTTTTTGTTACTGTGTGTGTGTTTATTATTCATTTACGTGTGTTTGTTTTTAGTATATAGGACAAGTAGCTATAGTTGCCTATTTTTGATAGTTTCTGGGATAAGGCCTTCTCCACACCAGCTTGCTTTTTTAGGGATGGCGTTGGAGAAAGCAGGAAGGGCGTATCAATCCCTGGGTTGTGTGTTTTTGGTAATTGTTTATACACATTGGGGGTTATTTATAAAAGGCAAATCCACTTTGCACTACAAATGCACTGCAAGTGCACTTGGAAGTACAGTCGCTGTAAATCCGAGGGGGACATGCAAGGAAAATAAAAACCAGCATTTTAGCTTGCACATGATTGGCTGATAAAATCAGCAGAGCTTCGCCTCACTTCAGGTCTGCCCCTCAGATTTACAGCGACTGCACTTCCAAGTGCACTTGCAGTGCACTTGTAGTGCAAAGTGGATTTGCCTTTCGTAAATAACCCTTATTGTGTCTTTTTTATTTTTTTAAATCTGTTTTTCCAAATGCTTGCTGTTCTTAGGATATATTACTTTGCGATGTATTTTGCAATGTAATTCATTATTTAGGTATTATATTTTTTACCTTTTAGATGCTGTCACGTGACCAAGAAGTCTTTTCTATTCTGTCATGGAATGTTCATAGCCTTCACTCAAAATTTAAAAGAGCATTGCTATTTAGATATTTAAAAAGTTACTTTCCACATGTAGTGCTACTTCAAAAAATTCATCTAAAGGGGAGCAAGCTTTTGGCCCTTAAGAAGCATATCATGCTACATATTCCACGTTTTCTAGAGGGGTTTCAATATTGATTAGTAGATCATTGCCATGTATGGTGGAGGATATATTTTCTGACCCCCAGAGTAAATATGTTTTGGCTGTGTTTCTTCTGTGGGGTCAAAGATATATAGTTGTTAGTGTATATATACCATAATTTTTTACAAAATGAAACCAACTTTTTTCCTCCTTTTTATGGGGATCGAAGAACTCCAGGTATAAATTAACCACCCTGGTGCGCCCTTGTGAGCAGGGAGGACTAGCCTTTCTGGATTTATATAAATACTTTTTAGCCACGTAGTTGGTCACGGCCGCATGGTGGCTGAACCCTGATATATATAACTCCTCGACCCGGCTGGAGCAGCAGTAGTAGGCTCTATGGATGCTCTTAAGGCTCTTTTATTTAGGGGCCGTAGGGCACCATACCAGTTGACTCCTTCAATGCTGCTCATTACTATTCGAGCCTGGGAGGCTGGTCTTAGATGTGAGCATTATCCTAAGGGTGCGTTTTCTCCAAGTGCCCCTTTATGGTTTAATCCTACTCTTCCTCAATTTTTTAAAGCACCAGAGCCAATTGCATGGACTAAATATACTATTAAATTACTTTCTCAAGTGATTACTGATCGGAAATTATCTACCTTCTCTACACTTACTTCGACTTTTAACGTTCCAAGTTCCCATCTATTTAGATATTTCCAGCTTCTTCATACTTTTCATGCACAATTTCCACAGGATAGTTTAACGATTAGATAATCCACTTTGGGATTAGTGCTTAGGTCTGAGTGTCTGAGTAAGCCCACCTCGAGATTGTATTCTCATCTTACATTAATTTCTATCCTGCCATTAGAGGTTCTTAGAGCTAGGTGGGTGCAAGATATACCAGAATTAGATATGGAGGATTGGAGGGGTGTGTGGGATTTCCTTTTGTGATCTTTGGTATCTTTGAGAGATTGCATGATCCAATATAAATTGGTACATAGAGCATAGATCACGCCACACAGACCTAAAAAGATAAATCCTGTGTGCTCTTCAGAGTGTTGGCGATGTGGAGCAATTCAGGGGGATTTTACACACATTTTCTGGACCTGCCCATATATAGTTATTTTTTGGGTGGAAGTGGAGGATTTATTGAACTGCATCACTTCTGCTCCTTTACTGGTTTCAATGTCTGTCTGTTTATTGGGTTTGGTAGAGACTATTCTTTCTGCAGTGTCTGAGCGAGTGTTTGCTAATATAACATTATTCTACGCAAGAAAAGCTATTGTGTTGCATTGGAAGAAACCTTGTTCCCCTGCACTCTCATACTGGAAACATTTGGTAAATAATAATCTTCCATTGTATAGAGTTACTTACATGAATAGGGGTTGTCCTAGTAAGTATGATAAAGTGTGGGCAAAGTGGCTGGATAAACCGTATACAGCATCTAATGCCCATGGGGGCCACTATTTATAATATGGGTGTTCCCATATAAGAAATGTTTGGGGTTACTGGGGAAAGAAGGCATTAATGTTTAGTTTATTTTTCCCCCTCTTTTCCCTTTTTTTTTTCTTCCCCTTTGGATTAATAATTGTTATATTGGATTTTGAAACCGTATTATTATATTTTAGGTTCAATGTGTACGATGTCTTGTTGTGTTTTATTTTGTTTGTTCATTAAGAAATTTAAATTGATGCGAATAGTTTTCAGAACAATTTAGAATAGTTTTCGAATTGAATAGTTTCAATATTCGAATTTAAAAAGTTTTTGAGTTTGAAAAGTTTTCTAATTCAAATAGTTTTCGTTTTTTGTTCCAATTTCCAAAGAGAATAAAATAGAATAAAAAATAAAGGAATAGATAGGAAAAAATAGAATAGAATAGAAAAGAATATAACAGAAAATAAAAGAATAGAATATAATAAAGTAAAACAGAACAAAATTAAATAGAAAATAAAAGAACAGAATAGACTAGAATAGAATAGAAACAAATAGAATAGAATAAAATAGAAAGAATACAACTATCTCCTGAAATTCGAATTTCAAATAGAATAAATTTGAATTTGAAACATTAGAAAAGAACAGAATAGAAAAGACTAGAATAGAAAAAAAAAAGAATAGTATAGACTATAATAGAATAGAGATAAAAAATATTCCTGCGCTACCAAAGATGAACAGTATAAGGTATTTGGTTGCAGCAAGCACCGAACCGGTCAAGCACCACCCAGCAAAGATATTCCAAAATATAATGCTGCGCTCCAAATTAAAGTGCTAAGTAAATAAATTCATAAACATACAAGTACATGTGAAAAATGGTCATTGACTCCATAAATCAAAATTAATACATAAAAGATAACTTTCACTGTACAAAAAGTAATTAAAATTCATAAAATATGCTACATTCCATGAATCTACATGTAATAAAGTGCAAGTAGTAAAAGCTTCACAATACTAAAAGTTCAAAAGTGAATGGTGTCTTCAGAGAAAGTGCTGGTGATTAAGGTGCTGAATATCAACTCACAAAATTGACAAGATGACTTGGGTGATTCTTGTCTTCGGTGCAATTTCACCTGAAGGTGCAATGGCTCCTTACCTTACCGCTGTAAGGCAAACAGCATAGGAATAACCGGGGATGATCCAGATTATCGTGTCCTCCAAACGATCTCCCTAGATGCTTATCCTTATTGGTTCCAATCTATATGTAGCCTATGTGTATGTATTTTTCCTTCTTTGGGTAATAAAACCACAGGATTCCTCTCAGGGCAGAGTGTCAGGCAAACCGAGAACAATAGTGATGTACAGTTGCAATAAAAAGTATGTGAACCCTTTTGGAATGATATGGATTTCTGCACAAATTGGTCATAAAATGTGATCTGATCTTCGTCTAAGTCACAACAATAGACAATCACAGTCTGCTTAAACTAATAACACACAAAGAATTAAATGTTACCATGTTTTTATTGAACACACCATGTAAACATTCACAGTGCAGGTGGAAAAAGTATGTGAACCCCTAGACTAATGAGATCTCCAAGAGCTAATTGGAGTGAGGTGTCAGCCAACTGGAGTCCAATCAATGAGATGAGATTGGAGGTGTTGGTTACAGCTGCCCTGCCCTATAAAAAACACACACCAGTTCTGGGTTTGCTTTTCACAAGAAGCATTGCCTGATGTGAATGATGCCTCACACAAAATAGCTCTCAGAAGACCTACGATTAAGAATTGTTGACTTGCATAAAGCTGGAAAGGGTTATAAAAGTATCTCCAAAAGCCTTTCTGTTCATCAGTCCATGGTAAGACAAATTGTCTAGACATGGAGAAGTTCAGCACTGCTGCTACTCTCCCTAGGAGTGGGCATCCTGTAAAGATGACTGCAAGAGCACAGTGCAGACTGCTCAATGAGGTGAAGAAGAATCCTAGAGTGTCAGCTAAAGACTTACAAAAGTCTCTGGCATATGCTAACATCCCTGTTAGCGAATCTACGATACGTAAAACACTAAACAAGAATGGATTTCATGGGAGGATACCACAGAGGAAGCCACTGCTGTCCAAAAAAAACATTACTGCACATTTACAGTTTGCACAAGAGCACCTGGATGTTCCACAGCGGTACTGGCAAAATATTCTGTGGACAGATGAAACCAAAGTTGAGTTGTTTGGAAGAAACACACAACACTATGTGTGGAGAAAAAGAGGCACAGCACACCAACATCAAAACCTCATCCTGACTGTGAAGTATGGTGGTGGGGGCATCATGGTTTGGGGCTGCTTTGCTGCGTCAGGGCCTGGATGGATTGCTATCATCGAAGGAAAAATGAATTCCCAAGTTTATCAAGACAACAGAAGATGGGTGTTGCAACATGACAACGACCCAAAGCATAGAAGTAAATCAACAACAGAATGGCTTAAACAGAAGAAAATACGCCTTCTGGAGTGGCCCAGAGTCTTGACCTCAACCTGATTGAGATGCTGTGGCATGACCTTAAGAAAGCGATTTACACCAGACTTCCCAAGAATATTGCTGAACTGAAACAGTTCTGTAAAGAGGAATGGTCAAGAATTACTCCTGACTGTTGTGCACGTCTGATCTGCAACTACAGGAAACGTTTGGTTGAAGTTATTGCTGCCAAAGGAGGTTCAACCAGTTATTAAATCCAATGGTTCACATACTTTTTCCACCTGCACTGTGAATGTTTACATGGTGTTTTCAATAAAAACATGGTAACATTTAATTCTTTGTGTGTTATTAGTTTAAGACTGTGATTGTCTATTGTTGTGACGTGGATGAAGATCAGATCACATTTTATGACCAATTCGTGCAGAAATCCATATCATTCCAAAAGGGTTCACATACTTTTTATTGCAACTGTATATAGAGCAAATATTTATTTAAGACAGCAAATGGTGAAGTACTCACATTTAAACAGTTTAAAACAGGATAAAACAACAACGAGCAGTAAGCTTGCAGCCTAACGTCACTTCCGGTGTCCGTGCGTTCCAATAGAATAGAAAAGAATAGAATTAAAAAAACTACAGAATAGAATAGAACCATTTCCCAAAATGACAAATAGAGTCAATTTGAATAGAAGAGAAAAGAATAGATTAGAATAGAATAGAAAATCACAGACTAGTATAGAAAAATCAACAGAATATAATAAAATAGAATAGAAAGACTATAACTATTTACCGAAATTCTAATTTCGAATAGAATAAATTTAAATTTGAATAGAAAAGAATAGAATAGAATAGAAAATAATTGAATAGCGTATAAAATAAAATAATATAATAGAACAGAATAGAATAGACTAAAATAAACAAATAAAAAAAGAATAGAATTAAAAAAACAATAGAATAGAATAGAATAGAAAGAATATAATCATTTCCCAAAATTCAAATAGAATCAATTCAAATTTGAAAAGAATAGAAAAGAATAGATTAGAATGGGAAGATGGTTATATTCTTTCTATTCAATTCTATTCTGTTGTTTTTTTTTTATATACTATTCTGTTATTTTTCTATTTTATTCTGATCTATTCTTTTCTATTCTATTCAAATTCAAATTAATTATATTTGAATTCATGGGAAATGGTTATTTTCTTTCTATTTTATTCTATTCTATTGTTTTTTTTTATTCTATTATTTTCTATTCAAATTACAGAAGATGGTTATATTTTTTCTATTTTATTTTAGTCTTTTTTATTCTACTCTATTTGTTTCTATTCTAGTCTATTCTGTTGTTATATTTTCTATTCTATTTTGTTCTGTTTTACTCTATTTTATATTCTATTCTTTTATGTTATGTTATATTCTTTTCTACATGACCTTGAAAATAGGTCCAGAAGGCTGAACTTCAGGATCAGAGGCCTTCCTGAGACTTTCACGGACATTCCGGAAGCAGTACACTCTCTCATCAAAAACCTGATCCCTGACATCAGAGCCCACAGATTGGAACTCAATCGGGCCCACAGAGCCCTAGGTCCCCCTTGCTTGGATGGTCTACCTCGGGACATTGTGGTGAAACCTCATTACTACAATGTTAAAGAGGAAGTCATGAGGAGAGCTTGCACCATACCTCAAATTCAGCTTCTGGGTCATACAGTTCAAGTTTATGTCGATATTTCTCCCTATACTATTCAGAGAAGGCGAGCACTCAAACCCCTTCTGAATGTCCTAACACAGAAAAATATTAAATACTGGTGGCTTTTCCCGCTGAGCCTGAAATTTGAATTTAATGGCAAGCCCTTCAGATTCTCTACACTCGCGGAAGGAGAACTTTTGCTGAAAAAACTGGGACTTCTGCTCACTGACTCAACATCACCGATGCAGTCATCTCCGTGAAGCCTGCCCAAACGGGCGCCTCCATCCAGTCCTCTCACATCTATGTGGCAAACTCCCAAGTACAAGAAAGCCAAGGAAGGCTCTGCTACATGAACTACCAGACCCACTTGCTTTTTTCCCTTTCTCATTCCTTTATGGGATGCGGACATGCCTGGCCCCGTCACCATACAGGCCTCTTTCTTGGAAAGGCGCCTTACTGGTCTTGAGGGACGTTGATCATTTTTGATCCTCTCTTTGGGTTTTTTTTTTACCCTTTGTAACCATTTTAAGTTGTGATCCTCCCTGATCCTACCTTTACAGGTTTAGTTCTCAGTTATAGTTGGGGAAGGGAGTGTGTCCTAACATGTTATAGATTGTTCATAGCCATTGTTTTTGGGGGTGCCGTGCACGGAGCGGTACCTTTGAGCCTCATCCTACCCTCGGTGCCGGATTGCCTTTCTTCCTGCTCCTGGTTGGGATCTCCCCATATTTGTATCTCGGGATATGGTGAACCCATTTCTCCCATATACCTGGATCCTTCTTTCTTTTCCTACTATTCTTCTGCTCTCTTTCCCTCTTATACCCTTTACTAAATTTTTTTTTCTTTTCAGTGACGTGTGCGGTCTTGCTCACCCGCAGGACCCGGGATCGTGATCTAGCGGTCTTGAGGTCGGAACATGACCACGTACCACCCCTCCGTTGGAAGGTAGGTGATTGGGGTTTACTGGCATCTCGGCCTACACTGCTCCATGGCTGACCACACCACTTCCACACAGGCCCTGCGCTTTGCTTCACACAACGTAAGGGGCTTAACTCCCCAATTAAGTGTCGGAAAGTCTTTCAATATTATCATGACCAAAAAATAGACATACTATTCCTCCAGGAAACACACTTTACAAGATCTTACGCTCCGTCTTTCATACATGCCAAATTCCCTACGTTCTACCTTGCCAATTCTGACAAAAAAAAACAGAGGGATAGGTATTTTTTTTTCCCACAAAACACAATTTTCACTGACTTCAGAATTTAGGGACCCTGATGGCAGGTCATTCTAGTGAAGGGACTCATTGATGACCAGCTTTACTCCCTAATCTCATATTATGCACCTAATCGAGGACAATCCAAATTTTTTCAATCCCTCTTTCTCACCCTAACTCCAATGCTGGAGGGCATGGTCCTATTTGGCGGAGATTCGAACATAGCATTTAACGCAGGCAGGAAAGGATAAGTCCCGGCCCCCAGGAAAGGATGGTGTGCGTCCCACCAGACAGAGTCTCAATGTAGCCAGACAGATTTTCCAACGGGTCTGGTGGAATGCCTGGAGGGAACTAAATCCTGGAACTCGGGACTATACGCACTATTCCAGTCCCCACAATACTTTTGCCAGAATTGATCACTTTTTCATTATGCAAAAACATACCCCGCTAGTGCGAAAAGCAATCATTAAGGACTCTGTCTGGTCGGACCACTCTTTCCTCCTCCTAATCATACACAAACCATTGACTCTTCACCACGGGTTTCATTGGAAATTAAACGCCTCCCTACTTAGCAATCCCTCCCATGTGCGTGAAATTGAAAAAGATATCCAGGAATATTTCTTGCATAATGACCTTGATAATATCTCTCCCACCACGTTGTGGGCAGCTCACAAAACCTATGTACGTGGTAAACTGATCCAAATGTCCGCTAGAATAAGCAAAGCAAACTAGAAATAGCCAGACTGGAAAGGGAATTCTCACATTTAAGTAAGCAACATAAATGCAACCCCACTTTGGAGAAAAGTTTGAGATGGGATGGAGGGAGGTTTTATCACCAAAAGGACAAGCTAGGAGCCATGCTGGCACATAGGCTGACTCCTAGGTTGAGGGTGCGCGCTTTACCTAAGATACGATTAAGCAATGCTTCCCTATCCCCGAATCCCCAGAAAATTATGGAATCCTTTCATGATTTCTACCGATCCTTATACAGTACTCATGGGAATGAACCCTCGTCTAGCCTAATTGATTCCTACCTCGGCTCACTGAAGATCCCTAAGCTCCGGGAGCACCATAGGGACAGCTTGGAAAACCCTATTTTTGTAGAGGAAGTCTCCCAGGTCTTTTCAGCCCCATACTACAAACATTTCTCCCCGCTGCTTTCTCCATATCTAGCCCGCTTTTTTAATCAGCTTCAAGCCGGGGGACAACTAGACAAGACGCTCAATTCAGCCTTCATTACAGTACTACCAAAACCAGGCAAGGACACTAGCTGCACAGCTAATTACCGGCCCATATCATTGATCAACAATGATCTAAAAGTCTTAACTAAAATCTTAGCTAATAGAATATCCTCCTTTATTAGCCTATATATTCATAGGGATCAGGTGGGCTTTATTCCTGGGAGACAGGGTCCAGATCAGATCAGGAGAGCTATAGACATAGTTTCATTACTA
Organism: Aquarana catesbeiana; assembly: GCF_042186555.1. Classification (NCBI taxonomy): domain Eukaryota; kingdom Metazoa; phylum Chordata; class Amphibia; order Anura; family Ranidae; genus Aquarana; species Aquarana catesbeiana. The sequence goes on along the minus strand of NC_133328.1, from coordinate 440,402,626 downwards.
AAATCTGGCTGGGACAAGGGACCCACTCAGTAGGGATTCGTGCTTTCTCTGGATCTAATGAAAGCTTTTGACTCTGTCTCCTGGGCCTTCCTGTTCCCGATACTAAAGAAGTGGGGTTTTGGTCAATCCCTTATGAATATAATAGGAGCACTATACTCCACTCCGGTAGCACAAGTTAAAATGCAGGGTTATTATGCGCATCATTTCCCAATTTTAAATGGCACTAGACAAGGCTTTTTCCCCATTGGTTTTTGCCGTGGTCATCGAGACACTGGCTATCGCCATCCGGGATAGTCCGGACATACATGGAGTACGTTGTGGCCCACAAACCCAAAAGTGCGCTCTCTTTGCCGATGATGTGTTGCTTTTCATCACCTCGCCACTTACATCTGTGCCAAACCTATGCAGGGTGCTCGATGACTTTGGCAAGGTATCTGGCCTTAGGGTTAATTACTCTAAATCTATGGCACTAAACATTAACTTACCAACATCCATGATAGCCCTGCTCAAAAACAGCTTCCGATTCGGTTGGGGGGAGACAATGATCCCCTTTCTGGGTATCAATCTTACAGCATCAGTTGACAATCTCTATAATGCAAATTTCCCCCCGCTCTTTCGTAAACTGGGAGAGGACTTATCACGATGGGATAAAATGGGGCTATCCTGGTTAGGCAGAGTCAATTCGGTGAAAATGACTCTACTACCACGCATCCTTTATCTATTTAGGTCCCTGACAATACCTGTTACCAAGGATCACCTCAGGAAATTTCAATCTAAAATTATTACATTTACATGGGGTGCGAAGGGACATAGGATTTCCAAGGAGACCCTGTTCAGGAGCAGGGATCAGGGAGGAGTGGGTCTACCTAATCTTCTCTGGTATCATCAGGTAGCACAACTTTCCCAACTCTCCACTGTATACTCTAGGGTTGCTCACCCAGATTGGGTACATATGGAACAACAGGCTATCCCTCAATTTACTTTAGATTACATCATCTGGTCCCCATCTAGATCTAGACCTGCCATCATGGTCCCTACACTTTCCCACTCCCTGACAATATGGGACTCTCTCAAAAACAATCCTCGAATAGTATCTCACTGGCATCCCTTGTCTCACATTTTCCGAAATCCTCTTTTTCCTCCTGGCATGGACATAAAAGCATTCCAATGGTGGCTAGGTAAGGGGATGTATAGAATAAGACATTTTGCTAACACTACGGGACCCCTCACTCTGGCCCACTGCACTAACAAACTCGACATGCCCAACACAGAAAGGTTTCGATACAGACAGATATTTCACTTTCTGCAGTCTCTTAGGTCCCCCAATCACACCCCACTTTCGATCACGGAATATGAACGGTGGTATGAAAGCTGTGGAGCAGGGGGCGGGATTTCGGTGATTTACCGATCACTTGCTAAGGCTGAGACCAAATCACTCTTCATGAGAGAGTGGGAAAATGATCTACAACACACATGGTGTGTTGAAGAATGGCATAGAGCTTCTACTGCAGCATCTAAGGGCATTTTGAATATAGCTTTAATTGAAGCAAATATGAAAGTCCTCATGCGGTGGTATATGGTCCCTCTCAAACTCTCCAAAATCTACTCAAGCGCTTCCCCTATGTGTTTTCGTAATTGTGGGCATATTGGGTCCATGCTACACATTTGGTGGGACTGCCCCAGGCTCAGGGGCCTATGGAATAAGATCTTTACTATCATTAGGAAAATAACGGGATTACCAATCCAAAAGTCTCCTCAGCTAGCTCTCCTGAACTTTCCCTGCCTAAAAACCCCTAAATTAGTCCAACGACTTATTATGTTCATTTTCCTAGGGACCAAGCTCACGATTGCACGGGCCTGAAAAAGACCAACTGTTTCCTTTCTCTTGGTTAAGAGAAAGATTTCATGGATCATGGCCCAGGAGAAAACAGTTTGACTACTTTGCTAACACTTGGAGAAGCTACTTCAGCCCATTCCTTATTTACAGGTGATAGGCTTCTTCAGATGGTTACCAAAGCTAATTTAATGCAGATTGGACCTATGGTTCAATTTCCTCCACTTATTGGACAGCCACATGCAACTTTCACCATAAGCTCTGTTAATTATCCCAACATTCTGGGTTCAATACTCATGATCGACACTTCATATTTGAATTCACTCTTCCTTCTAACGGTTTTGCTTCACTTTTATTACATCATATATCATAGTTTTAGAGGTCTGGCTTCTCCTGAGAGGTGTGGAACCAATTGCCTTCAGAAGTCACCTAATTAGTAGAGTCCACCGGTGTGTAATTTGATCTCAGTATAAATACAGCTGTTCTTTGAAGCTCTCAGAGGTTTGTTAGAGAACCTTAATGAACAAACAGCATCATGAAGGTGAAGGAACACACCACGGATAAAGTTGTGGAGAAGTTTAAAGCAGGGTTAGGTTATAAAAAAATCCCAAGCTTTGAACTCTCATGGAGCACTGTTCAATCCATGATCCAAAAATGGAAAGCATATGGCACAACTGCAAACCTACCAAGAAATGGCTGTCCACCTAAACTGACTGGCTGGGCAAGGACAGCATTAATCAGAGAAGCAGCCAAGAGGCCCATGGTAACTCTGGAGGAGCTGCAGAGGTAAACAGCTCAGGAGATAAAATCTGTCCGCAGGACAACTATTAGTCATGCACTCCACAAATCTGGTATTTATGGAAGAGTTGCAAGAAGAAAGCCATTGTTGAAAGAAAGCCATAAGAAGTCCTGTTCTGCTCGCAGTTTGTGAGAAGCCATGTGGGGGACGCAGCAAGCATGTGGAAGAAAGTGCTCTGGTCAGATGAGACCAAAATTGAACTTTTTGGCCTAAAAGCAAAACTCTATGTGTTGTGGAAATCTAACACTGCACATCACCCTTAACACACCATCCCCACTGTGAAACATGGTGGTAGCAGCATCATGTTGTGGGGATGCTTTTCTCCAGAAGGGACAGGGAAGCTGGTCAGAGTTGATGGGAAGATGGATTGAGCCAAATACAGGGCAATCTTAGAAGAAAACCTGTTAGAGTCTGCAAAAGACTTGAGACTGGGGCAGAGGTTTACCTTCCAGCAGGGCAACGACCCTAAACATATAGCCAGAGCTACAATGGAATAGTTTTGATTAATCAAAGTCCAGACCTAAATCGAATTGAGAATCTGTAGTAAGACTTGAAAATTGCTGTACACAGATGCTCTCCATCCAATCTGACAGAGCTTGAGCTATTTTGCAAAGAAGAATGGGCAAAAATGTCACTCTCTAGATGTGCAAAGCTGATAGAGACATACCCAAAAAAGTTTGCAGCTGTAATTGAAGCGAAAGGTGGTTCTATAAAGTATTGGGGCCTGAATACAAATGCACACCACACTTTTCACATATTTATTTGTAAAGAATTTTGAAAAACATTTATAATTTTTCTTCCCACTTCACAATTATGTGCCATTTTATGTCACTCTATCACATAAAATCCTAATAAAATACATTTATGCTTTTGGTTGTAACATGACAAAATGTGGAAAATATCAAGGGGTATGAATAATTTTTCAAGGCACTGTATATACCATAGTTTGTGGACTCTATAGCTTTCCTACAGACTAAATAATATACACTGATTTGGGTTATTTTCACCAAAGAAATATAGCAGAATGCAGTTTGGCCTAAATTTTTGAAGAAAGATTATTTATTTGCAAATTTTATAACAGAAACGTAGAAAAATTTGTTTTTTTTCTAAATTTTCGATAATTTTTTTTTTGTTTATTTAGCAAAAAATAAAAAAACCCTGTGTAACTAAATTCTACCAAAAGAAAGCTCTATCTGTTTAAAAAATTGCAAAAACTTTCATATGAGTACAGTGTGGCATGACCACGCAATTGTAATTTAAAGTGTGACAGTGCTAAAAGCTGAAAATTGGCCAGGGCAGGAGGGGGTGAAAGTGCCCTGTTGAAGTGGTTAAGTAACACTCAAGTCAATAATTCCAGTTTGTTAGCCAGTCTAAGGATGAGCCCCGGCGTGTTCGCACACTCCATGTGCAGAGCCCGCCAGGAAGTCGGCACGGCGCTGCGCTAATCACAGGCGACAGCATGCAGGTGACCACTTACTGCATCCTGCTGCATTCTGCTTCCAAGTGAGTGCTTCCACCTATTCCACCTCCTAGATGCATAAACTGACTCCTAGGGGTAGTCATAAGGCACTTAACAAAATGATAACTTGGCTTTAAAATAAAATTAATACAGTCTACCGCTTTCTTAAAAGTTTTAATCAAAATCTGATCATGTACATTCTCCTTCCCAATACAAGGTGGACAATGGAGGTTAAACTCATTATTATCGACTTACTCAATGAATATATCTACTTCCTCTTAAGTTCTTTTCCATATAAATATAGTATCATCCATAAATCTCCTCCATAGGACATAGTTTGCACAAAGTCTACCATCCTGCACTGTTAGACCTCTTAAGCCTGGTACACGCTGGTAGGTTTTTTCGTTCAACCCAGCTGGCCGAAGTTAGTACAGTGATCTCCCCCGCTAAGTTATTGTGTTCTGACAGCAGGACTGCCCCCCGCCAGAACACACAGGTTAGCGCTGTCAGTCATTGGCTGGGAGCAGGAGCGCACCTAGAGCATTTGGCACTGGGGGCGGATCCTATATCTGGCACCCCCATCTGGCAACCCTATCCCCTTCACTGATCATGCCTGTACGCACTCAGCCCCCTTCACACCTGTACGCACTCAGCCCCCTCATACCTGTACGCACTCAGCCCCCTCATACCTGTACGCACTCAGCCCCCTTATACCTGTATGCACTCAGCCCCCTCATACCTGTATGCACTCAGCCCACCCAAACACCTGTACGCACTCAGCCCCCTCATACCTGTATGCACTCAGCTCACCCACACACCTGTACGCACTCAGCCCCCGCATACCTGTACGCACTCAGCCCCTTCATACCTGTACATGCTCAGCTGCCCCCTCTCACACCTGTAGATACTCAGCTGCCCCCGTTACACCTGTACACACTCAGCTACCCCCCTCACACCTGTACACACTAAGCTGCCCCCCCAGACACACACATCTGTAAACACACACACAGCTCTGCCCCCCGTACATAAACAGACTCCCCCCTTCACTTGTACTTACAGCCCCCACTTGTAAGGTGGTCTTCCTTATCCCAGGTCTTGATTCCACATGTCCCTGTGAAAATATATTACAGGCAGTAACATGAGGGGTGCACATACATGAAGCAGCCAGAGGTGGAAGTATAGAGCTCGATGTGAGCTCAATGACAGAGCAGCTGACTCGCATGAACACAGACAGCCAGAGACGTAGGTACATCACTGGCTGGGAGTGCTGATCGGGTGCCGATTGGCAGACCTTTTTCAGTCATGCCCCTGTTGGACCGGCTGCTGAGTGTCAGCAGTTTCTATTGAACCAGACAATGCCACCTGATATTTGGCCTGTGTGTATGGCCCTTTAGGCTTGTTGCAAACCTGTTGCAAATAGCAGTTTTAATTTGCTATAAATAAAACCCATTATCTATACAGAATTATTCAAAGAAATGTATGCAACAAAGTGCATGAAGGGGACGCCCCTTTGGACTTTGACGGGTAGGAAAGAAGTATAAAGAGTAGATATAGATAAAAGGCAAACATATGCCAACTTTATTAGTGTACAAAAGTGAAAAAATATTTTTTGTTTTAAAAGACAAAGATATAATACACTTAGGTGAACAATATTGAAATGAGGTGATATAACATTTACAGAGCATAAATAATGAATATCACCCGGAGCCAGAAAACCCAATGAGCCAACCGAAATACAATGGGCATGGTTTGGGGTTGGTGGCTAGTGTGTACATCCCAACATGTTTCGGAAAGACCGTAATTGGACATATATATTCCTTCTTCAGGGGAATTTACACAGATGGGTAGTGTCACGGAACGTCCCACACTCCGCTTGAGTGCTTCCGTCATATACCACTTCCTCCCAGTCTGTATACGGATATCAGATATTCCAACCTCTCTGAGCACAAAACAAGGCGACACTTGCTTGTTGCTAACATGAACTCACTTTATTCAGAACCAGAATACAGTCTTATATACAGGAGAAAATATTACTGCTAGGGCCCATAATCAAAAGGCAACAGGCTTGCATTCAGTCCTCTCCAACAGCCTAGGTCTGTCACATTTCTCCCCTTTCGGCAGGAGACTAACACAGGAGGAGACCCCAGACGGGTTGACTCCGAAGTTAGTCAGTAGTTCCAGTCCTCTACTGCCTGTACCCACACAGTACCCCAAATAAATTATTCCAAACAGAGTATTACTCACCCAGCCAACCTCTGCCTCTCTCAGAGAACATATCTGCCGCTGGGGAGAGGCCTGGACTGGCCCTTCTCCCTGGAGTCCTTTCTGCCGCTGGAGAGAAGACAGGGGGACTGAGCTCACTCCATCCTGCTGTTGGGGATCTGGGCTGACTGCCCAGCATCCCTGGGGTATACAGGTGGGAACTGAAGCCCCATCCACCGGCACCAGATCAAGCTGCAGTTGTGAGGTGATGACTGCATTCTCTCCTTGGATTCTGATCTGCAGATCGCGATAGACTGCCACCTCCTCAACTTGGGCCTCCACAATTGCTGCAGGTGTGGGGCAGAGGTCTTGGACCCTCTGTCCGGTTGCCAGCACTTCTGCTGGGGATTTGCTAGGTGGTTTCTCCTCTACAGAAACGTCTATCAAATCCTCAGTCTCTGGAATTGCTAAAAGTGTGGGACAAAGGTCTTGGACCCTCTGTTCAGTTACCAGATCTTCAGCTGGAGAAGTTTGTTGTAACTCCATAGATGCTTCTGGCAGAAAATCACATGTCCCTGTCAGTGTTGTGGGAGAAAGGCCGACTACCTCTTCTCTCAAGAAGGCCGAAGTCACTGTTGGTGCTGGGCAGAGCACAGTGAACTTTGGCCCTGATAGCAGCTCTTCTGCTAGAGGCTCATCAGGTTGTTCTTCCTCAGCAGAAAAGTCTATCAAATCCCATGTCTCTGCAACTGATGTCTGGGGATAGAGGTTCACCATCTCCTGTCCGTGAAACTCAGAAGATGCCATCAGTGCTGAGCAGAGCGCAATGAAGTTTGGCCCTAATCCCAACTCTTCTGCTGGGGGCTCACCCGATGGTTCTTCCTCAGCAGAAAAGTCTATCAAATCCCCTGTCTTTGCAACTGGTGTCTGGGGATGGAGGTTCACCATCTCCTGTCCATGGAATCCAGAAGATGCTATCAGTGCTGGGCAGAGGTTAGCAGAGCTCTGCCCTGTTGTCAGCACTTCAGGTTTGAGGGTGGCAATCTCCAGATTTTCCACAGCAGATTCTCTGGCATGCTGCTGGACAGGCACATTCCTCCATCCAAGATCATCCCATGCAGAAACAGGATCATCAAGGTCAGTCAGCACTTGCTGCATCCGCCATAAGACCTCCACCTCCATAGCTGCGGGGGGCAGGTTGGCAAAGCACACTATTGCTCTGCCACATTGCCGACTCTTCAGCCAGGATTTCAGGGTTGTCAGCTGGTATTTCCTGATAGTCCCAGGCAAAGGGAGCCTAGCCCTGGCACTGAGCAATGTCTAGCAGCCGTCTGTAGACGATCTCTAGCTCCCATTCCTGAACGGCCAGAAACTCCAAATCTTCCTGTGCCCAGTGCACTTCCGAAATGTTCAGTAGCCCTTCTCTGAAATCCATGATTTCATCCACCCGCCACTCCAAATCACTCCCAAAGTTAGGGTCCCCTGTCAGCTTCACATACAACAGTCCCAAGCCGCCGTAGCTTAAGCCTTCTGTTGGGCTGTCATCCGCTATCCAGGGACATGCTTGGGATACATGCCACCGGAAGGCTCTGTAGCTCTCATCCAGCTTTATCTCTGCCCAGACCAGCCTACTTAATTCAGCTGTCTGCTTCTTGTGCGTTTTTTCTCCCAAAAACCGCACCTGCAGTCCGTACTGCGACCAGTACCTTTCCTCGATGGAGGGGAGAACTTTTCCCTGGTGTCGCTGCTGATGGGCTAGCCCTTCCTTCCAGAGTTTGCAGCGAATAGAATCACACCATCCCAGCAGGACCTGCTCTGACACTGGTCCTCTGTGCTGTATCTACATCTCTCGCAACCTCCTTCTGAATTCCTCATCCATGGCGGCTGGTATCTGTACCTTTCCTCTCCTCTCCTGCTATCTGGACCTTGGATCCAGATGGAAGTTTGGATGTCCCAGACTGCAGGAAGCTTTCCCGCTGCTTGCCACCAATGTCACGGAACATCCCACACTCCGCTTGAGTGCTTCCGTCATATACCACTTCCTCCCAGTCTGTATACAGATATCAGATATTCCAACCTCTCTGAGCACAAAACAAGGCGACACTTGCTTGTTGCTAACATGAACTCACTTTATTCAGAACCAGAATACAGTCTTATTTACAGGAGAAAATATTACTCTAACAATACAAATGTAACCTAATTAACCTAATTAACATGAGCTAATTAACTAATCCTTTATACAGCCTAGGTGATTGAGACATGACCTTTTGCCCAGACTGAGTTAATTATCACAGGACACCTTCTCACAATAGCAGCAGCTCCAATAGGAGTCGTCCCATCTCCTACATTGTATAGAGGACAATGTGATCAGCTCATTCAATTAACATAAACACAGGTAGTTGGAGTTGATGACACCAGCATCTCCTCACAGGATGTGTCCCAACAGTATAATTCAGTCTTATCATTCTAATATGGCATATAAAGGGTTCCCAGAGTCTGTGTGTTTTGGGGGGACATGGAGCTGAATCCAAAGTAATACCAACCCCAGGGTCCCCAGGCATACAGCTCACAGAGAGCACCATTCCCCCAAATGCTAGGGCCCATAATCAAAAGGCAACAGGCTTGAATTCAGTCCTCTCCAACAGCCTCTGTCCCGGCTAGGTCTGTCACAGGTAGAAATATTTCTTGTTTCTGAAACATAAATACATATATATGTAATGATATTACAAAAGTGACATAGCAGAAACCTCAAAACATAGCCTGTTCATGCCACTGTATAAAGTAACCAAGTGCATAGTACTTACATAATCAGACTCATATGAAGGATAAAAACACATACAGATAGGGAATCACATGCTGGCTGCAAGGGTCCACATATGGCACGGGATGTGTGTGTGTCAATGTGCAAATTTCGCCAAAGCACGTTCACAAGGGACGCCCAGTCCTCCCTGCAGCGACCAGTTTAATGCCACTGTAGGGAGGAAATATACCAAGAAAGAGGTATTTAAGAAAAGGAAATCTCACAGGGTATGAAGGGAGTAAGAAAGAAACAAGGGAGGTACAGCAGACGTATAGGCGTATACACAGCCATGTCTGTGTATAGCCTAAAAAGGCATGGTTGTTACCTCAGGCTGAACATGTGAGTGTGCTGCTAACATCCCGGTATTAGCTAGTGAAATGACACAAGCTATTCGGGTGTGAGCACTGAAATACCTGAGTATTTGTAAGGTGAGCCAATGAAATGAAGGCAATCAACCTTCCTAGTACAGCTGTGTATGGACACAGCGAAGCATCACTGGTATTAGGGTATATCTCAGGTGTTGAGGGGCGCGGCATAGCCAGGCCCACTATAAATCAACCAATAGAGTACAGGCAGGGGGCCTCGCCAGCGCAGCTATGTGTAAACATAGTGAGACGGCACAGGTCTTGGGGGTGTACCTCAGATGCAGGGGCACGCGGCACGACCACGCCCACAGGGGGTGCGATGACGTCACGTGTCACCGCATCTCCGGCGGGTAAGCGTCCACCGATCATCATGGAGACAACGGTGAGAGCGTAGAGACTCTCCTCCCCGCGCAGCCAATCGGAGGCAGAGACAGAAACTAGTCTGTCATTAGCCCCCGCTGCACAGGTGGAGCCCACCCGCCGGTGTTCTGCCGAGAAATTTCCCCTCGGCGGATAAGGAACCCCTGTACTGCGCAGGCGCAGCGCTTGCGCAGTACGAGCCGGTGGAAATAGCCAAAGCCGAATAGTTGTAAATCAGCTGTACACGGCGCCTGTAAGAGGGCCCCTCGTGGGCTCGCTTTGCTCGCCACGCTTCGGGCATGGCCTCGCTACGCTCGCCACGCTTCGGGCACGGCCTCGCTTCGCTCGGCACTTTTTATTCTACCTCTAGGTCCAATTGGATGGTGGGGCTTGAAGCTGGACTCAGCAGCTGACTGAAGGTTTTCAGCTTCGGCTATTTTCGGCGGCTCCTTAGTCATTAGTACTGTGCAAGCGCTGCGCCTGCGCAGTACAGGGGGGTCCTTATCCGCCGGAGGAACTTTCTCGGCAAGACACCGGGTGTCAGCACGAGAGTGAAAGCATCAAGGGCACAGGAACACAAAACCACAAGCCATCTAGTGGACAGAATGGAAACGGCAGCCAGCAGGTTCACAAAGGACAGAAAAAAAAAAAGGGATATACATTACATGGGACGTATTGTTGAATAGAATGACATGCAGTCATACTTAGTATATATTTGAACATAACAAGAATAGCCATTGTTTAATAACTCATATAAACAGAATTCAGCACTAATACAGCAGTCCATAGAAAGGAGTGTCGTTAGCATAATGAAAAATACAGTAGAAAAAATATTCTTAGGAGCAGTGGAGCTAAAAAGAAAAAAAGGCCAGAGATTTCACAAATTCAGCTCACAGACCCCAGAGGAGAAGCCGGGGAGAAATGATCTGAAATTAAAGGCCCCATTTAATCCAGGTGGCGAGATGGCTCGTAGATTGTAAATCCACCCGAGTTCGCATTGAAGGAGGCCCTTGTTGAAGTCACCACCTCTAGAATGAAACTGAATGCGATCAAGTCCCAGGAAATAAATCTTGGGAATTGAAATTGGATGTGCTGAGGCCATGTGTCGGCCAATTGCACATCAGGATCTCGTTTAGAAATGGTTAGAATATGTTGATATATTCTTTTCTTTTTTCATCTATACAGAATTAATTGTGCTTTGAGATAAACATAATAGAATCAATGATAAAATCAATATGTTCCTTTGGAATTGTATCTGCTAGGGATGAGCCGAACACCCCCCTGTTCGGTTCACACCAGAACATGCGAATAGGCAAAAAATGTGTTCGAACACGCAAACGCCGTTAAAGTCTATGGAACACAAACATGAATAATCAAAAGTGCTAATTTTAAAGGCTTATATGCAAGTTATTGTCATAAAAAGTGTTGGGAGACCCGGGTCCTGCCCCAGGGGACATGAATCAATGCAAAAAAAAGTTTTAAAAACGGCCGTTTTTTCGGGAGCAGTGATTTTAATAATGCTTAAAGTGAAACAATAAAAGTGTAATATTCCTTTAAATTTTGTACCTGGGGGGTGTCTATAGTATGCCTGTAAAGGGGCGCACGTTTCTCATGTTTAGAACAGTCTGACAGCAAAAATTACATTTCAAAGGAAAAAAAGTAATTTAAAACTCCTCGCGGCTATTAATGAAATGCCGGTCCGACAATACACATAAAAGTTCATTGATAAAAACGGCATGGGAATTCCCCACAGAAGAACCCCGGCCAAAATTTTTTAAAAAAATTGCGTGGGGCCCCCCTCAAAAACTATACCAGACCCTTCAGGTCTGGTATGGATTTTAAGGGGAACCCCGTGCCATTTTTTTTTTTAAATGGCGTAGGGTCCCCCCAAAAATCCATACCAGAACCTTATCCAAGCACGCAACCTGGCAGGCCGCAGGAAAAGAGGTGGGACGAGAGAGCGCCCCCCCTCCTGAACTGTACCAGGCCACATGCCCTCAACATTGTTGATGGGAACAAGGGCCTCATCCGCTCAACCCTTGCCCGGTGGTTGTGGGGGTCTGCGGGCGGGGGGCTTATCGGAATCTGGAAGCCCCCTTTAACAAGGGGACCCCCAGATCCCGGCCCTCCCCCCTGTGTGAAATGGTAAGGGGGTACAGAAGTACCCCTACTATTTCACAAAAAAAGTGTCAAAAATGTTAAAAATGACAAGAAACGGTTTTTGACAATTTCTTTATTTAAATGCTTCTTCTTTCTTTTATCTTCTATCTTCTTTCTTTTATCTTCTATCTTCTTTCTTCTATCTTCTATCATCTATCATCTATCTTCATTCGGTTTGTTCCTCTATCTTCTTCTTCTTCTGGTTCTTCTGGTTCTTTCTCCGGTGTTCTCGTCCGGCATCTTCCTCCACGGCGTCTTCTTCCCTTCTTCTTCTTGGGCCGCTCCGCATCCACCTTGATGGGAGGCTCCCGCTGTGTGACACTTCTCGTCTTCTGACGGTTCTTAAATAATGGAGGGCGGGGCCACCCGGTGACCCTGCCCCCTCTGACGCACGCGGATTTGAAAGGGACTTCCCTGTGGCATTCCCCGTGACGTCAGAGGGGGCAGGGTCACCCGTTATGTAACGGAGAAGACGAGAAGCGTCACACAGCGGGAGCCTCCCATCATGGTGGATGCAGAGCAGCCGAGAAGAAAAAGAAGGGAAGAAGAGGTTGTGGAGGAAGATGCTGGACGAGAACACCGGAGGAAGAACCAGAAGAACCAGAAGAAGAAGATGGAGGAAGAAACCGAAGGAAGATAGAAGATAGAAGAAAGAAGATAGAAGAAAGAAGAAGCATTTAAATAAAGGAATTGTCAAAAACTGTCTCTTGTCATTTCAACATTTTTGACACTTTTTTTGTGAAATGGTAGGGGTACTTTTGTACCCCCTTACCATTTCACACAGGGGGGAGGGCCGGGATCTGGGGGTCCCCTTGTTAAAGGGGGCTTCCAGATTCCGATAAGCCCCCTGCCCACAGACCCCCACAACCACCGGGCAAGGGTTGTGGAGATGAGGCCCTTGCCCCCGTCAACATGGGGACAAGGTGCTTTGGGGGGCTACCCCAAAGCACCCTCCCAATGTTGAGGGCATGTGGCCTGGTACGGTTTGGGAGGGGGGGTGCTCTCTCGTCCCCCCTCTTTTCCTGCGGCCTGCCAGGTTGCATGCTCGGAAAAGGGTCTGGTATGGATTTTTGGGGGGACCCCACGCCATTTTTTGAAAAAATTTTGGCGTGGGGTTCCCCTTAAAAACCATACCAGACCTGAAGGGTCTGGTATAGATTTTGAGGGGGACCCCACACCATTTTTTTTTTTAAATTTTGGCCGGGGTTCCCCTTAATATCCATACCAGACCTGAAGGGCCTTGTATGGAATTTAGGGGGACCCCCCACGTCATTTTTTTTTTTTTGGTTCCCCTGTAGGGAATTCCCATGCCATTTTTATCAATGAACTTTTATGTGTATTGTCGAACCGGCAATTCATTAATAGCCGTGAGTAGTTTTAAATGACTTTTTTTCCTTTGAAATGTCATTTTGCTGTCAGACTGTTCTAAACACGGGAAACATGCGCCCCTTTACAGGCATACTATAGACAGCCCCCAGGTACGAAATTTAAAGGAATATTACACTTTTATTGTTTCACTTTAAGCATAATTAAAATCACTGCTCCCGAAAAAATGGCAGTTTGTAAAACTTTTTTTTGCCTTGATCCATGTCCCCTGGGGCAGGACCCAGATCCCCAAACACTTTTTATGACAATACCATGCATATAAGCCCTTAAAATTAGCACTTTTGATTTCTCCCATAGACTTTTAAAGGGTGTTCCACGGCTTTCGAATTTGCCGCGAACATCCCAAATTGTTCACTGGTGAACAACCGATGTTTGAGTCGAACATGAGTTCGACTCGAACTCGAAGCTCATTCCTAGTATCTGCCTTAAAGTGGATGTAAACTCCCACATATACCCAGTGAAGTGAACAGCCTCAGATGATACACAGGGATGAAACAAATCTCCCTACATAAGTTTTAAATGTATATCTGCTGTCTTCAGGTTTCTATATTCTTTAGAATTCTTACATTGTGTTAGAATTTTTACTTTCTCTTTCAGCAGTGAGAGGGGAGTCTGGGCATACAATGTGTGACAGCTAATTGGAAGAAAGGCACACATCCCTCCTCCACAGGCAGAGGAATGAATATACTTGCAGAGCTGTGCTGTGAGCTCTCTGCTAATCTATTTATAGCAACCTCCCTGACACAAGTTTTCAGCTGCTTTTATCTCTGGTGTCGGGGAACTTGTCAGAAGTTATCTTGCTAATAACAGAGGAATGAAGCAGCAGATAGACACGGGACTCAGGGCTTTTGTGAAAGATAAGTAAACACTACAGATATGTGTCCAGGTCAAATTTATTTAATCGGGTTTACATCCACTTTAACTAATATGTTCCTTATTGCCTTACATTCTATTTCATGCAGTATTACTGTATATGAAGGTGTTACATTCATATTTACCAGGTACCACCCTAGTTGCCATTCCATTTCAATATAATTAAAATATGCTTTAGATCTCTAAGGTAAGCAGGTGTAGTTTGTACTCAGACTTGCTGGTGTATTTTGTAGTAAGTTTGAGGTCAATGACCCTATATCTGACACAATTGGGCATAAAAAGTAGAATACAGAGGTATGGGGTATTCTATCATCAGATATTCATATTCCTTTCCAATATACCATTTGCTAGACATTTGGAGGAGTGAATTAAGTTCTGTTTTAAATGTATTTGTAGGATCCATTTTTAATCTGACATACGTTTCTGTGTCTCTAGTTAATCTATATAAGTTTCCATCATTTTCATGCACACCTTCTACACTCCAGCACTGGGTCTTTCCCTCTGTGTGCAGCCGCTGGCTTCCACCAAATACAAAGAGGGCACTGTCTTAAAGGGCTAGCATACAGGTTTCTCAGTGTTCAAACAAACTGCATGCTCCTCAACATGCTAACAACTGAAACCCCTGTGTTCCATAACACATTTTCAAGTGTTTTCCTGTGCTTCCCAGTGTTATTTCTGTGAATTTTAGTTTTCCCAGTGTCCATCTAGTCTGTACCCAGCTCTTGTGTGCATCCAGTGATCCCCAGAATTTTCCAGGTTATCAGTAATTCCAGCTTTGTATTCCCAATATGTCCCAGCCTGCATCCAGCCATGTGACACTCATGTTTTCCAGTCTGTATCTTTCACCAGTTACCCCATGCGTTCCTGCCAGCATCCATTCTTCCTTCCCCCCTGTTTCTCCATTTGCACTTTAGTCAGTTACCTGCTTCCCTGCACCAGTGTGTTTCCCTGTGAGTTCCAACTAGCCTCTGGTTATCATAAACTGGGCACTCCCAGCTTGTGTTTCTTGTCAGTGCCTTTGGGTGTTCCCATGCATGCCTGCTAACACTACAGTGTCTCCTGCTTCTTTTTTTTTGTTTAATAATTTTTTATTGCTATTTTAGGTAGAAGAACAGTTAAGAAAACAGTACAATGTATTATATGTCAGACCTTATAAATGCTGTTGGAACATCCCTTAAATCACGTTCCTATTATTAGTGAAATTGTTCCCTACAACGGATGTCGTTAAAATTTCATCATGTTCAAATATAAATATTAAATATAACTTACATTAACTTTAAACACATACCATATAACTTTTAATTTTTAATTCCCAACCTCCTCCCTTCAAGGGAAAATAAAAGGGAGATGGGAGGGAGTAACAAACAAGAGAAAGGGAAAAAAAATTCCCAATGAGAAAAAAGATGGGGGGGAGAAAAAGAGTGAAAAGTAGAGAGAGATGAGAGAGAAGCCTACAACAAATATATAAAGCTGTAAAGGGTTAAAAAATAAATAAATAAATAAATGTTAACTGATATGTCATACTCTGACGCTCTATTCACTAGAGTCTGAGATTATTTCATGATATAAAATAGTTGTTTTAACCGGTTTCCGACCGGCTCACGCATATATACTGTGGCACAATGACACAGCTGCACGAAACCCTGTACCCTTATGGCGCTCGCTCCCGGCGGCAGGGGGTGCGCCCACGTGCCCCCGCCATGCGCGCGATGATCGGATTCGTTCCAGAACCGATCAATCTTCAGGTCCAGGCCAATGATTTCTGGCCCGGACCTGCTGATCGGTTCTGGCGGATAAAATGCTTCCCCCACCTGTAAGTGTAAACACAGGCAGGGGAAGTGATGTAATCTCTCCTTTAGTTATTTTTGGTTCCAGAGAGAGGAGGGAGGACATTTAATTGTAAGTTGCACCAACACTACACTAACACCAGTACACGTAGGCACACTTTTCACCCCCAGATCGCCCCCCAGTTAACCCCTTCACTCCCTGTCACAGTGTCACCAAGTGCAGTTTTCCGATTTTTCACTGATCACTGTACTGGTGTTACTTGTGACTCTAATCAGCGTTAGGGCAGTTAGTGGCAGTTAGTAGTACCCCCCTAATAAAGGTTTAACCCCTTGATCGCCCCCCGGTTAACCTTTTCATTCCCTGTCACCAGTTATCACCGTATTAGTGTCATGGGTAACGCGTCAGGGTACCTGCCGTATATTACCCAATAAAGATTTAACCCTCTGATCACCCGGCGGTTTTAGCATCAGTTAGGGTCAGCATCAGCCCCAGCCAATGTCGCATTAGTGCCAGTAGCGCTAACACCTATGCACGCACCATACGCCTACCTTAGTAGTATAGTGTCTGAACGGATCAATATCTTTGATCTGATCAGATCTATACTAGCATTCCCAGTAGTCTAGGGTTCCCAAAAACATAGCGTTAGCGGGATCAGCCCAGATACCTGCTAGCAAACAAACAAAACACAACACACATAACTGCAGTATTCGCAGAGTCATGCCCGATCCCAGCAAACGCTAACAGTTTTTTTGGTAGCGATTGAAGCAGTCGCTGACAATCGGGTGCTCTTTTTGCCTGTGAGTCACACTAATTGTACCAGTAAAGTTAGAGGCCAAAATGTCCAAACAGAGGTGCACTAGTGAAGAGGCCTACACGTTGCTGACAGATGATAGTGAAGAGGAAGTCACAGATCTGTCAGATTCAGGCTCAGTATACGAACCAGTAGACAGCAGCAGCACCCTGACAGATGACGGTGTAGTGGTCCCTGCTAAGGTCAGGCGTACTCGACCCTGTTCTTCTGTTGTTGAGGTGCAAAAACCACAGGGCTCTCATTTGGAGCAAAGAGACAGTACTAGTGCCGCTCATCCTACTGGTGAACTGGCAAGCACCAGCAGCCTAGTACATCCTGGTCATACATCCAGCACTGCAGTAACACTTGGTGACGTGGCGAGTCCCATAAGTACAGTTCAAGCTGGCTAGCACAAGTAGTGTCCCGCAGCCACCACTTGTCATTCAAACAGTATTTTCCCAGCAAGCGTGCCAGATATGGGGTCAAGATATATAAGCTCTGTGACAGGGCAACAGGCTATACATATAGTTTTATGGTTTACGAGGGAAAAGATAGTCACGTGGAGCCCAAGAACTGACCAAACTACATAGGGAGTGGTGGTAAGATTGTGTGGGACTTCTTGTCACCCTTATTCGGAAAGGGTAACCACTTGTATGTGGACAATTATTACACAAGCATGCCACTTTTTAATCACTTGTTTGATCATGGAATTGGCACATGTGGCACCATGCGATCTAATCACCGGGGCTTACCCCTGCAGCTTGTAGAGTCCCGACTTAGACTCCAGGAGAGAGCCTGCTTGAGAAGTAATAATTTGCTCGCAGTGAAGTGGAGGGATAATCTGAATGTTTTTGTTCTGTCCTCCCCCCAAATTTCAAAGGGCAACTGGTGTTGTGGAGAAACCCCTCCGTGTCCACGAATACAACCTTAATATGGGAAGGGTGGACCTCAACGACCAGTTAATTGCCCATAACGCCAGACGCTGGTATAAAAAAGTGTCTGTATACTTATTCCAATTGGCTCTGCTGAATGCTTATGTGCAATACAAAGCGTCAGGACGAACTGGATCGTTCCTTAAATTCCAAGAAGAGATCATTACTGCCCTTCTGTTTCCAGACGGTGCTGTGGCCCAACTTCCCAATCCAAATGCAGTGAGCTGGCTGCATGAGAGGCATTTTCCGTATGACCTCCCTGGTACCCCTACCCAACAGTCACCCTAAAGAAGATGTCGTGTCTGTAGCAAGAGCGGATATAGGCAAGACACCCACTATTATTTCCCTTCCTGTCCTGGCCAACCTGGTCTTTGCATTGGTGAATGTTTCGAACACTACCAAACACTAGTGAAGTATTAGCGTAGGGTACAGCACTGCACAGTCATAGGACACACTTTCACAGGGTCTTCAAAGATGCCATCGCATTTTGAGAGACCCAAACCTGGAACCGTTACAGTTACAAATAAAAGTGTAAAAAGAAAAAAAAAACAAAAAAATATATAAAATAAAAAAGCCAAAAAGAGTTGACGTTTTATTGTTCTCTCTCTATTCTCTCTCTATTATTCTCTCTCTATTGTTCTGCTCTGTTTTACTGTATTTTTTTAACTGCAATGTTTTATTGTTACTATGTTTTATCATGTTTGCTTCTCAGGTATGTAATTTTTTTATACTTTACTGTTTGCTGTGTTTTATTGTTAACCATTATTTTTAGGTACACCATTCAGCTGCAGCACTGATTTATCCATCTTGACAGCAACAGCGTTTGCTCTCATGATAGGTCGATCAGCCACTCCAGCGCTGTAGGAGGTGATTTCAACACTACAGTTAAAAAGAAAAACAAAGAGCATATATGCCGAAGCATGGGGGCAGGGGTGGAGGGGCGATTTGCCCCTAACATTAGGGGTGGATTGCCCCCATGCTTCAACATATATTTTTCAAAATATGGGGCTCCTATTATCTTTGGTTCCGGAGATACAGGGCTCCTTGTGCAGCCTGTCAGAAGCTACATACAGAGCGGCCAGTTTAAATACAAGCTGGCACATTCTGTTTGCAGCAGACTGAGAGGATGAGCTCACGGTGCCTCTCCTCACTTCTTGTCAGAGGCACTGATCTCAATGGACAGCTTGGAGCCTGCAGAGTATGACAGGCAGCACCGCCTGTCAGACTCGCCTACTGATTTCAATGGGGCCACTCTGCAATTGCAAGCCAAACTCGCTCGCAGTAGCAGCATAGTCCAACAATGTAAAACTACCATCAGCAATATAAAAAAAAAACAAGGAGGCGGCAGTAGCTCCTCATGAATGCCTGTCAGCTGCTGCTATACCACTCGTTGAAAAGCAATCCACCACAGATCATTTTTCAGAGGGCAGTAAGCATTACCACAAATGTGAAAGAAACTTGAAACACATCATCTATTTCACACTCACCACCAACCAGGTCACTCCCCAGCCACTTCCCATGTTAGCCACCTCCCTTCAACTTCTATCACAGGTGACCATTTCCCAACCTGCAGATGACAGATCCTACTCCAAAAGATATCACTCCCAGTTACTCCTTCCACCCGCTGATTGACATCCCTCCATGACCACCTCACACCCCACTGCTGACAGACCACTCTCCCCAGCCTGTCCCCACACTCCCTCTCACCTGCAGATTGTGGAAGGGAGAATCACTCCCGTAGTGTTATTGTGTTCTGCCAGTGGGGAGTCTTCCCTACCCACACAATACTGATTGTTTTGGGAAAAACCTGACAGGCTGGTTGTACTCAAGTCGATTAATAGATTGACTTGTGTAAAACCAACTAGCCCATACATAGATTGGCTATGGCTGGTCTCTGCTTAATTGGCCTAATTTTAATCCATGTATGGCCCGCTTAACCACTACGCAGTCCCTAAACATCATTCCACAAATCTTTACATTTTTCCTTCCCAGATTCCTTCATCTTCCTTACCTGTACATAGTGCCCACTGTCATACCCTTCACACTCTTCTCCTGTACATACTGCCCACTGTCATACTCTCCACACTCGTTTCCTGTACATACTGCTCAGTATCATACCCTCCACACTCCTCTCTTGTACATACTGCCCACTGTCATACCCTCCACACACACTCCTGTACATACTGCCAACTGTCATACCCTCCACACTTCTCTCCTATACATAGTGCCCACTGTCATACCCTTCACACTCCTTTCCTGTACATAGTGCCCACTGTCATACCCTTCACACTCTTCTCCTGTACATACTGCCCACTGTCATACTCTCCACACTCGTTTCCTGTACATACTGCTCAGTATCATACCCTCCACACTCCTCTCTTGTACATACTGCCCACTGTCATACCCTCCACACTTCTCACCTATACATAGTGCCCACTGTCATACCCTTCACACTCCTTTCCTGTACATACTGCTCACTGTCATACCCTCCACACTCCTTTTCTGTACATAGTGCCCACTGTCATACCCTCCACACTCCTCTCCTGTACATACTGCTCACTGTCATACCCTCCACACTCCTCTCCTATACATAGTGCCCACTCTCATACCCTCACACTCCGCTCCTATACATACTGCTCACTATCATACCCTCCACACTCCTCTCCTGTACATACTGCTCACTGTCATACCCTCCACACTCCTCTCCTGTACATACTGCTCACTGTCATACCCTTCACACTCTTCTCCTGTACATACTGCCCACTGTCATACCCTCCACACTTCTCTCCTATACATAGTGCCCACTGTCATACCCTTCACACTCCTTTCCTGTACATACTGATCACTGTCATACCCTCCACACTCCTTTTCTGTACATAGTGCCCACTGTCATACCCTCCACACTCCTCTCCTGTACATACTGCTCAGTATCATACCCTCCACACTCCTCTCTTGTACATACTGCCCACTGTCATACCCTCCACACTCCTCTCCTCTACATACTGCTCACTGTCATACCCTCCACACTCCTCTCCTGTACACACTGCCCACTGTTATATCCTCCACACTCTTCTCCTGTACATACTGTCACTGTCATACTCTCCACACTCGTCTCCTGTACATACTGCTCAGTATCATACCCTCCATACTCCTCTCCTCTACATACTGCTCACTGTCATACCCTCTGCACTCCTCCCCTGTACATTCTGCCCACTGTCATACTCTCCACACTCTTCTCCTGTACATACTGATCACTGTCTTACCTTCCACACTCATCTCCTGTACATACTGCCCACTATCATACCGTCCACACCCCATTCCTGTACATACTGCCCACTGTCATACCCTCCACACTCCTCTCCTGTACATACTGCCAACTGTCATACCCTCCACATATCTCTCCTGTACATACTGCTCACTGTCATACCCTTCACACTCCTCTCCTGTACATACTGCCCACTGTCATACTCTCCACACTCGTTTCCTGTACATACTGCTCAGTATCATACCCTCCACACTCCTCTCTTGTACATACTGCCCACTGTCATACCCTCCACACTCCTCTCCTCTACATACTGCTCACTGTCATACCCTCCACACTCCTCTCCTGTACACACTGCCCACTGTTATATCCTCCACACTCTTCTCCTGTACATACTGTCACTGTCATACTCTCCACACTCGTCTCCTGTACATACTGCTCAGTATCATACCCTCCACACTCCTCTCCTCTACATACTGCTCACTGTCATACCCTCTGCACTCCTCCCCTGTACATTCTGCCCACTGTCATACCCTCCACACTCTTCTCCTGTACATACTGATCACTGTCTTACCTTCCACACTCGTCTCCTGTACATACTGCTCAGTATCATACTGTCCACACTCCTCACCTGTACATACTGTCCACTGTCATACCCTTCACACTCCTCTCCTGTACATACTGCCCACTTTCATAAACTCCTCTACTGTACATAGCGCTGGCTGTCTTACCCTCCACACTCCTCTCCTGTACACACTGCCCACTGTTATATCCTCCACACTCTTCTCCTGTACATACTGTCACTGTCATACTCTCCACACTCGTCTCCTGTACATACTGCTCAGTATCATACCCTCCACACTCCTCTCCTCTACATACTGCTCACTGTCATACCCTCTGCACTCCTCCCCTGTACATTCTGCCCACTGTCATACTCTCCACACTCTTCTCCTGTACATACTGATCACTGTCTTACCTTCCACACTCATCTCCTGTACATACTGCCCACTATCATACCGTCCACACCCCATTCCTGTACATACTGCCCACTGTCATACCCTCCACACTCCTCTCCTGTACATACTGCCAACTGTCATACCCTCCACATATCTCTCCTGTACATACTGCTCACTGTCATACCCTCCACACTCCTCTCCTGTACACACTGCCCACTGTCATATCCTCCACACCCTTCTCCTGTACATACTGCCACTGTCTTACCCTCCACACTCATCTCCTGTACATACTGCTCACTGTCTTACCCTCCACACTCGTCTCCTGTACATACTGCTCAGTATCATACTGTCCACACTCCTCAACTGTACATACTGTCCACTATCATACCCGTCACACTCCTCTACTGTACATACTGCTCACTTTCATAAACTCCTCTACTGTACATAGTGCCGGCTGTCTTACCCTCCACACTCCTCTCCTGTGCATACTGCCCACTATCATACCGCCCACACTCCTCTCCTGTACATACTGCCCACTGTCATACCCTCCACACTCCTCTTCTGTACATACTGCCAACTGTCATACCCTCCACACTCCTCTCCTGTACATACTGCCAACTGTATTTCTCTCCACACTCCTTTCCTGTACATACTACCCCCATAATACCTTTCACACTCCTCTCCTGTACATACTGCCCCTATCATACCCTCCACACTCCTCTCCTGTACACACTGCCCCCATCATACCCTCCACACTCCTCTCCTGTACATACTGCCAACTGTCTTTCTCTCCACACTTCTCTCCTGTACATACTGCCAAATGTCTGTCTCTCCACACTCCTCTCCTGTACATACTGCCCCCATAATACCTTCTACATTCCTCTCCTGTACATACTGCCCCTATCATACCCTCCACACTTCTCTCCTGTACATATTTCCCACTGTCAACCCTCCACACTCCTCTGCTGTGCATACTCCCCACGGTCATACCCCCCACAATCCTCTTCTCTACATAGTGTCCACTGTTATACCCTTCACATTCCTCTCCCTCATCTGCACATACTTCCCACTTTTATACCATCCATACTCCTCCCCCATGCCTCTTACCCACAAAACCAGTTCTTTAAAATTATATTGAATATCCTCAATGTTACCAGCTCTAGAGTGGACACACTTTTGTTAGTTCAACTAAAGGAAATTTTCTCAGTCCTCACATTTGTACTGCCCATTATTAGTACTCATTTAATTTTGTGCTTACTACTGGGATGTATAGAGGAACATAGGGGATGTCAGCTACTCTAAATATACCACTTGTAAAAAAGTGTCCCTGAAAATATTTTTTTAAATGTTGACAGCTATGCACTTGGGCACTGCCCAATGGCCACCGGGTCAGTAGGGGGCCCTCATGAGAGGCTCCTGGGATCCTGTGATATTAAAGCGGTTGTAAACTTTGCTAACATTACTACTTTTTAGAGGCCCTGAGGTAGGTTATGCCATAATGTACTAGTATGCATAGCATATTAGAACATTAGGGTACACTTACCTGTCAGACTGAGCCCTCCAGCGCTCTGATCAATCTGGCGGGCCCCAGCACTTCCATCTTCACCCGGTCTTCTTTCCGGGTTCTGTGACTTCGGTCACTTGCCTTGGCCGGGCTACGTTGCTGTCACTCCCACACATGCTCATGTGCATCCTCTCTCTCTCTCATCCCCGTCTCTCTCTCTCTCATCCTCCTCCCTTATTTATTTTTATAAAAAACCCCACCAAAATCCTCAGTACCAGGCTCATGATGTTCTTAATCCGGCCCTGCCTGTCACTACCTATTGCTATCATAGGGGATATTTACAGTCTCTGTGATAACAATCAGAATGATTTAAAAAAAATTAAAAAATGAAAGGAACAGTGTAAAAATAAAATAAAAAAGCAAAATAATTATAAAAAAAAAAAATTAAAAAAGCACCCCTGCCCCCCCCCCCCGTACTCGCATGCAATGGCGAATGCAAGCATCGGTTTCGTGTCATATGTAAACAGCAATTGCACCATACATGTGTGGTTATAACGCAAACATCAGATCGAGGGCAGTAATTTTAGCAGTAGATCCCCTCTGTAAATCTAAAGTGGTAACCTGTAAAGGCTTTTAAAGGTTTTTAAAAATGTATGTTGTTTGTTGCCGCTGCACGGTTCTGCTCAATTTTAAAGCATGTCATGTTTGGTATCTATGTACTCAGCATAGGATCATCTTTTATATTTTACCAAACATTTGGGCAATATGGTGTGTTTTAGTGCATTGGAATGCAAAAAAGTGTTTCTTTTCCCCAAAAAATTGCGTTTGAAAAATCGCTGTGCAAATACTGTGTAAAAAAAATTGCAACACCCATCATTTTAATCTGTAGGGCCTTTGCTTTAAAAAAAAATATATAATGTTTGGTGGTTCAAAGTAATTTTCTAGCAAAAGAAAAATATTTTTTCATGTAAACAAAAAGTGTCAGAAAGGGCTTTGTCTTCAAGTATTTAGAAGAGTGGGTGATGTGTGGCATAAGCTTCTAATGTTGTGCATAAAATACCAGGACAGGTCAACTCCCCCCCAAATTACCCCTTTTTGGAAAGTAGACACCCCAAGCTATTTGCCGATAGGCATTTTGAGTCCATGGAATATTTTATATGTTGCCACGGGTTTCGGGAAAATGACAATACATTTTTTTTTCACAAAGTTGTCACTAAATAATATATTGCTCAAACATGCCATAGGCATATGTGAAATTACACCCCAAAATACATTCTGCTGCTTCTCCTGAGTACGGGGATACCACATGTGTGAGACTTTTTGGTAGCCTAGCCGTGTACAGAACCTCAAAACCCAACCAAGGCCTTCAGGCTTTCTAAGGGCGTAAAATGGTGATTTCACTCCTCACTACCTATCACAGTTTTGGAGGCCCTGAAATGTCAAGATAGCACTAACTCCTCCCCCCCCCCAATTACCCCATTTTGAAAAGTAGAAACCCCAAGGTATTTGCTAAGAGGCATGGTAAGTATTTTGCAGCTCTCATTTGTTTTTGAAAGTGAAGAAAGATAAAGATTTTATTTTCTTTTTTCAATTTTCAAAACCTTGTGACAAAAAGCAAGATTTGCAAAATACTCAACATGCCTCTCAGCAAATAGCTTGGGGTGTCTACCTTCCAAAATTGGGTCATTTGGGGGGGTTTGCGCTATCTGGGCATTTCATGGCCCTTGAAACTGTGATAGGTAGTGAGGAATGAAATCAAAAATTTACGCCTTTAGAAAGCCTGAAGGCTGTGCTTAGTTTTTGGGGTCCTGTATGCTGCGAGACTGCCAAAAAGTCTCACACATGTGGTATCTCCATACTCAGGAGAAGCAACAGAATGTGTTTTGGGGTGTCATTTCACATATGCCCATGGCACGTTTGAACAATATATCATTTCAGTGACAACTTTGTGTACATTTTATTTATTTGTTTTTTTTGTCATTTTTCAATCACTTATGACAAAAAAATTAAATATTCAATGTGCTCAACAAGCCTCTGATCAAATTCCTTGGGATGTCTACTTTCCAAAATGGGGTCTTTTGGGGGGGGGGGGGTTGTACTGCCCTGCTGTTTTAGCACCTCAAGAAATTAGATAGACAGTCAGAAACTAAAAGCTGCATAAATTCCAGAAAATGCACCCTAGTTTGTAGACGCTATAACTTTTGCGCAAACCAATAAATATACGCTAATTTATTTTTTTTTTACCGGAGACATGTGGCTGAATGCTTTTTGGCCTAAATGTATGACTAAAATTATCTGGGCCTATATAATCTGGGTAACCAGATTTTCCAAGGTCAACAGGGCTTTATAAAAAAAGTGAAATACAATGCTGTGGTGGATCCCTATGTTGAATAATTGCTTTTATAGGATTCAATTCTTTTAAAGAGCGAATAGGTTAAGGGAGACTCTGGATAAAAGGAGATAACTGTATGTATCTCCACTGATCCTGCTTTCTACTGTATTCAGCCACCCAGTACTGCAAGGGATTTTAACCAGCGCTCACCTGCTCTCAGTTTTGGCCTGCTCAGGTGAGTCAGAGGACCACACTCTGGGTATCACTTACAGCCTCATCCTTTAGGACCTCTGGTGAAGACCAAGTGGTACCTTAGACTTGGTACTTCTCAGGGCTCTCACCATTATTAAATGAGTGGGCATGGCTAGCACTCTGTGTCTACTCATTTAAATCACACCAGTGCTACCAGTTTGGTCATATCAAGATCTTTTATTTTAAGAAGGGCATCAATTGCCAATGTAACGTCACTAAGGTGTTTCTAAAAAAACATGACCACAATTTTACCGATATAAATCAGGGAGCATTGACATTTTTAAGGTAAACACAAAAATCAGTATTCTATCTTTTGATTGTATATGGATCACCTTTATTAGGCCCCTTTCACACATGCGTACCATTTATTTCATCAGTTCAGTCACATCAAAATGGATGAAGTATTCATCAGTTTTTCATCTGTTTTTCACCAGTTCTCATCAGTTTTTCATCTGTGCTCATCAGTTTTTCATCAGTTTTTTTTACATCCACTACCAATGCAAAAATGGATTACATCATTTACATCAGTTTTTCCATAAAGATAAATCGATGGCCGTTTTTCATCCATCAACCGAAATACAGCTATTAGGCCCCTTTCACACATGCTGTCTGTTTTTCATCCATCCATTGACAGATGAAATACGGACATCAATGCATCTCTATGGAAAAAGGGATGTAAATGGATGATCATCCATTTACATCAGTTTACATCTGCATTTGTCATCATCCATTTTTTTAAACTGATCAAAGCTCTATATTTCTAGCGTGAACGGATCGGACAAAAAATTGATATAACAATTTTAATCCATTTTTGCATTGGTAGTGGATGTAAAAAAAACTGTAAAAAACTGATGAGCACAGATGAAAAACTGATGAGAACTGGTGAAAAACTGATGAATACTTCATCCATGTTGACGTGACTGAACTGATGAAATGAATGTCTGCATGTGTGAAAGGGGCCTAATAAATGTGATCCATATACAATCAAAAGATGAAATACTGATTTTTGTGTTTACATTTTAAAAATGTCAATGCTCCCTGATTTATATTGGTAAAATTGCGGTCATGTATTTCAGAAACACCTTAGT
The DNA here is from genome assembly GCF_042186555.1 of Aquarana catesbeiana. Classification (NCBI taxonomy): domain Eukaryota; kingdom Metazoa; phylum Chordata; class Amphibia; order Anura; family Ranidae; genus Aquarana; species Aquarana catesbeiana. Next base: position 440,375,484 of record NC_133328.1, on the reverse strand, counting down.
GACATTACATTGGCAATTGATGCCCTTCTTAAAATAAAAGATCTTGATATGACCAAACTGGTAGCACTGGTGTGATTTAAATGAGTTGGGAAAATTATTATTGTCACAAATTGCATTTGTGTTAAATAAATGGATCAGACGAAAAACAGATGTAAACTGACAAATGGTCAGTTTTTCATCTGTTTTTGCATTGGTAGTGGATGTAAAAAAACTGATGAAAAACTGATGAGCACTGATGAAAAATTATGAAAAACTGATGAGCACTGTGAAAAACGGATGAAAAACTGATGAGCATTGATGAAAACCTGATGAATACTTCATCCATTTTGACGTGACTGAACTGATGAAATGAATTGTCCGCATGTGTAAAAGGGGCCTTACATATATAACACCTGTAGCAGTGGGTTTTGTTATAAAATTTGAATGGCTGATAACTCTGCTTCTGTACAAGGTTGGCTTTTGCCTTGGCTGAACCAATAGTTCTACTAGATCCATAAGCCTGTAAAAGTCAGTACCTATTTGAATTTGGATGTCAGGACTGATCAGCTTGAAGAATGCTAAGCTTTTCTTATTACTAGGGATGAGCTGAACAACCCCCCAGTTCGGTTCGCACCAGAACATGCAAACAGGCAAGAAATTTGTACGAACATGCGAATGCCATTAAAGTCTATGGGACACGAACATGAAAAAACAAAAGTGCTAATTTTAAAGGCTTATATGCAAGTTATTGCCATAAAAAGTGTTTGGGGACGCGGGTCCTGCCCCAGGGGACATGTATCAATGCAAAGAAAAGTTTTAAAAAAGGCAGTTTTTTCAGGAGCAGTGATTTTAATAATGCTTAACCACTTCAGCCCCGGAAGGATTTACCCCCTTCCTGACCAGAGAACTTTTTGCAATTTGGCACTGCGTCACTTTAACTGCTAATTACGCGGTCATGCAATGCTGTAACCAAACAAAATTTGCATCCTTTTCTTCCCACAAATAGAGCTTTCTTTTGATGGTATTTGATCACCTCTGCCGTTTTTATTTTTTGCGCTATAAAGGGAAAAAGACCGAAAATTTAGGAAAAAAATTATATTTTCTACTTTTTGTTATAAAAAAAAATCCAATAAACTCAATTTTAGTCATACATTTAGGCCAAAATGTATTCGGCCACATGTCTTTGGTAAAAAAAAATGTCAATAAGTGTATATTTATTGTTTTGCGCAAAAGTTATAGTGTCTACAAACTAGGGTACATTTTCTGGAATTTACACAGCTTTTAGTTTATGACTGCCTATGTCATTTCTTGAGGTGCTAAAATGGCAGGGCAGTACAAAACCCCCCCAATTAACCCCATTTTGGTAAGTAGACACCCCAAGGAAATTGCTGAGAGGCATGTTGAGCCCATTGAATATTATTTTTTTGTCCCAAGTGATTGAATAATGACAAAAAATAAATAAATAAATACAATTTACAAAAAGTTGTTACTAAATGATATATTGCTCACACAGGCCATGGGCATATGTGGAATTGCACCCCAAAATACATTTAGCTGCTTCTCCTGAGTATGGGGATACCACATGTGTGGGACTATTTGGGAGCCTAGCCACGTACGGGGCCCCGAAAACCAAGCACCGCCTTCAGGATTTCTAAGGGCGTAAATTTTTTATTTCACTCCTCACTACCTATCACAGTTTTGAAGGCCATAAAATGCCAAGATGGCACAAACCCCCCCAAATGACCCCATTTTGGAAAGTAGACACCTCAAGCTATTTGCTGAGAGGCATGTTGAGTCCATGGAATATTTTATATTTTGACACAAGTTGCGGGAAAGTGACCAATTTATTTTTTTTGCACAAAGTTGTCACTAAATTATATATTGCTCACACAGGCCATGGGCATATGTGGAATTGCACCCCAAAATACATTCTGCTGATTCTCCTGAGTATGGGGATACCACATGTGTGGAGACTTTTTGGGAGCCTAGCCGCACACAGGGCCCCGAAAACAAAGCACCGCCTTCAGGATTTCTAAGGGCGTAAATTTTTTATTTCACTCCTCACGACCTATCACAGTTTTGAAGGCCATAAAATGCCAAGATGGCACAAAACCCCCCCAAATGACCCCATTTTGGAAAGTAGACACCTCAAGCTATTTGCTGAGAGGCATGTTGAGTCCATGGAATATTTTATATTTTGACACAAGTTGCGGGAAAGTGACCAATTTTTTTTTTTTTGCACAAAGTTGTCACTAAATTATATATTTCTCACACAGGCCATGGGCATATGTGGAAATGCACCCCAAAATACATTCTGCTGATTCTCCTGAGTATGGGGATACCACATGTGTGGGGACTTTTTGGGAGCCTAGCCGCACACAGGGCCCCGAAAACAAAGCACCGCCTTCAGGATTTCTAAGGGCGTAAAGTTTTGATTTCACTCCTCACTACCTATCACAGTTTTGAAGGCCATAAAATGCCCAGATGGCACAAACCCCCCCAAATGACCCAATTTTGGAAAGTAGACATCCCAAGCTATTTGCTGAGAGGCATGTTGAGTCCATGGAATATTTTATAGTTTGACACAAGTTGCGGGAAAGTGACAATTTATTTTTGCACAAAGTTGTCACTAAATGATATATTGCTCAAACATGCTATGGGCATATGTGGAATTACACCCCAAAATACATTCTGCTGCTTCTCCTAAATACGGGGATACCACATGTGTGGGACTTTTTGGGAGCCTTAGAATACCTCCCTTCATCCACCCACTTCTAATGATGGGCATAAACGCACCGTATATAAATGCCAAAGCATGGGGACATCCTCCCGCAAAAGTTAGGAGCAAATCGCTCTTCCGCCCTCTGCTGCCCCCACGCTTCGGCATATATGCTGAAGTATGTAACTGTGGTGGTGAAATCACCTTCGACAGCGCTGGAGTCACGGCTTTATGTATCGTGGGAGCAAACGCTGTTGCTGTCAAGATAAATAAATCCACGCTGCAACTGAATGGCGTACCTGCTAAGCAAATGATGGTTAACAATAAAACAAAGTAACATTACAGTATAACAGTAAGACTTACTATACCTGCAAAGCAAATACAAAAAAAACATAGTAAAAAATAAAACATTTAACGCAACCTGCGCCTAAAATATATATATGCCGAAGCATGGGGGCATCCTCCCACAAAAGGCAGGAGCAAATCGCTCCTCCACCCACTACTGCCCCCACGCTTCGGCATATATGCTGAAGTATGTAACTGTGGTGGTGAAATCACCTCCGACAGCGCTGGAGTCACGGCTTTATATATCGTGGGAGCAAACGCTGTTGCTGTCAAGAGAAATAAATCCGCTCTGCAACTGAATGGCGTACCTGCTAAGCAAATGATGGTTACCAATAAAACAAAGTAACATTACAGTATAACAGTAAGACTTACCATACCTGCAAAGCAAATACAAAAAAAAACATAGTAAAAAATAAAACATTTAATGCAACCTGTGCCTAAAATATATATATGCCGAAGCATGGGGCATCCTCTCACAAAAGGCAGGAGCAAATCGCTCCTCCACCCACTGCTGCCCCCATGCTTCGGCATATATGCTGAAGTATGTAACTGTGGTGGTCAAATCACCTCCGACAGTGCTGGAGTCACGTCTTTATGTATCGTGGGAGCAAACGCTGTTGCTGTCAAGATAAATAAATCCGCTCTGCAGCTGAATGGCGTACCTGAAAACAAAAAAATGGTTACCAACAAAACACAGTAAACAGTAAAGTATCAAAAAATTGCATATCTGAAAAGCAAACATGGTAAATCATAATAACAATAAAACATTGCAGAATAGAATACAGTAAAAAAAAGCAGAACAATAGAGAGAGAATAGAGAGAGAGAGAACAATAAAACGACAACTATTTTTGTTTTTTTTATTTTATATTTTTTTGTGTTTTTATTTTTGTTATTTTTTTTTTTTACACTTTTTTTAGTAACTTTAACTTTTGTAAGTGGTACCAGGTTTGGGTCTCTCAAAATGCGATGGCATCTTGGGAGACCCTGTGAAAGTGTGTCCTAGTCTGTGCAATGCTGTACCCTACGCTAAAACTCAACTAGTGTATGGTAGCGTTCAAAACATTCACCAATGCATAGACCAGGATTGTCAGGACAGGGGGACAATAATACCGGGTGTCACGCCTAAATCCGCGCTTGCTACAGACACGACATCTTCTTTGGGGGGCTCGTTGGGTAGGGGTACCCGAGAGGACATAAGGAAAATGTCTCTCATGCAGCCGGCTTACTGCATTTGGTTGGGGAAGGTGAGGTGGAGCACCGTCTGGAAACAGAAGGGCTCTGACGATCTCTTCCTGGAATTTAAGGAAGGATCCAGTCTGTCCTGAAGCTCTGTATAGCACATGAGCGTTCAGCAAAGCCAATTGAAATAAATAAACAGACACTTTTTTGTACCAGCCTCTGGCCTTACGGGCAACTAGGTACGGCGCCAACAACTGGTCGTTGAGGTCCACCCCTCCCATATTTTGGTTATATTCATGGACACAGAGGGGTTTCTCCACAACACCAGTCGTCGTAGTAATTTGGACCGTCGTGTCTGCATGAAGGGAGGTAAGAACGAAAACATTCTTATTATCCTTCCACTTCACAGCGAGCAAGTTATTACACTGCAAGCAGGCTCTCTCCTCCAGCCTAAGACGGGAATCTACAAGCCGCTGGGGAAAGCCCCGGCGATTAGGTCACACAGTGCCACATGCTCCAATCTGTTGATCAAAAAGGTGACTAAAAAGTGGCACGCTCGTGTAATAATTGTCCACGTACAAGTGGTATCCCTTTCTGAATAAGGGTGACACCAAGTCCCACACTATCTTGCCAGCGCTTCCTATGTAGTCAGGGCAGTTTGTCAGCTCTACGTGACTATTTTTGCCCTTGTAAACCATAAATCTACATGTATAGCCTGTGGCCCTGTCACAGAGATTATACATCTTGACCCCGTATCTGGCACGCTTGCTGGGAAGGTACTGTTTGAATGAGAAGTGGCCAGAAAATTTAATCAGGGACTCATCAACGCAGACAACTTGATGGGGAGTAAACAAGTATGCAAAACGCTGGTTGAAGTGGTTTACGAGGGGCCGAATTTTATAGAGCCGATCGTATCCAGGGTCTCCACGAGGACGACAGAGTTCATTGTCATTGAAGTGCATGAACCGCACAAACTGCTCGTATCGTGCCCTGGTCATGGAGGCAGAGAACAAGGGCATATGGTGAATTGGGTCAGTGGACCAATATGACTGCAACTCACTCTTTTTAGTTATGCCCATGTTGAGGGAAAGGCCCAGAAAGATCTTAAATTCGGAGACCGTAATTGGTCTCCAGTCTCTGGCAAGGGAGGACTGGGGAAGAGTGGTGATGTGTTGACCAGCGTATAAATTGCTTTGGTCCACAATAGATCTATAGCGAATAACAGCGAATAAAAATCCAGTGGCGTAAAATCAACTATTTCCACCTGAATTCCGGGTTGGCCAGTGAATGGGGGAAGTACGGGTGCCGCAGAAGTGGTGGGTTCCCAATTCGGTTTGGCGAATGCAGCAGGAAGGGCACTATAGGCACCACGGGCCTGTGTTCATCTTCTTGGTGGCAGCGGGACACTACTAGTGCTTGCCACCTCGCCAGCTTGAACTGCACTTATGGGACTCGCCACGTCACCACGTGATACTGCAGTGCTGGATGTACGACCAGGGATGTAAATGGATGATCATCCATTTACATCAGTTTACATCTGCATTTGTCATCATCCATTTTTTGAAACTGATCAAAGCTCTATATTTCTAGCGTGAACGGATCGGACGAAAAATTGATATAACAATTTTCATCCATTTTTGCATTGATAGTGGATGTAAAAAAAACTGATAAAAAACTGATGAGCACAGATGAAAAACTGATGAGAACTGGTGAAAAACTGATGAATACTTCATCCATGTTGATGTGACTGAACTGATAAAATGAATGGTCCGCATGTGTGAAAGGGGCCTAATAAATGTGATCCATATACAATCAAAAGATGAAATACTGATTTTTGTGTTTACATTTTAAAAATGTCAATGCTCCCTGATTTATATTGGTAAAATTGCGGTCATGTATTTCAGAAACACCTTAGTGACATTACATTGGCAATTGATGCCCTTCTTAAAATAAAAGATCTTGATATGACCAAACTGGTAGCACTGGTGTGATTTAAATGAGTTGGGAAAATTATTATTGTCACAAATTGCATTTGTGTTAAATAAATGGATCAGACGAAAAACATGTAAACTGACAAATGGTCAGTTTTTCATCTGTTTTTGCATTGGTAGTGGATGTAAAAAAACTGATGAAAAACTGATGAGCACTGATGAAAAATTATGAAAAACTGATGAGCACTGTGAAAAACGGATGAAAAACTGATGAGCATTGATGAAAACCTGATGAATACTTCATCCATTTTGACGTGACTGAACTGATGAAATGAATTGTCCGCATGTGTAAAAGGGGCCTTACATATATAACACCTGTAGCAGTGGGTTTTGTTAGAAAATTTGAATGGCTGATAACTCTGCTTCTGTACAAGGTTGGCTTTTGCCATGGCTGAACCAATAGTTCTATTAGATCCATAAGCCTGTAAAAGTCAGTACCTATTTGAATTTGGATGTCAGGACTGATCAGCTTGAAGAATGCTAAGCTTTTCTTACTACTAGGGATGAGCTGAACACCCCCGAGTTCGGTTCGCACCAGAACATGCAAACAGGCAAGAAATTTGTACGAACACGCGAACGCCATTAAAGTCTATGGGACACGAACATGAAAAATCAAAAGTGCTAATTTTAAAGGCTTATATGCAAGTTATTGCCATAAAAAGTGTTTGGGGACCTGGGTCCTGCCCCAGGGGACATGTATCAATGCAAAGAAAAGTTTTAAAAAAGGCAGTTTTTTCAGGAGCAGTGATTTTAATAATGCTTAACCACTTCAGCCCCGGAAGGATTTACCCCCTTCCTGACCAGAGAACTTTTTACAATTCGGCACTGCGTCGCTTTAACTGCTAATTACGCGGTCATGCAATGCTGTAACCAAACAAAATTTGCGTCCTTTTCTTCCCACAAATAGAGCTTTCTTTTGATGGTATTTGATCACCTCTGCCATTTTTATTTTTTGCGCTATAAACGGAAAAAGACCAAAAATTTAGGAAAAGAATTATATTTTCTACTTTTTGTTATAAAAAAAAATCCAATAAACTCAATTTAATCATACATTTAGGCCAAAATGTATTCGGCCACATGTCTTTGGTAAAAAAAAATGTCAATAAGTGTATATTTATTGTTTTGCGCAAAAGTTATAGTGTCTACAAACTAGGGTACATTTTCTGGAATTTACACAGCTTTTAGTTTATGACTGCCTATGTCATTTCTTGAGGTGCTAAAATGGCAGGGCAGTACAAAACCCCCCCAAATAACCCCATTTTGCAAAGTAGACACCCCAAGGAAATTGCTGAGAGGCATGTTGAGCCCATTGAATATTAATTTTTTTTGTCCCAAGTGATTGAATAATGACAAAAAATAAATAAATAAATAAAATTTACAAAAAGTTGTTACTAAATGATATATTGCTCACACAGGCCATGGGCATATGTGGAATTGCACCCCAAAATACATTTAGCTGCTTCTCCTGAGTATGGGGATACCACATGTGTGGGACTTTTTGGGAGCCTAGCCGCGTACGGGGCCCCGAAAACCAAGCACCACCTTCAGGATTTCTAAGGGTGTAAATTTTTTATTTCACTCCTCACTACCTATCACAGTTTTGAAGGCCATAAAATGCCAAGATGGCACAAAACCCCCAAATGACCCCATTTTGGAAAGTAGACACCCCAAGCTATTTGCTGAGAGGCATGTTGAGTCCATGGAATATTTTATATTTTGACACAAGTTGCGGGAAAGTGACAATTTTTTTTTTTTGTACAAAGTTGTCACTAAATGATATATTGCTCAAACATGCAATGGGCATATGTGGAATTACACCCCAAAATACATTCTGCTGCTTCTCCTGAGTACGGGGATACCACATGTGTGGGACTTTTTGGGAGCCTAGCCACATACGGGGCCCCGAAACCAAGCACTGCCTTTAGGATTTCTAAGGGCGTAAATTTTTTATTTCACTCCTCACGACCTATCACAGTTTTGAAGGCCATAAAATGCCAAGATGGCACAAAACCCCCCCAAATGACCCCATTTTGGAAAGTAGACACCCCAAGCTATTTGCTGAGAGGCATGTTGAGTCCATGGAATATTTTATATTTTGACACAAGTTGCGGGAAAGTGACCAATTTTTTTTTTGCACAAGGTTGTCACTAAATTATATATTGCTCACACAGGCCATGGGCATATGTGGAATTGCACCCCAAAATACATTCTGCTGATTCTCCTGAGTACGGGGATACCACATGTGTGGGGACTTTTTTGGGAGCCTAGCCGCGCACAGGGCCCCGAAAACAAAGCACCACCTTCAGGATTTCTAAGGACGTAAAGTTTTGATTTCACTCCTCACTACCTATCACAGTTTTGAAGGCCATAAAATGCCCAGATGGCACAAACCCCCCCCAAATGACTCAATTTTGGAAAGTAGACATCCCAAGCTATTTGCTGAGTGGCATGTTGAGTCCATGGAATATTTTATAGTTTGACACAAGTTGCGGGAAAGTGACAATTTTTTTTTTTGCACAAAGTTGTCACTACATGATATATTGCTCAAACATGCTGTGGGCATATGTGGAATTACACCCCAAAATACATTCTGCTGCTTCTCCTGAGTACGGGGATACCACATGTGTGGGACTTTTTGGGAGCCTTAGAATACCTCCCTTCATCCACCCACTTCTAATGATGGGCATAAATGCACCGTATATATATGCCAAAGCATGGGGACATCCTCCCGCAAAAGTTAGGAGCAAATCGCTCCTCCGCCCTCTGCTGCCCCCACGCTTCGGCATATATGCTGAAGTATGTAACTGTGGTGGTGAAATCACCTCCGACAGCGCTGGAGTCACGGCTTTATGTATCGTGGGAGCAAACGCTGTTGCTGTCAAGATAAATAAATCCGCGCTGCAACTGAATGGCGTACCTGATAAGAAAATGATGGTTAACAATAAAACAAAGTGACATTACAGTATAACAGTAAGACTTACTATACCTACAAAGCAAATACAAAAAAAAATAGTAAAAAATAAAACATTTAACGCAACCTGCGCCTAAAATATATATATGCCGAAGCATGGGGGCATCCTCCCACAAAAGGCAGGAGCAAATCGCTCCTCCACCCACTGCTGCCCCCACGCTTCGGCATATATGCTGAAGTATGTAACTGTGGTGGTGAAATCACCTCCGACAGCGCTGGAGTCACGGCTTTATATATCGTGGGAGCAAACGCTGTTGCTGTCAAGATAAATAAATCCGCTCTGCAGCTGAATGGCGTACCTGAAAACAAAAAAATGGTTACCAACAAAACACAGTAAAGTATAAAAAATTGCATATCTGAAAAGCAAACATGGTAAATCATAATAACAATAAAACATTGCAGAATAGAATACAGTAAAAAAGAGCAGAACAATAGAGAGAGAATAGAGAGAGAACAATAAAACAACAACTATTTTTGTTTTTTTTATTTTATATTTTTTTTGTGTTTTTATTTTTGTTTTTTTTTTGTTTTTTTTTACACTTTTTTTAGTAAATTTAACTTTTGTAACTGGTACCAGGTTTGGGTATCTCAAAATGCGATGGCATCTTGGGAGACCCTGTGAAAGTGTGTCCTAATCCATGCAGTACCCTACGCTAAAACTCAACTAGTGTATGGTAGCGTTCAAAACATTCACCAATGCATAGACCAGGATTGTCAGGACAGGGGGGACAATAATACCGGGTGTCACGCCTAAATCCGCACTTGCTACAGACACGACATCTTCTTTGGGGGGCTCGTTGGGTAGGGGTACCCGAGAGGACATAAGGAAAATGTCTCTCATGCAGCCGGCTTACTGCATTTGGTTGGGGAAGGTGAGGTGGAGCACCGTCTGGAAACAGAAGGGCTCTGACGATCTCTTCCTGGAATTTAAGGAAGGATCCAGTCCGTCCTGAAGCTCTGTATAGCACATGAGCGTTCAGCAAAGCCAATTGAAATAAATAAACAGACACTTTTTTGTACCAGCCTCTGGCCTTATGGGCAACTAGGTACGGCGCCAACAACTGATCGTTGAGGTCCACCCCTCCCATATTTTGGTTATATTCATGGACACAGAGGGGTTTCTCCACAACACCAGTCGCCGTAGTAATTTGGACCGTCGTGTCTGCATGAAGGGAGGTAAGAACGAAAACATTCTTATTATCCTTCCACTTCACAGCGAGCAAGTTATTACACTGCAAGCAGGCTCTCTCCCCCAGCCTAAGACGGGAATCTACAAGCCGTTGGGGAAAGCCCCGGCGATTAGGTCACACAGTGCCACATGCTCCAATCTGTTGATCAAAAAGGTGACTAAAAAGTGGCACGCTCGTGTAATAATTGTCCACGTACAAGTGGTATCCCTTTCTGAATAAGGGTGACACCAAGTCCCACACTATCTTGCCAGCGCTTCCTATGTAGTCAGGGCAGTTTGTCAGCTCTACGTGACTATCTTTGCCCTCGTAAACCATAAATCTACATGTATAGCCTGTGGCCCTGTCACAGAGATTATACATCTTGACCCCGTATCTGGCACGCTTGCTGGGAAGGTACTGTTTGAATGAGAAGTGGCCAGAAAATTTAATCAGGGACTCATCAACGCAGACAACTTGATGGGGAGTACACAAGTATGCAAAACGCTGGTTGAAGTGGTTTACGCTTACGAGGGGCCGAATTTTGTAGAGCCGATCGTATCCAGGGTCTCCACAAGGACGACAGAGTTCATTGTCATTGAATTGCATGAACCGCAAAATCTGCTCGTATCGTGCCCTGGTCATGGAGGCAGAGAACAAGGGCATATGGTGAATTGGGTCAGTGGACCAATATGACTGCAACTCACTCTTTTTAGTTATGCCCATGTTGAGGGAAAGGCCCAGAAAGATCTTAAATTCGGAGACCGTAATTGGTCTCCAGTCTCTGGCAAGGGAGGACTGGGGAAGAGTGGTGATGTGTTGACCAGCGTATAAATTGCTTTGGTCCACAATAGATCTATAGTGAATAACAGCGAATAAAAATCCAGTGGCGTAAAATCAACTGTTTCCACCTGAATTCCGGGTTGGCCAGTGAATGGGGGAAGTACGGGTGCCGCAGAAGTGGTGGGTTCCCAATTCAGCTTGGCGAATGCAGCAGGAAGGGCACTATGGGCACCACGGGCCTGTGTTCATCTTCTTGGTGGCAGGGGGACACTACTAGTGCTTGCCACCTCGCCAGCTTGAACTGCACTTATGGGACTCGCCACGTCACCACGTGATACTGCAGTGCTGGATGTACGACCAGGGTGTACTAGGCCGCTGGTGCTTGCCAGTTCACCAGAAGGAATAGCGGCGCTAGTACTGCTCTGCTCCATATGAGGGACCTGCGGTTCTTGCACTTCAAGGACAGAAGAAGAAGATTGGGGTCTGGTATATAACCAGTGTGGTATAAATAATAATCAAATCTTACATCACCAGAGAATAGACTGATTCAGGTGATGCGTGACACTAGCCAAAATGTAAATAAATATCATAGGCGTGAAAACATCTTCATAAAAACACACATATTACAAAATTATATCACCGTAGCATATGGTTGACTCAAAGTCAGTGACAAAGCAATCCTTAATACAGTACAGGTAAATGGTGATTTTAAACTATGTGGGATGGGACAGGCTGCATACACTGATAGAGGCTTACGAGCTCGCCGCTCGTCGGATCAAACCGCTGTTCATTTATTTTTAATGTGAGTACCTGGATTTTTTCAAATAAAAATTAATATTTTACCAAATGGAATTACACTATTGGGACCCTTCCTGTTTTATTACCTTATATACCATCCTGCACCACATCTGAGAGAATCATATCCTAGGATCTAGGACGATGAGGGATGCGCTGGAGCCCCTAGGTGGATGCCCTAAAAGCTTGTTTGGTCATATGCTTTTGCCCTATTACCCTAAGGTAAGGGGCCATTACCCACTTGTGTGTATGCACACGAAGATGCACCTGATGTTATTCACTCTGAGCACTTTAATTGCAACAATTGCATGCTAGGACGTTGCTGCCACATATTTTATTTATATCAGGAATTTCTCTGTGAAGCACTTTATTCCCTCATTTTGTGATATTTATGTTGTCACATATTTCATTTATATAAGAATTTTCTTGATGAAGCACTTTATTTCCTCAATTTGGGATATTTATATCGTATCTATTTGGATGGACTTTTGCACATTTGTCATTCTATGTGAAGCATGGTATACTGACCCTTCTGTTACTTATAGTGTATAGATTTTATATACACCACTGCACACTGTGCACATTGTATGCACATTTCACACTGTCACATTTGTTTTGAGCTACGTTTGCACATAGTTTAAAAATCACCATTTACCTGTACTGTATAAAGGATTGCTTTGTCACTGACTTTGAGTCAACCATATGCTACGGTGATATAATTTTGTAATATGTGTGTTTTTATGAAGATGTTTTCACGCCTATGATATTTATTTATATTTTGGCTAGTGTCACGCATCACCTGAATCAGTCTATTCTCTGGTGATGTAAAATTTGATTATTATTTATGCCACACTGGTTTTAATATCACACTTAGGATTAGCGCAGCACCACCTATTTATATATCTATCCCCAAGGTCTGGTGTATACCCGAATCGGTGCCAGCAGCTTCTCCACCCTTAGCCGCCTTCCATATTTTGATAGCGCGGGAATAATTTCATTAATATAAGATTGGGGTCTGGTACGCCTGACCTTAGCAGGGACCACAACTCCGTCGTCAGAGCTATCTGTCATGGAGCCGCTGTCCTCTACAGGATCGTATTCTGAGCCTGAATCTGACAGATGAGTGACTTCCTCTTCACTATCTGTCATGCTCAGAAACGTGTAGGCCTCTTCACAAGTGTACCTTCGATTTGCCATTTTGGGCTCTAAATTTAGGGGTACACTAGTGAGACTCACAGGCAAAAAAGCTCCTGACTGTTAGCGACTGATTCAAAACTCTACCAAAAAACTGTTAGCGATCGCAGGGATCAGGCCTGACTCTGCGAACGCTGCAGTTATGTGTGCTTAGTGTTTTGTAAGTGTCAGTGATCGATCGATACTGCACCTGGGTGGGCTGGGCAGGGCTGGGCCGAGGGGCAAAACGCAGGTGCTAGCAGGTATCTGGGCTGATCCCGCTAACACTGTGTTTATGGGAACCCTAAACTGCTGAGGATGCTAGTATAGATCTGATCGGATCAGATATTGATCCGTTCAGATACTATAGCACTAAGGGAGGTGTATGCTGCATGCGTGGGTATTAGCGGTGCTGGCTCTAACCTGACGCTGCCTGGGGCGACGCAGACCTTATCTGACCCTAAAAACGTAACTTATATCACTGCCGGGCAATTAGGGTGTTAAACCTTTATAAGGTAATAAACGGTGGGTGCCCTAAAACTATGATAAACTATAAAAAACAAACTAACTAACCAGTGTCACTCGTAACACTTATACGGTGATCGCTGGTGAAAGGGTTAACTGGGGGGCAATCAGGGAGTTAAAACCTTTAGTAGGTAGTATATGGGGGTCCCTGTCGCTATAAAACGCTGACAGCGAACATATATACTTACCTCCCTAACTAGCGTCACCAGTGACACTAATACAGCGATCAGAAAAACGATCGCTTAGTGACACTGGCAACGGGGGGTGATCAAGGGGTTAACCTTTATTGGGGGGGTTAGGGGGGTACCCTAGACCTAAAGGGGGGTACCCCAGACCTAAAGGGGCTAACCCTAACTGCCCTAACACTTATAACTGTCACAAACTGACACCAATGCAAAAAAAAACTGCTATTGGTGTCAGTGTGACAGGGGGGTGATCGGGGGTTGATCGGGGGGTGACTGGGGGGGTGAAAAGTGTGCCTGGCGTGTTCTACTGGAAGTGTAGTGTTGGTGCATTTACTTGATGTCTTCTCTCCTCGGCCCCCAGAACGAAAAAGAGCGGCTCGAGGAGAGATGACATCACTTCCTCTGCCTCTTCCTCTGCCATTACAGAGGCAGAGGAAGATTCTCATTGGCTGGGAGCAATCGCCCCTCCCCCTCACGTCTGATCGCTGCCAGACAGAAGCCGTCCGCCTCGGGCACCGGGGGGGTCCAATCGGACCCCCGCCCGCGGGAGGCAGATCACGTACAGGTACATGATTCTGCCTGCCCGTGCCATTCTGCCGACGTGCATCGTCGTGAGGCGGTCGGCAAGTGGTTAAAGTGAAAAAATAAAAATGAAATATTCCTTTAAATATCGTGCCTGGGGGGTGTCCTTAGTATGCCTGTAAAGTAGCGCATCTTTCCTGTGTTTGGAACAATACCACAGCAAAATGACATTTCTAAAGGAAAAAATCTCATTTAAAACTGCTCACGGCTGTAATGACGGATCCCAGCAATATAGCTAAAAATCATTGAAAAAAAAACGACATGGGTTCCTTCCCAGTCCATTACCAGGACCCTTCAGGTATGGTATGATTATTAAGGGGAACTCCGCTCCAAAATTTCAAAAAAGAAATGCGTGGGGGGTCTCCCCAAAATCCATACCAGGCCCTTCAGGTCTGGTATGGATTTTAAGGGGAACCCTGCGCCAAAATAAAAAAAATGGCGTAGGGGTCCCCCCAAAATCCATACCAGACCCTTATCCGAGCACGCAACCTGGTAGGCCACAGGAAAAGGGGGGACCCCACGCATTTTTTTTTTTAATTTTGGTGCGGGGTTCTCCTTAATATTCATACCAGACCCAAATGGCCCGGTAATAGACTGGGGGGGATGCCATTTTTTTCAATGATTTTTATCTATATTGCCGGGATCCGACAATTCATTACAGCAGCGAGCAGTTTTAAATTAGATTTTTTTCCTTTAGAAATGTCATTTTGCTGAGGTATTGTTCTAAACACATGCATACTAAGGACACCCCCCCAGGCACGATATTTAAAGGAATATTTCATTTTTATTGTTTCGCTATAAGCATTATTAAAATCACTGCTCCTGAAAAAACAGCCGTTTTAAAAACTTTTTTTTTGCATTGATAAATGTCCCCTGCGGCAGGACCAGGGTCCCTAAACACTTTTTATGGCAACAACTTGCATATAAGCCTTTAAAATTAGCACTTTTGGTTTTTCAAGTTAGTGTCCCATATGCTTTAAGGGTGTTTTGTGGCTTTCAAATTTGCCGCGAACAACGCATAATGTTTGCTGTTCAGCGAACAGGCGAACACCTGATGTTCAAGTCGAACTTATGCTTGACTCGAACATCAGGCTAATCCCTACTTACTTCAACCCCACACTTGATTGTATGTCTGTACAAACAATAATTTGTCATCAGCAACATTCTCTATCTGTTGCAGAACTATATGCTTTTTAAGTGCTCTATCAAAGCAAAGGCATGGATAAGAATGCCACCAAATTTACCACAACATTAGCATATATGGTCAATTACATCACTCAGTATTCATGCCAATTAGCCTTAAAAAGTGCCATAAAAAAACAAATTTCCACTTTCATAGACTTCAGTGGGGTTCAGAGTTCTGCTCTGTGTTTTTTTGAACGTCCTGCTGGGTTTATTAAACTTCCAGTGAACTGAACTTTGCCTGGTTCACTCATCACTAATAGGTACATTATTTTTAAACAGTTCTATAGCTGGAAAATATAATTTATAATGCTGTCCTATTCCCTTGATTTCAGAATTCTTGAAATTAATGAACATCACCTAAGTAGTTCTGTAAAATAACAAGCTCCTGTTATCAGATATTGAGAACACATAGTTTTGTACAAAAAGATGATATAAAAATAAAATACATCATAATTGTGTCAGTCTGCTATAATTAAATACTAATAAGTCTTAAAACAAATATGCTCTGTCCTAGGATGACTTCAGATTTAGAAAGTAGAAATAGCATTTGAATTGTATTAATCAGTCAACCCATTCTTCCAATGTAATGGTACACAATACTGAAAGGAATAAATGTCAATTTATGTCAAGAAGTGACAAAAGGATAGAACTGTAGGGTACATGTGGAGTCTAACAACATACATGTGTAGCTTCTACACAGACAACAACAGTTTGTTTATGTTTAAAGGAAATATAAAATTGGGTTCTACTTATTTTTTTATTTATTATGGTTGGGATTAAAAATAATTTAAAAAATAATCTTATTTTTTAAGTCTGATAAATATGAAATATATGTTAATATTATACTCTTAAACCAGATGGTGCTTTGGGCTCCTTACTGTACATTCGGTTTGCTTTTATAATTAAGGAAGCCTAGTACTTACACTGCTCAGTGACTCACCAGCAGGGAATCCCTTACTAGATGGTTCAGTCTGAAGCTTTAATCAGACAAATTGTGCCTTAAAGCAAACTGCTCTGCTTTACTGTAGTTAGCTCACAGTTGTCTGGTGGTCCTTTTGAGTGTATTAAAATTGTATCAACTAATCCATTATAGTTATATATAATTATGCAGAAAAGAAAGATGCCTAGTGATCATCTTAAGATTGATTTTACCAACATGTACTTAAATTATGCTTGATCCCTCTCTTGAGACTGACTATTGTTCATAAACCAGCCCAGCGATCACTTTGAATGACTGATAGGAATGTTCAGGGGGGAAGTGGGGATAATTTGCATATAGGTTCACCTGTCTATATTTCTGTTTCAGTTAATTATTTAATTATTTTTATATGTGGTTTTCATTGAATGTAACATCAGTCTATGTTTAAATGACTAGTTTTGTGATAGCACTACTTTAATAAAAAGCCTCTTGCTTTGGTGTTGCAGCCCCTGGGGCCTTTCAAAAAGGTGTGTATGTGTAATGACAGATCACGTGACACTTAAATTGCACACAGGTGGACATCATTTCACTAATTATGTGACTTCTGAAGGTAATTGGTTGCACCAGAGCTTTTTATGGGCATCATAACAAAGGGGGTGAATACATACACACATGCCAATTATCATTTTTTTATTTCTGAAAAATAGTTTTATATATATTATATATTTTTCAAATTATACTTTACCAACTTAGACTATTGTGTTCTGATCCATCACATATAATTCAAAAAAACATTGAACTAAAGGCTGTAATGTAACAAAATAACAAAATAGGTAAAAAGCCAATGGGGTGAATACTTTTGCAAGGCACTATATATATATATATATATATATATATATATATATATATATATATATATATATATATAGGCTTAACAAGTCGTATCCATTGGCAGAGTCAGAAACACAAACTCCATGCCGGTAGTAGATGCAGCAGTACGCCTGGTGAAAAATGTTATCCTCCTAATGGAGGACTCTACATCCTTCAAGGATCTGCTTGACAGACCGATTGACCTAGATCTTAAAGAAGCTACTTAGCTGCAGGTGTAGCCTGTAAACCAGCTATCGCCCTCACTTTAGTGTCAAATGCGATCAGAACCTGGATAGAAAATATTGAAACAGCCTTATGCCAGGATGTCCCCAATAATTAAAGCTTTGGAAGAACTTAAATTGTCGGCAGACTTTGTCAGGGAAGTGGCCATTGACACAATTCGGTGTTCAGCAAGATCCATGCTGCATTCAGTTATGGCAAAGAGGCCCTTGTGTCTGAAACCCTGGATGGCTGACTTAGCTTCGAAGCAGAACTGGTGCAAAATCCCATTTGATGGAAAGGCAGGGTGACAGGGGATAAATCTGGCATGCTCCCCCAAGACAGAATGGTGCGAAGATCCAGAGTCTATTCATCTAAACTCCTTCAGTCGAACTCAAGGGACTTCAGTCAATCAAGGCAGTTCAGAGACAACAGAAGGCCTTGGAAGGGCACTCAGGCATCCTTTTTGAACACCTGGAAGAATAAGACTCTTTCTACTCCACAAGAGCAAAAGCAGTCTTTTTGACGCCAGGTTAGCCCAGACACTCCAGGTAGGAGCCAGACTAAGGATTTTTGTTCCAGTCTGGGCTTCCCATTGCCAGGACCCCTGGGTTCTGTAAGCAATCCAGTGGGGGGCACTTTTGGAATTTTTCTCATCCTCCTCCTCGGACATCTTTCAAAAGAACAAGTTTCCAACCTCTCCGCCAAAGGCTCTGGCACTAACACAATTTATGACATCACTCCAGCTTCAGGGGGCAGCTGTGCCAGTTCCCTTGGCAGAACGCTTCACAGGTTTCTACTCCACCGTGTTTCTGGTGCAAAAAAGGACAGGTGGATGGAGGCATGTGATAGACCTAAAGAGGCTCAACCAGTACATCCACCTCGAGACCTTCAAGATGGAATCTCTGCAGACGATTACTCCAGCCAACAGATTGGGTGATCTCAGTCGATCTGCAGGATGCTTACCTGCATGTCCAAATTCTCTCTGCATTCCAGAAGTACTTAAGGTTTGTGGTGGGACGGATCCACCTACAGTTTCAGGCCCTGCTTTTCAGTCTGTGCACCTTTCCCCGGGTATTCACCAAGATACTAATATCCGCTCTGGCCCCCCTGCGGGAGAAGGGCTTGAGGATAAACCATCTGGACAACATCCTCCTCCTGGCAAGCAATCTGGATCAGCTGGTATACCAGTGAGAGATTCTGCTATAGTCCCTTTTGGAACTAGGGTAGCTTATAAACTCTGACAAAAGTCAACTAGTGCCGACACAGCAGATGGTCTACCTGGGTGCAATGTTCAATACGCAACAAGGGATAGTGTAATTAACTTTGCATTAACCTTGGATTTATCCTTGGCCTTGTTTGTACCTGTTGTTAACTTCCCAATGCTTCTTACGCCGATAGCCAGCTATAGATGGGAGCAAGTGGTGTCTTTTTTTGTATCACTGTCGTGTTTTTTCGGTCAGGCAATGCACTGACGCCTTTGCAGCCATTATGCTATATGCTGGGTTTTCAGTGTGCCCCTGTACCTTTAAGAAGGGGTGGCTCCCCTTCAGTCCACCTGCACTCACCTATCCATCAGAATGCATGTGCCTCCACTGTGGCGACACTTATAAATTAGTGTTAGGTACCACAGATACCAGGGTGCCTTGACGAGGCTCTGTGGCTTATGCATGCATTTGCAAATGTGTGCAGACTAAACCCCTGCTTTTAACGCATACTGTTAGACAAGTTATTTGGTTGTCTGTGGGCTGATGGTAAGTTAAGCTTGGTTTTTCCCTTATTTATCCTTGGCCTTGTTTGTAACAGTGTCATTAACACCTCCGAAAGCGAGGATCGTCATTCAGAGGATGATCGAGGTCATCCGGAGCCTGCATCTGATAGCTTCACAATGGCTGAGCCCAATTGGCACAATGTCCTCTTGCATACCCCTAATTCCTTGGGCCCATTGGCACTTGAGGTATTTCCAGACAGGTTTCTTGGTGCAGTGGAGGAAACAACAACTCTCAGACGATCCTACTGACAGGAGTAATGCGCGGGAGCCTACATTGGTGGACTATTCCAGAGAACCTCTCCAAACCTCGTCACCTGGGCCCCCTCTCCTGGACCATAATTACGTCCGATGCAAGTGGACAAGGCTGGTGAGCCCATTGCGGGGAAACCAGAATACGGGGAAGGTGGTCTTGTCCCACCCAAGGAGTGATATCCAATATCTTGTAGATGAAAGCAGCATCTCAAATCAGAGGCCAGAGAGTACTGCTATGCCTGGACAACAGGGCAGCTGTTGCATATCTGCAAAAGCAAGGAGGCACTCGCAGCAGAACACTCCTCAGTAAGGTAGAGCCAATTATGCTCTAGGCGGAGAAGAACCTCCTGGACCTCAGAGCGGTGTATCTTCCAGGCAGATTGAACACGGAAGCAGACACGTTGTCAAGAAACTTCCTGGACAACAAGTGGGCCCTTCATCCCCATGTCTTCCTCCAGATTGCCAGCCTTTGGGAACCCCCTGAGGTGGACCTGTTTGCCACTCTGGAGAACACCAAACTAGCCAGGCTCTTCTCTCGCCTCCCGCATCCACAAGCAGAGGCAGTGGGTGCTCTGTCATGCCCCTGGAGGTTTACAACGGCATATGCCTTTCCTCCCCAACCACTAATATTCAAGTTCATCCTGAGGCTCCTCAGAGAGTCAGTCAAAGTGGTGGCAGTTCTAACATATTGGCCAAAGAGACCCTGGTTCCCTCTAGCTGTGCCCCTCTTTGTGAGCTCGCCAATCAGGATCCCTCCTTTTCCTCAACTTCTGTCTCAGGGCAGACTAACTCATCCAAACCCTCAGAAGTTGGAACTTTGAATCTGGAAGTTGAGAGGCAAAGGTTCGAGGCCCTACGTTGTTCCCCAGGGGTTATATCCACCCTTCTAAGAGCCAGAAAGCCAGCAACAAATGGATTATATACAAGGATCTGGGACAAGTTTTTGTCATTTTCTGCCAGGAATTACTCTAATCCAATCCTCCCCTCTACGTCCAATATTCTGGGATTTCTTGAGACGGGTCTTGATCTAGGACTTGGCCTGAGCTCCCTCAACGTGCAGGTAACAGCAATTTCTACCGCAACAAATAAAAGATGGGCAGAGGATCCTTTGGTGGTCACTTTCCTCAGAGGAGTGTTAAAGATTCGCCCACCTGTCAGATGCTCATTTCCTAAGTGGGGTCTGTCCATGGTCCTTGAAGTTCTGTCTGACCATCCCTTTGCTCCAGTGGAACAGGTAGCAATATGGAATCTAACAATGAAGACGGCTTTCCTGTTTGCCATTACATCCAGGAGAAGAATTTCAGAGCTTCACTCTTTAGTATAGGTGACAACCATATCTCCTTTTTCCCAGACAGAGTGGAACTTCGACCCCTTCGGGGGTTCATACCTAAGGTCGCTACTCCAAGCCACCTGTTGGAACCCTGGGTATTACCAGTATTTACAGACGCAGATTCAGAGTCTTGTCATGAGCTGGACATCTCCAGAGTGCTCAGGGCCTACTTAGAAGCCACCAGATCCTTCAGAAACTCTGAGAGCACTCTTCATTGTACCATTCGATAAATACAGAGGTAAAGAAGCCTCCATCAAGACTTTGGCATCTTGGGTTGTAAAGTTAATTCAGAAGGCCTACAGGGCAAAGAATATGGAGCCTCCGTCCCGAAAGAATGCTCATTCTACAAGGGCAGTCTCAACTTCCTGGGCAGCAAGGGCTAATGTTTCATTGGAGACGGTTTGCAGGGCCACCGCCTGGTCTTCTCGCCATACGTTTCTCAGGCACTACCATATTGATCGGGGGGCTCTCATGACTGTAGAGTTCGGAAGGAGGGCAGTTCAGGCTGCAATGTCCTTTTCTAATTAAAATACTTATTATTGGCATTATCCCACCCATGTCAGCTAGTTATTTATCATCTGTATGCTGCCATGGAGGCACCAGGAAAATGGAAAATTGTATCATACTTACCATAATTTTCCTTTCCTGGTGCCTATCCATGGCAGCATACGCTCCCACCCTCAGTATTCTATATTACAGAGAATGTTGTGGGAGGGACTGTGTCTTTAATTTATGCTATTCACTAGTCCTGAGGGAGGAGTCGAGGCAGAGCTCATCTGTATGATGCCATGGAAAGGCACCAGGGAAGGAAAATTACTGTAAGTATGATACAATTTTCAATTTTTTAGTATGTCTTCTGATGTTAGCTACTGCCTTTCTGTTCAAGTGACTACATGTTTTTCTTTTAGTTCCTCTCTACTCTACCCAAAGCTAAAAAAACAACTAGATGGAGTTACGCTTTAAGGTAAGTTACTCTACATTCATCATCATTAACTGGCTTGTGGAGGAAGAATATACTGAAAATGCTATATTCACTTTTATATTTTGTCATATAAACAAGAAAAAGGCACCTACAGCACAATAAAGCAAACGTTTTGTACAACTCATAAAACATTGCATGCAACTTATTGAAAACTGATTAAATCAGGAACATTATTTATATGGCAGATGGAGGCAGTTGTTTATTGTGCATACTAAGCAATTTACTTTTCAGATGTTCTTTTGAAACATGAAATAGCCTGGCAGTTTTATATTGGACTTTTTTGACTACATGAATTATAAAGCAGCAGGCATCATTAAATAATATGCTAAATTTGATTTTAAATAAATAACACTTTTTTTACTATGTGGTAATATATAGCATAAGATGAATTACTTACCTTGTAAACTAGATCAATAAAAAGCTACAATGGGACAAATGTGAACTTTAGAATCACTATCATCGTCTTTTACTAAATTTATGGACTCCTCTACAAATTAAATTTTAATTTCTGTTTCTGGAATTTGTATTTTTAAGATCATAAACATGTTAAAGAACAGACTCAGGGATAGCAGAATTGTGTATTTTTTGTGTTGTTTCTTTCCTATAAAGTGAACATTTTTTACCCATCTGTCAAGTTTTGAAAAGAAACACCTGTATACAATCTGCGTATTTCTTGTTTTTATTTAATAAGAAAATTGCTATCTTAAGTCCAGTAAAATTAAATTCATAATTTACTAAATGTTATATGAATACTGAATAATGTGTTTTGCAGGATATGCGTAATGTAAGAATAAAAGCTAGGCTAAACATAAACAGGTAAATGGGTAAATTCACTGACAAATATGATTATAGTGTAATCTCAGCAAGAGCTTTTGTATATTATTTTGGATAGAGTTAAAGATCAGTGAGATGGGAAGTGAAATAAATCTCTTTAATTGGAAGGGGACAGCTTAAAAAAAAAAAAACGAATGAGTGCAGCTGCAAACAAAACAAAATCTAATCTAAAAAAACAAAAACACACCTAAATCTATGGCCACGGGACACACCAGCCCAGAAGCTTTTTCTTCCTTTCTGCAAAGTTGAAGGGTCCTTTTTCTTTCATCCACATTGTTGCCTGTATGACTTGGATACTTCTTATTAGATATCCTGTGGTGAGATCCTATCGGTGGGATCCTATCAGAAGATTAAAGAGCAGACATTGTAGACACTGTCTGCAGTGTTGGATCACTGTTCTCCAAAGCATGAAGAGGTGCTGGAAAAAGTACCTGGGTGAGAATGAGTAGACAACAGGCAATTTAGTGGTTTATGAAAACCCTAACAAAGATCATCTTTTATTTGTTCCTTTTTGGTCTGTTTAATAGACCATCAAAAGGATTTTGTAATATCTCTTTGATAAGGGGAAAGGTTGATGCTGTCAGAAATTCAGAATTCTCCTGTAGCCTTTATGCACTTATTGTGTTGTCTCAAAACCCTTCCTAGATCTTGTTCTGGCCTCCCCTGTCTTTCCTGGATGTCTGCTACCTCAATAGCAGGTATCAGGATGGAGAGTGGCAAGATATCAGAGAACATTCTATTGCTGATCTACCCTGTTAAGAATGAACCCTGAAGCATTCAGCTCTGAGAACTATTGGGTTCAGAGGTGTCAATCTACAGCAGTGGTTCTCAACTCCTGTCCTCAGGACCCACTAACGGGCCAGGTTTGCAAGATGACTGAAATACATCAGAGGTGATATCATTTACTGCTCAGTGATTGCAGTTTTCTAGTCTGCATCTTCCCAAGGTAATACTTAAAATGAACCTGTCACTTGCATTTTGCTATAGCAAAGTGACAGCAATATGGGTATGTTTAAAATAAGAAAAAAAGTTTAATAAAAAATGTTAATAATAAAATGTTTAAATAATAAAATATATTAAAAACATCAAAAATTATTTTTTAAAGCCCCTGCCTCCATGTACACAGAGATACAAATGCAAACACGTGAATCTGGGGCACAAGCATTCATTCTAGGGGCATCATTTACTATTAAGTCAATTAAACTATTACATTGATGTGCTATAAAAGCTTTTTACGGACAGTCTTAGGTATTGCAGTCTTTCAATTTTCACACGCATTTACAATTGTGAGGCTTGGCAAATTTGGTATCTTTTTACTTGACACACCCTCATCTTTCATATTTTACAAATAAATATGGGTATTATATTGTGTTTATGTGCAGTAAAATTCTTTGGGTGTAATTTTTACAAAAAAAAAAATTTGATAAAAGTAGTGCAAGTAATATGTGACATAAAATATTGCAAATGCCACCATTTTATTCTAAGGGGTCTCTGATTTCAGAAAATATATAATTGTTTGGGTTTTAGGTAATCCTAAGGCTTACAGTCTGCCATTTAACATGAAGGCTCCAGAATTCATTAAGGTAAAAAAAACTTAAGGTTTTAGAACCACTTTAAGCTGGAGAGGGGGCGTTTTTTTTGCACAGCTTGCCCAACACTCCTGGTAGTGATGACAGGAGGTGTGAGAACACAGAGTAGCAAGAGGGATAATGCAGGGAGCTGCATCAGCTGGAGTTTGCCAGATGCAGATGACTGTGGATCACCACACAGTAATCAGGAACTGGAACACTGTGACACTTAATCGGCAGACAGAACCATAGTAAGGACACAAGCCAGAAGGTCATCAACAGCCAGGCAGCAAGGTACAGAAACAATAGACAGAGTCAAACAAAAAATGAATGGCGCTGGAGAGACAGGTAGGGACCTAAAGGTAATAAGCGAGTATTAAAAGTCTATATGTAATAAGTCCACGTATAAAATTTCATCAGAAAATATCTGGAACATTAGCGGCAGCTTCCATTAGAGTGAAGCAAACTCTGTTGGAAATAAAAAGGAGTGTAAGGGGGCGCCAGACTAAGTGTAGCAATATAAAATAATGGGTTTATTAAAAACCATTTGGCAATTTATATCTAAAAGAAGCATATAGGCATGTCTGTGTATCAAGTGGCTGTGGAAGCCGGTAAGCCTGAGGTAATCTGCTAGGTCCTGGGGATGTATGGTGCTTCTATCCTGGTATGCTTGTGGATGGTTGGAGGAACACTGGTGATAGCAGCAGTAACCAGCATGGAACGCAGAAACTGCTGGAAGTGACATCAACAGTAAATAATTTCAAAGTATCCACTTCTTTCTCAAAGGCAAAGTCAGGATACCAACCAGGTTTGGTACACAGCCGAGCAGCAAAGTACAGGAACGTTAGAAAAAAGCAGAGTCAGAGTACAAGCCAAGGTAACAACAGGCAGGCAGGGATCCAGAGGCAGGTCAGGTGTAAGCTGGGTCATGCACCGGAAGGAAAATATAGCAGGTCAGGGCATGGGTAAAGCAGGAACTAGCTAACTCAGCCATCTGTTCATGTCATATTCCAGTTTAAATAGGCTGTCAATGTCAGTGTTGGGCGTGCTCATATGCATGAGCCTTTGCTCAGAATTATGAGCATGTGCATGCATTCGTCTTCTAGTTCCAATATGTACTGAGCTTTTCTTACAACCACATTTGCTTTAGGTTTGTACATTGGTAGCAAACCACCCAGTAAAGAGTGTGTAAAATCAGAAACATGGGCATATTTATAAGAGTACAGGAACTTTAAAACTTGAGCCTGTTATTATATGTTTTTATCTAATGCTTACAGAAAAAGGGAGTGTTTGCTGTTGCCTACATTAACCAGTTAGAATGGTGTACAAGATCTGCACTTGTTCATTTTCTTGTCCTATGTGTTATATTTATGACTTGCCTTGTATTCCTGCAAGCACCTTATCCTGAGCAAGTTTGTTTTGGGGCTTTAGAGTCTTCTTTTTCTTTCTCTCTTCACACAGTTTTTGTATTATCAGGTGGTATCAAAAAGTTTTGAGTCTAGTTTTAGTAGCACACCAACAGGCAGCACAAGGCTGCATGCACAGTCACAGGGAGCACCAACCTTCATAAGCCAGTGTGCCAAAAGACATTGTCCTGTGTACATCGGGAGCTGTGCAACTGGGGCTATTCTGACCACATGCGTTACCACGTTTACTATTTCATCATGGACAGCAAGTTAGAACAAAGTGCAAACGTGAAATTCTACGTGAAACAAGTTTATGGCAATGCTGAAATTAGTCCTTTGAGGTGTTTTGAGTGCCACACGCACTTCAAGAGCAGAAGACATCACTGGAAGATGATGAGAGATCAGCAAGACCTTCAACGAGCTCAATCCCCAAAACTGTTGAAACCATGCCAAAAATGTTGGCAACTTGTGCATGATGATTGTCGAAAAACAATTGCGTGTGCCACTCAAATCATCTTGAATGACTCATTGCTGCATCACCCTAAACTTTCATGTCCAACATTTCTGTGGCAGATTTGCCCAGTTATACTCAGAATTCCACATCTGCTCTTTGTTCTAACATGCTTTCGATTATGAAATAGCTGTGGTAACACACATGGTCAAAATAGCACCAGTTGCACAGCTCCTGATGTACAGAGGACAATGTCTTTTGGCACAATGATTTATGAAGGTCAGTGATCCCTGTGACTGTGCGTGCAGCCTGGTGCTACCATTTTTTTGGCATGATACAAAACTAGTCTCAAAACTTTTTGATAGCACCTCATAAAACTCTAATAAAAACGAATTGAAAAGAAAGAATATGTCCTTGCTCTAAACTGCATAGCAAAAATTACAAATATAAACTTTGCTATGTTGCTGTGGGCAGTATTGCCACATTTTCTTCCAGTTTTCTAAACCTACCCTTCCCAAGCTTACGTTGCAACAAACTGTCATATTATGCTGATAACAAATACATTTGGATGTTCATCTTATTTATTAGGTAGGTAACCTTTTGTAATGTCAGATAGTAGCGTCCGTGATGTGAATGAGTAATACTGTGTTTTAAAATAACCTACATATCCTACATTAGAATGTGTACTTTAACATTGACTGATAATATAACATAACTAATGTCTCTTAATAGGAATACATTAAGTTTTGTGTAAATAATTCATTACATGTTATTTAAAGTCAGCACACGCATTAAGCTCTTAAATTTATGGACTGATAATAAAACATTAGCATAATTTTGCATTTACAAAACCGTTGCAGATAACAGAAAGAAATATGGTATTAAGACTTTTAAATTCTAACATATATTAAAACCAAGTGCATAACAAAGAACCAAATTTTGATTATGTTTATTATTACTGAAATGCTGCATAAAACAAGAAACTGCTGAATCACATATTGAAATAAAATGGGCTTATCATTAAAATTCACACTTTACATGAATCAGAAAGTTACATTGAAAAATTATTATCTCTCAATTACCAGGAAAATTCATAATTCTACCATCTCAAGCTTTGTCTGGTTCAGATGTGTTAATGATTTTTGTTTGTACTAGCAACAAGACATCCTTTGTATAAAAACATAATGAAACCTTAACCCCAAAGGTGCTTACAAAATTGTCTTAACCTATATCCATATAGCCAGGCCAACTCAAAGCACTCAAGATAAGCTTTACATAATGCTAGCAACAAGAGCAATTCAAATATCTAGACGTACACCTGATATTGACATACTCTACCCTTTACTCAAAAATAAAATTTTCCATTCCATCAGATTAGCATATCACTTCAAAAAATAGACAAATGTTTCCTGGATAGCAGAATTGAAATCTGTTGAAGCGAAAGGATTACCAAAACTTTCTACCTTGCCAATAAATGTCCCCAGAATGAATGTAATTTTATATTTTATAAATACCACAGGATCACAAAGAAAAATCTTATGCCATCTAGGTGCCTAAGGACACTCCTGATCTCTCAAAGTGTAATGAAAGGTTTTTTTTTTCATTTTGGTTAGAGCGAGGGAGAGTTATAACCTCTGTAATTTTTTTGTGCCCCTTTGGGGAGATTTTCCTTCACTTTCTGTTGCATAGTAAAGACAGAAAGAGGAAATCTCGCTAATGTGAGGGAATCCTGCTGTGTCTCCAATGTTAATAGAACTAGTGTTCCCTTTGGAAGATTTTACCTCTGTTAGTGTTCTGATGTAAAACCAAAATTTGGGATTTTCTTCTACTTTCACTTTCGAAGATTACGGTAAACAGGTCAAATATAAATAGAGAGTGTGAATCTCTCTAACGGGGCACACACAGCAATACAAATGGACAGGTGTTCTAATACCTTGCCATTAGTTAAACACTTTAGGATCCTACCAAGTAACCATCTGCAAAAGATCATTTTTATACATCCAGGTGTCAATGCTCTAGGTAGGTGTACTGCAACAGAAATTATGCCTTGAGTACTCCCACCGACTAAATTTGCTCTATCTCCTTGGAGTCCAACAATGTCTTCTGTTAATCCTTTTTTTTATCTTTTTTTATCAGTGTGTTATTTCACACTCTCCACTTTGCTGTTTTGTTAACCTTGTTGGTCTATAAAAATTTCAATAATAATTAATATACATGCTAATTAGTGTTGGGCGAATGGTTTGGCCTGACTATGCATTCAGGCCGAACATTGGCTGTTCGCAACGTTAAGGGAACACCTAAATTTGCAGGGTGTTTGTCGGGTATTCGCCCCGCTGCGCTGCACAGTGCATTCTGCGCCCTGATCAGACAAAGCTTTGCCCAATCAGGGCACAGTAAAAGCTGGTTGTTAAGGAGCAGGGCAGGAAGCCAGTCACGGTGTCCTTAATAACCGAGTCATCAGCTGTCAATAGGCTTCCCCGCTGACAGCTGAATAAAAAAAAAAAAAACATTTGCCGGTAAAAAAAAAAAATAGTAAAAAAAATGGCGTGGGGTCCCCCCCCAGTCCATACCAGAATGGAATTAAAGAGAAACCCCATGCCAAAATTAAAAAAAAAATGGCGTGCTCCCCCCAAAATCCATGCCATACCTTAACCTGAGCATGCAGCCTGGCAGGTCAGGAAAAAGGGCGACGAGTAAGTGCCCCCCTCCTGAACCATACAAGGCCATATGCCCTCAACATGGGGATGCTTTGGGGCAGGGGGGTTTTGGTCCCCTTTAACATAGTACCCCTACCCATTCACACAAAAAGTGTCAAAAAGTAATAAAAGCAAAGAGACAGTTTTAAACAATTCCTTTATTAAAAAATAAAGCATGCACTGGTCCATGACATCACAAGGGGGGTGGTGCCACCAGGTGACATCGCCAGGTGGTCCTGCCTTTAACTATATAAGAACTGCCAAACGGTGAGAAGGCATTTGACGGTCAATGAGTACAGAGAGATTTTTTTTTTTTTTTGGGTGCGGCAGATGGCATGATTGATGATGGATTCACATCGGGGGACACTGTTTTTTTAGTTTTTATTTTTTTTAATAAAGGAATTGTCAAAAACTGGCTCTGTGTTTTTATTACTCTTTGACACTTTTAGGGGTACTGTATACCCCATACTCATTCACATGGGGGGTGGGATCTGGGTTCCCCCTTGTTAAAGGGGATTCCAGATTTCGATAAGCCCCCTGCCTGCACTCCCACACAACCATAGCCCAGGATTGTGGGGAAGGGACCCTTGTCTCCCCTGCCCCAAACACCCCCATGTTGAGGGCATGTGGCCTGGTATGGGGGGTGGGGGGCACTCCCTCTTCCCCCTTTCCTGACATGCCAGACTGCGTACTCGGATAAGGGTCTGGTATGGATTTTGTGGGGGGGCACGCCGGTTTTTTTTTCTTTCTTTTTTTTTCAATAGCTGGCAATTGCAACAGCAAGTCAATTAAAATGTGATTTGACTAATTTTTTATTTTTCACAAAAAAAACTAGCAAATAAAATGGCGTGGGGTCCCCCCCCCAGTCCATACCAGAATGGATTTTAAGAGAAACCCCACGCCAACATTTTAAAAAAAAATGGTGTGTCCCCCAAAGTCCATGCCAGACCCTAACCTCAGCATGCAGCCTGGCAAGTCAGGAAAGGGGGGGACGAGTGAGCGCCCCCCTCCTGAACCATACAAGGTCACATGCCCTCAACATGGGGGTGCTTTGGGGCAGGGGGGTTCTCGTCCCCTTTTTTTTTTCCGTTGAACAAAGGTTTTCATTTGAATACAGATGATGTACATATGAATAACATAAAATTTGCATACAAAAAGCACGTGTTAAGGTCCATAAAATGAGTAGTACATTCAATACAGGTATAACAATTATTATGGAATGGTATATTCAGGTTTACATCTTTATATGTGTTTTCGCTAGATACAACAGTAATGAAAACTAATGTGTAGACATCTAAATTTTTAAATTACTAGTCAGAATCATAATTAACTGCAAGTTTCTGGTTCCTGTAGCCATCGATCCCATATCTTATTGTATTTGGCCGCGCAGCCTCTATTAATATATACGTATTTTTTATATGGTAATGTTGTGTTGACTTCTATCTTCCACTCCACAAAACTAGGGGGAGAGGGTTTCATCCACTTTCTTGCAATTATTTTCCTAACAGAAAACAAAGTTTCGTGGAGGAATATTTTAGTAAATATGTCTACTGTGTCCGGGAATATCCCTAGAAGACATTGTTTTGGTTCTAGCGCTACTGGAGAACCCATGGTGTCATGTAAAAAGGTTACAACTTGTTTCCAAAGTTGTTGAATTTTGGTGCAGGTCCATAGTACAGTAAATGGTAGAACGTGCCCGTTTCTTGTCCACACAGTGGGCAAAGGGTGGATTGGTTGCATTTATATCTGGCTACCCGAATAGGAGTGAGGTATGTCCTATGTGTTATATAAATCTGGGATAATTTATCTGAAAGTCTTGGGGACACCACTTTACAGGTCTCTAGAGCCTCCTCCCACTCCTCATTTTCCATGGGGCCCACCTCTCTTTCCCAGCGAGGCTTCAAGTCAAATGCTATTTTAGAAGAAGTGGGAACCAAAAGCATGTTATAAAATGCAGATATCAATTTGCGTGAATCTGTGCTCTTGACTATGGGCATAATAGGATGAAGTGTGGGTGGGGGGTGGGCATGTGGAAATTGTATTTGGGCCGCATGTCTTATTTGCAAAAACCTAAAGAACATGCAGTTTTGGAGTGAGAATTCCTCTTTAAGCATGTCATAAGTTTTGAGAGTTGCATTTGAGAACAAATGGTGTAAATAGTATACACCCCTCGTTTCCCACAACTCAGGATCTGGGATGTGTAGAAATTCTGTCAGATCTCTGTTGTGCCATATTGGCATGTAGTCGTTGTATTGGGGTATCCCTAATTTGGTGGAGGCGAGGTCCCAGATGTGTCTGTAATGATATACCAGGGACTTCGTATCTCCTCTTGACTCAGTTCCCCTGGAGCCCACCGATATTGCATACAGCGAATCCCCAGTGAGCTGCGCTCCTCTTGAGCAAAGTAGGACCCGATAACGTGTGTTGTCTGTCTTGTCTTTATGAAATAATTGTGTCAGTTGAGATGCAATATAATAAAGATTAAAATCTGGTAGGGCCGTGCCCCCCATATCTGTTGGGTTTTTAAGCGCTTGCCAGGCAAGTTTATGCCTGCCAGTCCCCCAGACAAAAGGTTTAAGAAGGGCTTCAAGTGATTTAAAGTGTTTTAATGGAAGGTAAATTGGGCAGTGCCATAATACATACAGTATTTTGGGAAGAAGGATAATTTTTATCAAATTTATACGGCCCCATACCCCTAAGGGTAGGTGGGGCCATATGCGTATTTTGGCTCTGACTAGAGAGAAGAGGGGTTCAATATTGAGGGAGGTGTAGTCGGCTGGGTTCCTAGATATGTGAATTCCTAAATATTTGATGGTGTTTACTCTTTGGAGTGGAATTTCCGTTTGGGACTCTGGTGGTGGAAAACTATCTATCGGGAGGATTTGTGATTTTCCCCAATTGATCTTCAGTCCAGAAAACGTTTTGAAACGTTCAATCAACTGAAGTGCAGCCTGGAGGGAAGGGCCTGAGTCAGCAAGATACAATAATGTATCGTCCGCATATAAACTAATTTTTTCGATTAAGGGTCCCATCTGTAAACACACGATCTCAGGATTTGCACGAATAGACACGGCCAAAGGTTCTGCGGCAAGAGCATAAAGAAGTGGGGAGAGAGGACAGCCTTGCCTCGTGCCTCTACTGAGGTCAAACACCTGAGACAGCCATCCATTCACCACCACTTTAGCTGTAGGAGCCTGATAAAGTAACTGAACCCACCTGAGGAACTTAGGGCCAAAACCATAGCTTTCCAGGCACCTCCACAGGTATCGCCATTCTACTGAATCAAATGCCTTTGCCGTGTCTAGTGTCACTATCACCCGGGATCCTACGTTTTCGTGTGTGGCCTGTAGATTAATGAATAATTTCCGAAGGTTGAATGAGGTATTGCGGCCTGGCATAAACCCCACCTGGTCTGTGTGGATCAATGAGAGTATGACTTGATTGAGTCGGAGGGAGAGGACTTTGGCTAGTATTTTAATGTCCACCTGTAGTGGGGAGATGGGGCGGTAGGATTCGGGATATCCAGGATCTTTTCCCGGTTTGGGTATGAGGACTATTGTCGCCTCCCTCATAGAGGTGGGAAGTGTGAGTGTCTCGAATAGGTGGTTGTATAAGGCTAACAGCTTAGGGATCAGAGTTTCACTGTATTGGGAGTAGAATTCTATAGGTAGGCCGTCCGAGCCTGAGGACTTGGATCTGGCAAATCCAGCAATAGCCTCCGCTATTTCCTCCTCGGTGAGAGGTGCCTTGAGGAGGTTGACCTGGTCTTCAGTCAATTGAGGAAGTACTGTCTCCTCCAAAAAGGAATTCATCGGACCCATGTCCTCAGGACTTTTAGATGTATAGAGGTCAGCGAAAAAATTTCTAAACATAGAGGTCACTGTACGGGGGTCAGTAATATATTGGCCATCAGAGCCACGTAGGGAAATTACCACTGGGGGTCTATCCTCACAGTGGACCAGGTATGCCAGGAGTTTGCCAGCCCTTTCCCCATGCTCGAACAACTTTTTGCCTGGCTTTCTCATACTGAAGTTGAGTCACTACTCTAGTCTGGAGCTTAAGTGTGCTTGTGTTTATTGGAGAGGAATCATTCACATAATTCTGTTCTGTGAGGGACAGTTCCACCGCTGCTCTGTCAAATGCTCCAGCAGAATCTAATTTGATTCTGTTGATGCGGAATGTGAGTGTCATACGAACATGTGATTTAAAAGACTCCCAGATTGTTGCCGTGGGGGCAGAATGGTCATTATTTCTGAAGTATACCTTACATTTGTTAGTAAGTTTATCGTCCTCAGGGAGCAGCGAGAGCCAGAATGGGTTCAATCACCAGGTCCACATTGGTTTGTCTGTGGGTACGCTTATTATAATCCAATATGGACTATGGTCAGATAGCAACCGTGGAGAGAATACTGTTTTCAGCAGTCGTGGTGTAAGGCTTTGTGATATTAGTATAAGGTCGATTCTAGACATAGAATTATCAGCAGAGGAGAAACAAGAGTATGCTCTCTTGTGGGGGAAGTTATGCCTCCAAGAATCCACAAGGTGGAAGGAGGAGATCAGTTTGGAGATTTTAGTGTCCCTGTCTGTTCCCGAAGTTGGATTCAAGGGTTGAAGCCTATCTAGCGAGGGGTTTAGCGTAGTATTGAAATCCCCCAGCCAAACTGCTTGGACTGTGGGATATCTTGCCATGAATGTGAATCCCTCTAGGACTATAGGTATGGAGAATGGGGAGGAACATAAAAGGTCAATATGAGGAAAGGTTCTCCATACAATCTAGCTGATATTAAGACATATTGTCCCTGTGTGTCTGTGGAGACCTCGCTGAGTTCAAATTGTACAGATTTAGCCACCAGTACAGATACACCTCGTGCGTGGAACGTATAGGTCAAGTGGAATGCCCACCCTACCCAAGGACGACAGAGAGCCATCTGTAGTCTCCCCTCTACATGATTCTCTACTAAGACTATAATATCAGTATGTTGTTTTTTGAGGAATGCGAGAGTTGCCGAGCACTTTACCCTCTCACGTAGACCTCGCACATTCCAGGTGAGGAATTTTAGGGACACCATGGGTTTTGCACCAAGCGATAATGTGCTCTAGCTACCCTAGGCCTGTCAACTCCCTTGGTTAAGTTACGTAGGAACATATATAGCATAATCAGAATACTCAATGTTAAGTGAAGCGCAGTATTTAATACCTGAACCAGTATTATTTTTTTTTGTTGCTTTGTATGCAGTTGAAATACATCATATACAAATTTATTCAACAAATAAACTTCCCCTCCCGCCACCCCCTTCCCCACCCTGCAACCCTTCCAACTGTTGCGGGCATCATCCCCGAACCATTTGAAAACCCCTAACAAGAGAAAAAAAAACATTACATGGCAAGTCCAATAAAGAATGAATATTTGGAGCCACTGCATTGCAGAGCAGTGTTGGAGCGAGCTCCACATTAAATCAGAAGCACATGTTTGTGCTTTGCAGTAGCACCCATCTTCACAACAGTGTTCTCTAGTGTTAGGTGGGGGTAAGTCTCGCTGCACTTTGCATTTAAGGAGCAGGATCTTGCCAACTCCGAGGCTCCGTCCTCCGAGAACGCATACTGGGCCACTGAGGATCTCAGGAAAAAACAATCAAAGAAGAAAAAAACAAAAAAGAAAAACTTTCTCCCCCACTCTTTCTTTTTCAAATAAAAGAGGAAAAATAAGACCCCAAACGTTTAACATTAAAGTTCTAACTTCTAACTTGACTCTCGTAGCAGATTAATTGTGCCTGCGCTTCTTATCCACTCAATCATCAGGCATGCCCTACATCACAGTGGGCCAGTTTGAAGGGTACTTTGAATGGGAGGGTTGGATCTGTGCGTGCCCAATTCAACGCTCAAATTGTCGTCCCCTTTAACATAGTTTTCCTACCCATTCACAAAAAAGTGTCAAAAAGTAATAAGAACAAAGAGACAGTTTTTGACAATTCCTTTATTAAAAAATAAAGCATGCATCGGTCCATGACATCACAAGGGGGGGGTGCCACCAGGTGACATCGCCAGGTGGTCCCACCCTTACTTATATAAGAACTGACAAATGGTGAGAAGGCATTCGGCAGTTGGCTGTCAATGAGTGCAGAGATATTTTTTTTTATTTTTCGGGTGCCACAGGCGGCATGATTGATGATGGATTTACATCGTGGAACACTGTTTTTTTAGTTTTTATTTTTAATAAAGGAATTGTCAAAAATGGGTGAATGGTTAGGGGTACTGTATACCCCATACTCATTCACATGGGGGGCAGGATCTGGGGGCCCCCTTGTTAAAGGGGGCTTCCAGATTCCAATAAGCCCCCTGCCCGCACTCCCACACAAACCACAGCCCAGGATTGTGGGGATGAGACCCTTGTCCCCCCTGGCCCAACACCCCCATGTTGAAGGCATGTGGCCTGGTATGGTTCAGGAGAGGGGGGGGCGGCGCTCCCTCGTCCCCCTCCTTTCCTGACCTAGGAGGGGGACAGGGGGCACCGTTTTTTTTCTTTCTTTTTAAAAAAATTTTCATTAGCTGGCAGCCAGCAATTGCAACCTCAAGTCAATTAAAATGTGATTTGAATATTTTTTTTTAGAAATATAATTTTTTTCTGCAACATGTTCTATGCATGCTACAGATGTGCCACTTTATCGGCAGACTAAGGTGGCCACCCAGGAACTTTATTGAAAGGAATTTTTAATTTTTATTGTTGCGCTTTAAGCATCATTAACCACTTAAGGACCGGAAGGATTTACCCCCTTAATGACCAGGCCATTTTTTGTGATACGGCACTGCATCACTTTAACTGACAATTGTGCGGTCGTGCGACCTTGTACCCAAACAAAATGTATGTCCTTTTTTTCCCACAAATAGAGCTTTCTTTTGGTGGTATTTGATCACCTCTGCCTCTCTGTTTTTATTTTTTGCGCTAAAGACATACAAAGAGTGACAATTTAGAAAAGAAAAACAACATTTTTTTTTTTACTTTTTGCTATAATACATAGTCAAAAAAATTAAAATAAAAAAAAAAAACTAATTTCTTTATCAGTTTAGGCCGATATATATTCTTCTATATATTTTGGTTTAAAAAAAATCGCAATGGGGTATATTAGTTATCGCATCTACAAACTATGGGATAGATTTAAGGACTTTTATTTTTTCTATTGTTTTTACTAGTAATGGTGGCGATCTGCGATTTTTAGCAGGACTGCAACTTTGCAGCGGACAAATTTGACCCCAAATGACACTTTTTGGAGACCAGTGACATTATTACATTGATTAATGCTATACAAATGCACTTATCAATGTAAAAATGAAAATGGCAGGGGAGGGGTTAACACTAGGGAATGATCAAGGGGTTAACTGTGTTCCCTAGGTGTATTCTAACTGTAGGGGGATGGGCTGCCAGGGACATGACAAAGATCACTGTTCCTGATGACTGGGAACAGTAGATCTCAGTCATGTTCCCTGTCAGAACTGGTATACGCTTGTTTACAAAGGCAGATCCCCGTTCTGCATCTGTACTAGGCGATCGCGGGTCACCAGTGGACACTGAGTCCGCCCAACCCGCGGGCACATTCCCGATTTGCACAAGAGAGCCAACCTGCCACCGTGTAATGATGGTGGCTGGTCGGCAAGTAGTTAAAATCCCTGCTCCTAAAAAAATTATTGTTTTAAAAAAAATGTTTTTGCATTGATACATGTCCCCCCCGGGCAGTACCTGGACTCCCATACCTCTTTTATGGCCAATTACTTGCATATAAGCCTTCAAAATGGGCACTTTTGATTTTCCTGTTGGGCTCCCATAGACTTCAATGGGGTTCGCGGTTCATGTTAGAACTTCCCCTTGTTTGGGAGCTCTGCTGCTAACCGAACAGGGGGGTGTTCAGCCCATCTCTAATGTAGAGTATAATATGATATTAAAATGTGTCTTTGCTGTTCTGGTTACCAAATGGTGCATTTTAAGAAACTTTATCCAAATAGATCCCTATAGATACCTTTATAAAAGTCACTTTTGCACTTATAAAAGGCACTCTGCAGTTAATCTTCAGTTCTGATTATGGTTCAGGAAATAATTTCCTATTTCTGTATGCAGCTGGTAAAGGGTTGTGTAAATTTGACACAATCAAAACCTGGGGCTAGTTTCATTTCATGTTGACAATCTTGTAGTCTAAATATTTTAGCAACTTCATGGTCTGAAGTCCTCAGGGGTTAATGCTTACTTCCACAAAGTTATTAGAATTAGATTTACATAGCTAAATACAATATAAAATACAGATAGAACAATCAGCACAAAAATTTCAAATTTTTCGAAAAAAACAAATGCAGCTAGAACAAAAGATCATCACATAATCCAGGTAAATATATATATAGAAAGGTGCAGTGCATGAAAGGTAAATTTGAAATATAATTCCAAAACTGGTCCAACTAGAAAGGAGAAGAGGACTACAGGTCCCAGCAAGCGCAGGAGGATTCCACATGACAAAGCACAATTCAGGAAAAACAATGGGGACAAACCCTCCACTTTCAGAGCAATTGCGTCGCTTACCTCAAGGACTGGACCACTGAATTAACAGATGGTCAAGTACTCAAGTCCCTTCAAAGGGTAAAACATCCGGACAGAGACAGGAACTCCAATTGATTCCCCCAGGTTACAAAAGAGGTGAAACAAAAACAAATCTAAGTGCTCACTGTTGATCAGTTGAAATCAGCTTTGTTTTATAAAATGGTTACTCACAAATGACGAGTTTAAAACGCATATTCATAGCAGGTGTGTATGATGCAGGTCGGCAG
Source organism: Aquarana catesbeiana (assembly GCF_042186555.1). Classification (NCBI taxonomy): domain Eukaryota; kingdom Metazoa; phylum Chordata; class Amphibia; order Anura; family Ranidae; genus Aquarana; species Aquarana catesbeiana. Next base: position 440,337,802 of record NC_133328.1, on the reverse strand, counting down.
TGGGTGACGTCAGCGCGTGGCTCCTACCCCGTACGTGTTACGTTCAAAAAACTTCTTCAGCGGGGCAGAGCCTAACAAGCATCATCCGTCCTCCTATAAACATGTCCATCATTGTGGAAACCATGACACGGGAGCCGCGGCTAAGCCACCCCCATGCCATGGTGGAAGAAAGTTTATCACACAGAGTGCCTGCAGACAAATACAACGATCTCTCATTGCTTAAAGGACTTCCGAATGAGGAAGTAAACCATAAGTCCAGACACTGATCCCTAATGGCCAATTAAAAGAATACGCACTAGACCTGCTGTCATGGATCTGCCACCTAAGGGTTGACTTAGTCCAGGCTGATTTCAGTGATTGGCAACAGGCTGCCTTATTTAAACACCTCAGCAGCTCTGTGTCCTTGCTGTTTGATCTGCAGCTCTGTGCATGTGTTTCCTGAAGATCTGCTATCTGCTCCTGTTTGACCTGGCTTGTTTTGAGACTGTTTCTGTTATCCACCTGCACCTGACCCTTGGCTTGTTTGACGATTCCTTCTGCCTGCTCCTCTTGTACCTTTATTGCCAGCCTGATTATCGACCCAGCCTGCCTGACGTTTCCAAGACTCTCCTCCAGTCTGCTATACTTACCTACTGCAGCCATCCAGCTTCAGTCCCAGTCTGCTTACCTGTCTGCTGATCCATCCAGTCTGCTCACCTGTCTGCTGATCCATCCAGTCTGCTCACCTGTCTGCTGATCCATCCAGTCTGCTCACCTGCCTGCTGATCCATCCAGTCTGCTCACCTGCCTGCTGATCCATCCAGTCTGCTCACCTGCCTGCTGATCCATCCAGTCTGCTCACCTGCCTGCTGATCCATCCAGTCTGCTCACCTGCCTGCTGATTTATCCAGTCTGCTTACCTGTCTGCTGATCCATCCAGTTTGCTCACCTGTCTGCTGATCCATCCAGTTTGCTCACCTGTCTGCTGATCCATCCAGTTTGCTCACCTGTCTGCTGATCCATCCAGTCTGCTCACCTGTCTGCTGATCCATCCAGCCTGCTGGTCCTGTCTGCTGTGCCGGCCATCTGACCCATCTGCTGTTGATCCTGCCAGGCACTCATACCATTCTGCACTCCTGAAAGCGTCTTGCTGCCTAGGGATAGGAAAGGCAGCAAGACGCTTTCTATCCAGCCATCAGCTGCCTCAAGGACACCTCCTCCCTCCTCTTCCCCCCTTCTGCTGCCAGGATCACACGGCTCTCCACTCCAAAGGATCTCTACAGTTTACAGCTGTGTTTACACACTTCTCCTGAGACAGGCACATCTGACAGCCTAACAGGACTGCAAAAAGAAAATACAATCTATTTACATTCTAATTTCATCCATAGAACACCTGGGTATGGAACTTGGAATAATCAATTGTCCATCACAGGACACATCCTCCTACTAGCCACACCACCTCTCCCCATGTACACATGTCGGCCTACCGGCCCATACAGACTGTGCTCCAGTTCTCCTGGCTCTGATGAAGAGGTTTTCCTCGAAACGCGTCAGAATTTCCTAAATACCTGCCTCAATATGGGCACACCCCAATTTTAACTTCCTAGTACTTATTTTGTTACCTGTTTTTCCTTTTTTTTTTTTTTTATAATATTATGTAGTATTTGTGTGATTTTATATCTATATGACTATATGTCTGTATTCTTTTACATAAATAAACCATACATTTCTTGATGTAAGCGTCTGATCACGCGCCTTCCATCCACTTCCTACTAAACAGACTCCTTCTGCTCCAGTTGCTCCGTCTCCAGATTCCTCCGAGCCCATGCAGTTGGGTTTGCTTCATCCCTCTCTCACCACGGAGGAACGACAGCACAGGCGAATCAATAACCTCTGTATGTACTGTGGGGGACCCGGGCATTATGTGAGGTCTTGTCCTGCAAAGATGCGAAAGTGTCTTTCAATCTCTTCAATGCATGTTCCTGTCTTACCTAACCAAGCCTCTCACTTTGCTCTCCCCATCATGTTACAGCTCCCAGGAAAGAGTATCCAGGTATCTGTCATAATTGATTCCGGAGCCTGCAGCTGTTTCATAGACATGACGTTTGCAGCCAAACACCTCATTCCACTTCAACCAAAGACCCAGAGACTAGCCGTACATCTTGCTGATGGCTCTGTTATTAAATCTGGTCCAGTCACACAGGAGACTGTCCCTTTGCTGGCTATCATTGCTTCCCATCACCAAGAGTTTTTACGCCTGGATGCCATTTCATCACCTCTGTTCCCCATCATCTTAGGTATGCCCTGGCTGCAGGCCCATAATCCCCACATCCAGTGGGCCACTGGAGAAATCAAATTTCCTTCAAGTTATTGCCAGCAACATTGCCTGCAAGAGGCCTCAGTCAACCCATCACCCTTACTCTGCCTTGACACAGATCCTGAATTACGCCAATCAATCCCAGTGGCATACCACGATTTTCTGGGCGTGTTCAGTAAGAAGGGTGCAGAGACCCTTCCTCCCCATAGATCCTACGACTGCCCTATTGAACTGTTACCAGGGGCTGAGGTCCCCTTCGGAAGGATTTTCCCTTTAACCGAGCTTGAGTTGGGCATGCTGAAGGACTATATTGATGACAACCTTAAGAAAGGATTTATTCGCCCATCTACTTCTCCAGCTGGCGCAGGCATCTTCTTTGTTGAAAAGAAGGACCATTCACTACGCCCCTGCGTAGACTATCGAGAATTAAACAAGATTACTGTCAAAAACCGTTACCCACTGCCTCTTGTGCCCGAACTGTTTCAGAGATGGGAACCGCAGTCATCTTCACTAAACTGGATCTCCGGGGAGCATACAACCTAATCCTTATTTGAGAAGGAGATTAGTGGAAGACGGCTTTTCGTACCTGATTCAGGCACTTCGAATACCTAGTTACGCCTTTTAGTTTATGCAACTCGCCAGCCACCTTTCAGCACTTTGTCAATGACATTTTTCGTGACTATCTGGACTTGTACGTCATTGTGTACCTGGATGACATCCTGATTTTCTCCTCCACAGTAGATGACCACCGTAGGCATGTCTGAAATGTGCTAACCCGACTCCGGCCACATGGCCTCTATGCCAAACCGGAGAAGTGCGAATTTGAACTTCAGTGTATCCAGTTCTTAGGCCTGATAATCTCTGTTGAAGGCATCAAGATGGACACCCAGAAAGTCACTGCCATCTTAGATTGGCCAGCTCCTGTGGACAAGAAGGGGGTTCAGCGCTTCATTGGGTTTGCCAACTTCTACCAGAAGTTTATTAGGGGGTTCTCTGCTATTATTGCCCCCATTACCGAACTAACTAAACAAGGAACTTGATTCCTCTGGTCTCCCAAAGCGCAATCGGCATTTGAAGCCCTCAAAAAACTGTTCACTTCAGCCTCCATCTTGAAGCACCCTGACCCTGCCTTACCATTTGTTCTTGAAGTTGACGCCTCGGAAGTTGCAGTAGGGGCTGTGCTGTCTCAACGGCAAGGAGCTAAAGCCCTACTTTACCCAGTTGCTTTCTTTTCCCACAAATTATCTACAGCCGAAAGAAATTATGATGTGGGAGACCGTGAGCTTTTGGCCATCAAGGCCATATTAGAAGAATGGCGTTACTTACTTGAAGGTGCAGCACATCCCATTCTGGTCTATATGGACCACAAGAATTTAGAATATCTGAGAACATCAAAGAGATTAAAACCATGGCAGGCAAGGTGGGCACTTTTTTTCTCTAGATTCTCATTCCATATAACGTACAGGCCAGGGTCGAAGAATACAAAACCAGATGCACTCTCACGTCTGTTCAACGACTCTGAGAGGTCCACACTTCCAGACACCATCCTTCCCTCAGGAAACTTTCTCATACTACAGGAGAATCTGCTATCCCGAATCAAACAGGCTTCTGCTGAGGTTGCTTCGTCTTCTGAAACCAGCTTACAGGCACAGGATGGCCTACTGTGGCATTGTCAGGAAATGTTCCATCCGCTGGTAAGACCTGTTATTTGGCATGCAGTACTGAGGTCCACCAGCAGGTGTCTCCTGGCAGTTTGGAACTGTCAGGAGAGCTTTTCCCTGTTAATAATATATCATCTTTGGGCCGCAGTACTGGCATCCACCAGCGGATGGATCCTGGCAGTGTGGAGCAGACAGTACCTCCTACAATCAGGTGTCACTTGAGGCCAATCATAGGCCTATAAATACCCGGCAAACATTTACATGTTTGCCTTGATTTCTTCATTGCCTCCTGACCTGCTTGCAATCTGATCCTGTGCCCTGAATCTGATCCTGTCTCGGACCCTATCCTGTCCCACCTGTTACCTTGCATCCCTGCCTGCAGTCTGACCCATCCATCCTCTCCCTGTCCTGTGTTCCATACCCCATCGGCTGACCTCCCTGTGTATGACCTTGGCCTGGCTTACGTTTATGTCTCTGGAACATCCCTTGTCCATCTGCTGATCTGCTGTGTATGACCCTGGCCTGGCTATTGTTTATGAACCTGGTATTTCCCATTTATTGCACTTATCTGTCTGTTGTTATTTGTGGGTCTCTGTCTGTGGTTGGTTATTGCACTGTGTCATATTGGAGTTGGTTGTTTTATATTACTCACTTTCTTTAATAAATTATTATATTTTCACTTATATACGTTTGGGTGTCCTCTGTCGCAGATCACACGGTTCTGGTCACACCTGTTCATGACAGTAAATCAAGGCCATCTCTGACCAGAAGTGACTGCGCAGAGGAACCATTGTAGTGCTATTTAAAATACAATCAGAAACAGTTGTTCTCCTTGCCTCACTGGTGTTGGAGGATAACAATTACTGTCGTCTGGTATTGAAAGAGTGGGCCAGGGATCAGCTCCTGGAGTGTATCCGTCTGGCCCATTCTCTGGTTGATCAGGGTAGATTGCTATTTAAAAATGTTCAGCCTCTGATCCAGCTGTGTGCAGAGCTAGCCTTGTCCAGTACTCCAGAGGGCAGGGATGATTTTTCTCCCCCCTTCAGTTTTGATCAGGTTGAGTCTCTGGTGTGGTTATTAGAGGATGACCCAGCCTTTTTCATGGAACGTTATGCCTCTTGTTCACAGCAGGTGTTGTCTGATTGCATCCATTCAGTGCAATCGCTGGTTAGTCAGGCTGTGTGTGAATCAATGTTTGTTCATCCTGTGCTACAGGCATGGTCAGATCTCCTTAATTTAGCCAAGCCACAACAACCCAGCCCTGCCATTAATCACCTGCCTTCCCAAGAATCTATTCGCCCATCGCTCATGGCAACCTCAGCTACAGCCCAATATACCCTGCTCCCCACCAAGTATCAATGCCCTGTTTCTACTTCCTGTACCTATCCTGCCTTTAACCCACCTGCCTCTTCTCTAATATCTGCAACTTCCCCACAAGAACTCCCTCTGGCTGCTGTTTCCCCTTCCTTGCCATATCCCAGCCTTTCCTTTCAGTATGCCTCACCTCCTGTCTACAGTCCTACAGCCACCTACAGATCTCCAGCAGTTAAGCCAAAGAAGAAACGGAAGTTCTTCCCCACTCATACAATCCTGCCAGTAACCCAACCTGCTCCCACTTCCCAGTCGGATGTGCCAGCTTCCCAGACGGATGTGCCAGCTTCCCAGTCGGATGTGCCAGCTTCCCAGTCGGATGTGCCAGCTTCCCAGTCGGATGTGCCAGCTTCCCAGTCGGATGTCCCAGCCCTCCAGCCTGATGTCCGGGTGTCTGCCCTCCAGCCTGATGTCCGGGTGTCTGCCCTCCAGCCTGATGTCCGGGTGTCTGCCCTCCAGCCTGATGTCCGGGTGTCTGCCCTCCAGCCTGATGTCTCGGTGCCGGCTGCCCAGCTTGAAGTGCCCATGCCGGCTGCCCAGCTTGAAGTGCCCATGCCGGCTGCCCAGCTTGAAGTGCCCATGCCGGCTGCCCAGCTTGAAGTGCCCATGCCAGCTGCCCAGCTTGATGACCCGGAGCCTGCTGCCCAGCTCGGCTTGTTCCTGTCTGCTGCCCCGCTCAAGTTGTTCCTGTCTGCTGCCCAGCTCAAGTTGTTCCTGTCTGCTGCCCAGCTCAAGTTGTTCCTGTCTGCTGCCCAGCTCAAGTTGTTCCTGTCTGCTGCCCAGCTCAAGTTGTTCCTGTCTGCTGCCCAGCTCAAGTTGTTCCTGTCTGCTGCCCAGCTCAAGTTGTTCCTGTCTGCTGCCCAGCTCAAGTTGTTCCTGTCTGCTGCCCAGCTCAAGTTGTTCCTGTCTGCTGCCCAGCTCAAGTTGTTCCTGTCTGCTGCCCCGCTCAAGTTGTTCCTGTCTGCTGCCCAGCTCAAGTTGTTCCTGTCTGCTGCCCAGCTCAAGTTGTTCCTGTCTGCTGCCCCGCTCAAGTTGTTCCTGTCTGCTGCCCCGCTCAAGTTGTTCCTGTCTGCTGCCCCGCTCAAGTTGTTCCTGTCTGCTGCCCAGCTCAAGTTGTTCCTGTCTGCTGCCCAGCTCAAGTTGTTCCTGTCTGCTGCCCAGCTCAAGTTGTTCCTGTCTGCTGCCCAGCTCAAGTTGTTCCTGTCTGCTGCCCAGCTCAAGTTGTTCCTGTCTGCTGCCCAGCTCAAGTTGTTCCTGTCTGCTGCCCAGCTCAAGTTGTCCCTGTCTGCTGCCCAGCTCAAGTTGTCCCTGTCTGCTGCCCAGCTCAAGTTGTTCCTGTCCGCTACCCAGCCTGGAGTGTTCCTGTCCGCTGCCCAGCCTGGAGTGTTCCTGTCCGCTGCCCAGCCTGATGTGCCCACTGCCCAGCTGGACACCATGGACTTTCCCCAGCAACGGTTAGTTGGAGCGTCCGGAGGTCGCTCCTTTGAGGGGGGGTACTGTCAGGAAATGTTCCATCCGCTGGTAAGACCTGTTATTTGGCATGCAGTACTGAGGTCCACCAGCAGGTGTCTCCTGGCAGTTTGGAACTGTCAGGAGAGCTTTTCCCTGTTAATAATATATCATCTTTGGGCTGCAGTACTGGCATCCACCAGCGGATGGATCCTGGCAGTGTGGAGCAGACAGTACCTCCTACAATCAGGTGTCACTTGAGGCCAATCATAGGCCTATAAATACCCGGCAAACATTCACATGTTTGCCTTGATTTCTTCATTGCCTCCTGACCTGCTTGCAATCTGATCCTGTGCCCTGAATCTGATCCTGTCTCGGACCCTATCCTGTCCCACCGGTTACCTTGCATCCCTGCCTGCAGTCTGACCCATCCATCCTCTCCCTGTCCTGTGTTCCATACCCCATCGGCTGACCTCCCTGTGTATGACCTTGGCCTGGCTTACGTTTATGTCTCTGGAACATCCCTTGTCCATCTGCTGATCTGCTGTGTATGACCCTGGCCTGGCTATTGTTTATGAACCTGGTATTTCCCATTTATTGCACTTATCTGTCTGTTGTTATTTGTGGGTCTCTGTCTGTGGTTGGTTATTGCACTGTGTCATATTGGAGTTGGTTGTTTTATATTACTCACTTTCTTTAATAAATTATTATATTTTCACTTATATACGTTTGGGTGTCCTCTGTCGCAGATCACACGGTTCTGGTCACACCTGTTCATGACAGGCATGAAGGTAAAATTGTTGTACCTAAGGACTTAAGGGTGGCAGTATTGGAGCTCTGTCATGACCACAAGCTGGCTGGGCACTTCGGTGCCCTGAAGACGGCCGAACTGGTACAACGCACGTTCTGGTGGCCTCAGGTGGTAGATGACTGTAAGAGTTATGTGGAGTCTTGTACTACTTGCTTCCGAAGCAAGAACAGCAAGGTAAAAGCCTGGGGTTTACTGAAGCCATTGCCCGTTCCAGAGAGACCCTGGAAAATGATCTCAATGGACTTCATTGTGGAACTCCCTCCGGCAGAGGGTTTTTCTACCATCTTCGTGGTGGTGGACAGGCTGTCCAAAATGGCCTATTTTTTGCCCATGAAAGGAACACCCTCGGCTGTGGAAACTGCAAAAATATTCATCAAAGAAATTGTAAGGCTCCATGGAGTCCCAGCCAACATTGTGTCTGACCGGGGTGTCCAGTTCACCTCCAAGTTTTGGAAAGCTCTGTGTGGGTCCCTTGAGATTGAATTGGCCTTCTCCTCCGCATACCACCCTCAGACGAACGGGCAAACGGAAAGAACCAATCAGACCCTGGAGCAGTACCTCCGTTGCTTTTCTTTGTTCTCACAAGATGACTGGGTCGCTTTACTCTCCATTGCCGAGTTAGCTTATAATAACTCTTCCCATTCTGCCATCAAACAAACTAAATTTTTTGCTAATTACGGCTATCACCCGTCCTTCCTGCCTAGTACTATACCTGAATGCTCAATCCCTGCAGTCTCTGAAACGATAGATTTCTTCTCTAAAAACAACAAACTATTACAAGAGACCATGACCAAAACACAAGAGTACAATAAAAAGATCTTTGACAGGAAAAAACAAGGAGAGCTAATTCTGGAACCCGGCAACCAGGTATGGTTGTCTACAGTGAACTTGAAAATGGCTTACCCCTCAAGAAAATTGGGCCCTAAGTTTATGGGTCCCTTCCCTGTAAAGAGAAAGATCAATGACGTAGCTTATGAGCTGGAATTACCCGATTCACTTAAAGTTCACCCCGTCTTCCATGTGACTCTTTTGAAACCTGCTGTTCCGAATCCCTTCCCTGAACAAACTACTGGTCCACCAGAACCTGTAATAGTCAATGGAGAGGAGGAATTTGAGGTTGAGGCTATCTTGGATTGTAGAAGGAGGTACAATCAGGTTCAGTATCTAATTAAATGGAAGGGGTATGGGCCGGAAAATAACTCTTGGGAGCCTGAAAGCAATATTCATGCTAAAGAACTAATGCAATCCTTCAAGAGATCCCATGATGTGAAGTTGGCCCAATTGGGCATCCGGAGGCTGCCCTTTAGGAGGGGGCAATGTCATGGATCTGCCACCTAAGGGTTAACTTCAATTTCAGTAATTGGCAACAGGCTGCCTTATTTAAACACCTCAGCAGCTCTTTGTCCTTGCTGTTTGATCTGCAGCTCTGTGTATGTGTTTCCCTAAGATCTGATATATGCTCCTGTTTGACCCGGCTTGTTTTGAGACTGTTCCTGTTATCCGCCTGCACCTGATTCTTGGCTTGTTTGACGATTCCTTCTGCCTGCTCCTCTTGTACCTTTGTTGCCAGCCTGATTATCGACCCGGCCTGCCTGACGTTTCCAAGACTCTCCTCCAGTCTGCTATACTTACCTACTGCAGCCATCCAGCTTCAGTCCCAGTCTGCTTACCTGTCTGCTGATCCATCCAGTCTGCTCACCTGTCTGCTGATCCATCCAGTCTGCTCACCTGTCTGCTGATCCATCCAGTCTGCTCATCTGCCTGCTGATCCATCCAGTCTGCTCACCTGCCTGCTGATCCATCCAGTCTGCTCACCTGCCTGCTGATCCATCCAGTCTGCTCACCTGCCTGCTGATCCATCCAGTCTGCTCACCTGCCTGCTGATCCATCCAGTCTGCTCACCTGCCTGCTGATCCATCCAGTCTGCTCACCTGCCTGCTGATCCATCCAGTCTGCTCACCTGCCTGCTGATCCATCCAGTCTCCTTACCTGTCTGCTGATCCATCCAGTTTGCTCACCTGTCTGCTGATCCATCCAGTTTGCTCACCTGTCTGCTGATCCATCCAAAATACAAGAATGACATTTCCTGCAGGGCTAGTTAAAAACACCTGAACACCTGAACATATTCAAAAAATACGGGGGTTTGGTCACACTATATGGTCATATAGTGCTAAGCCCACTTACTGCGACAAAGTACCCCGAATTAGTGGGTCCTACACTAGTAATAGAATGGAAGATCCTCTGTCTCAACCATGGGAGCTGAACTCCTCTATGTGGGAGAACTGAAAGGGATACATCCTAATAACTGGTGGCCACTAAATAGGAGGTAATGAGGAGGGGGAGGGGTGCTCCAGCCCAAAAAACCTGGTCAGGGCCTATTACAACATACAAGTACATATTTGGGGGGCACACCATACAATGCATTTAAATTCAAGATGGTGCTGCTGTAAGACCTATAAACAGTACAAAATATTTTACAGCGCACACATACAAGAATGACATTTCCTGCAGGGCTAGTTAAAAACACCTGAACACCTGAACATATTCAAAAAATACGGGGGTTTGGTCACACTATATGGTCATATAGTGCTAAGCCCACTTACTGCGACAAAGTACCCCGAATTAGTGGGTCCTACACTAGTAATAGAATGGAAGATCCTCTGTCTCAACCATGGGAGCTGAACTCCTCTATGTGGGAGAACTGAAAGGGATACATCCTAATAACTGGTGGCCACTAAATAGGAGGTAATGAGGAGGGGGAGGGGTGCTCCAGCCCAAAAAACCTGGTCAGGGCCTATTACAACATACAAGTACATATTTGGGGGGCACACCATACAATGCATTTAAATTCAAGATGGTGCTGCTGTAAGACCTATAAACAGTACAAAATATTTTACAGCGCACACATACAAGAATGACATTTCCTGCAGGGCTAGTTAAAAACACCTGAACACCTGAACATATTCAAAAAATACGGGGGTTTGGTCACACTATATGGTCATATAGTGCTAAGCCCACTTACTGCGACAAAGTACCCCAAATTAGTGGGTCCTACACTAGTAATAGAATGGAAGATCCTCTGTCTCAACCATGGGAGCTGAACTCCTCTATGTGGGAGAACTGAAAGGGATACATCCTAATAACTGGTGGCCACTAAATAGGAGGTAATGAGGAGGGGGAGGGGTGCTCCAGCCCAAAAAACCTGGTCAGGGCCTATTACAACATACAAGTACATATTTGGGGGGCACACCATACAATGCATTTAAATTCAAGATGGTGCTGCTGTAAGACCTATAAACAGTACAAAATATTTTACAGCGCACACATACAAGAATGACATTTCCTGCAGGGCTAGTTAAAAACACCTGAACACCTGAACATATTCAAAAAATACGGGGGTTTGGTCACACTATATGGTCATATAGTGCTAAGCCCACTTACTGCGACAAAGTACCCCGAATTAGTGGGTCCTACACTAGTAATAGAATGGAAGATCCTCTGTCTCAACCATGGGAGCTGAACTCCTCTATGTGGGAGAACTGAAAGGGATACATCCTAATAACTGGTGGCCACTAAATAGGAGGTAATGAGGAGGGGGAGGGGTGCTCCAGCCCAAAAAACCTGGTCAGGGCCTATTACAACATACAAGTACATATTTGGGGGGCACACCATACAATGCATTTAAATTCAAGATGGTGCTGCTGTAAGACCTATAAACAGTACAAAATATTTTACAGCGCACACATACAAGAATGACATTTCCTGCAGGGCTAGTTAAAAACACCTGAACACCTGAACATATTCAAAAAATACGGGGGTTTGGTCACACTATATGGTCATATAGTGCTAAGCCCACTTACTGCGACAAAGTACCCCGAATTAGTGGGTCCTACACTAGTAATAGAATGGAAGATCCTCTGTCTCAACCATGGGAGCTGAACTCCTCTATGTGGGAGAACTGAAAGGGATACATCCTAATAACTGGTGGCCACTAAATAGGAGGTAATGGTTCAGCTCCCATGGTTGAGACAGAGGATCTTCCATTCTATTACTAGTGTAGGACCCACTAATTTGGGGTACTTTGTCGCAGTAAGTGGGCTTAGCACTATATGACCATATAGTGTGACCAAACCCCCGTATTTTTTGAATATGTTCAGGTGTTCAGGTGTTTTTAACTAGCCCTGCAGGAAATGTCATTCTTGTATGTGTGCGCTGTAAAATATTTTGTACTGTTTATAGGTCTTACAGCAGCACCATCTTGAATTTAAATGCATTGTATGGTGTGCCCCCCAAATATGTACTTGTATGTTGTAATAGGCCCTGACCAGGTTTTTTGGGCTGGAGCACCCCTCCCCCTCCTCATTACCTCCTATTTAGTGGCCACCAGTTATTAGGATGTATCCCTTTCAGTTCTCCCACATAGAGGAGTTCAGCTCCCATGGTTGAGACAGAGGATCTTCCATTCTATTACTAGTGTAGGACCCACTAATTCGGGGTACTTTGTCGCAGTAAGTGGGCTTAGCACTATATGACCATATAGTGTGACCAAACCCCCGTATTTTTTGAATATGTTCAGGTGTTCAGGTGTTTTTAACTAGCCCTGCAGGAAATGTCATTCTTGTATGTGTGCGCTGTAAAATATTTTGTACTGTTTATAGGTCTTACAGCAGCACCATCTTGAATTTAAATGCATTGTATGGTGTGCCCCCCAAATATGTACTTGTATGTTGTAATAGGCCCTGACCAGGTTTTTTGGGCTGGAGCACCCCTCCCCCTCCTCATTACCTCCTATTTAGTGGCCACCAGTTATTAGGATGTATCCCTTTCAGTTCTCCCACATAGAGGAGTTCAGCTCCCATGGTTGAGACAGAGGATCTTCCATTCTATTACTAGTGTAGGACCCACTAATTCGGGGTACTTTGTCGCAGTAAGTGGGCTTAGCACTATATGACCATATAGTGTGACCAAACCCCCGTATTTTTTGAATATGTTCAGGTGTTCAGGTGTTTTTAACTAGCCCTGCAGGAAATGTCATTCTTGTATGTGTGCGCTGTAAAATATTTTGTACTGTTTATAGGTCTTACAGCAGCACCATCTTGAATTTAAATGCATTGTATGGTGTGCCCCCCAAATATGTACTTGTATGTTGTAATAGGCCCTGACCAGGTTTTTTGGGCTGGAGCACCCCTCCCCCTCCTCATTACCTCCTATTTAGTGGCCACCAGTTATTAGGATGTATCCCTTTCAGTTCTCCCACATAGAGGAGTTCAGCTCCCATGGTTGAGACAGAGGATCTTCCATTCTATTACTAGTGTAGGACCCACTAATTCGGGGTACTTTGTCGCAGTAAGTGGGCTTAGCACTATATGACCATATAGTGTGACCAAACCCCCGTATTTTTTGAATATGTTCAGGTGTTCAGGTGTTTTTAACTAGCCCTGCAGGAAATGTCATTCTTGTATGTGTGCGCTGTAAAATATTTTGTACTGTTTATAGGTCTTACAGCAGCACCATCTTGAATTTAAATGCATTGTATGGTGTGCCCCCCAAATATGTACTTGTATGCTGATCCATCCAGTCTGCTCACCTGTCTGCTGATCCATCCAGCCTGCTGGTCCTGTCTGCTGTGCCGGCCATCTGACCCATCTGCTGTTGATCCTGCCAGGCACTCATACCATTCTGCATTCCCGTGCCACCTGTCTGCTCTACCAGGGACCGCGAGTCAGATACGTAAGGGAGGCCTTCCTCTTCCTCGGGCTCATCAGTCAGGTACGTGAGAACTTGACACCCGCTGAGTTCCCACATCTCCACACCTCCATTACAATAAACTTTGAAAATTAGGTAAAACATAAAAACAATACAAAATCAGGAACAATAGAAATTACCTATCAGAGATGAAACTATCTAAGTCAAACTCTATGTTTAACCCTTCAAGGGAAAGGACCTTAGCCTAAAAAATTCAGAAAGATTCCCTCTGGATAAGGGGGTGGATATAATTACCCCCCCCTCCAATATCTGTCAACCGTTTTAATGCCCCAAAACTTTAAATCCCTGGGGTCCCTATTATGGCATAATCTGAAATGCTTAGAAACACTATGGGATCTAAGAGTGTTCCCCAACACACACACTAAGGGGCAGAGAGGTCCTGCCAATATACTGTAGTCCACATTTGCACTCCAGAATATAGACCGCCCCTTGTGTGCTGCATGTTGTCAGATTTTTTATCTGATACCTCCGACCAGTGGAGATAGAGACAAAATCTTTACGTTTTTTGATGTTGCATTTGCATTGTTTACAAGCTGGGCACCTACCACAGGCATAGAAACCCGACAAAAAAGAAAAAATCCTATTTTCTCTAATGATCGGCGGGTCTATCACTCCTGGTGTGATGGCATCTCGTAAAGTCAGTGCCCATCTATAAATAAACCAGGGACGACTAGGGAGAACTGTACCAAGCACCCTGTCATTCCTGAGGACATCCCAGTGTTTCAGAACGATCCGCTCAAACTATCTATATTGTACGTTATAATCAAGGACAATTTTGTACTCCTGTTTATTTAATCTCTTATTCTTCCCCGTATTAGAGTCAGCAACCAATGTTTGTCTATCAAGATTCCCTATCTCATCTCGGTCCATAATAACTTGCTACCTTTGGTAACCCTTTTGGAAAAACCTAATCCAAAGCGCAATTACGCCTAACATGGATGAATTGGCCCCTAGGAATGTTACACAGCCAAGTGCTGTGATTGCCTCTATCTAATGGGATTAACCCATTCCTATCCGTTGGCTTGAAATAATTGCGTGTTTTGAAATGATCACCCTCCTTGAAGATTTCAAGGTCCAAGAACACCAGATGTTCAGTATCAATGCTCCAGGAAAGAGAGATTTTTTGGTATTGTTATTCAGTCCACGCAAAAAAGCTTTAGGCTGGGTTCACACCATCCCCACACTGGTCGCACACCAGGGGTCCGGTGCATGCTGGTTCACCTTTGAAGGTCCGATTTTAGCCCGAATTTTAGCCCCAATTCAGATCTGAAACTGACCAAATAAGGCACACGTTTTTCGGGCAAAACACACCCGACCTGCTGCAGAGATATGTGAACCAGCTTCATAGATAGCCAGTCACATTCTCCTGCTATGCAAATTGGATGCTGGAAAACCCACATCCAAATTCGCATAGGTGTGAACCCAGCCTCAAGGCTATGCATATCACCTTCCCAGACCATGATCATGAAGTCATCAATATAGCATTTGTAGCAAACAAGTTGCCCGAGACGATCATAGAAAATGGACTCCTCCTCGCATAGTGCCATAAATAAGTGTGCCACACTGGGGGCAAACTTAGCCCCCATAGCTACGTCCATGATCTGAAGGAAAACTGCCTATCATACCAGAAATAATTCTTGGTAAGGCAGAATTCCAGGCACTGTAGCAAAAACATTTTATGTGAGCTATTAAGATTGGAATTGTTTAACCACTTCAATACAGGGCATTTTCACCCCCTTCCTGCCCAGGCCAATTTTCAGTTTTCAGCGCTGTCACACTTTGAATGACAATTGCGCGTTCATGCAACACTGAACCCAAATAATTTTTTTTTCTCCTCACAAATAGAGCTTTTTTTTGGTGGTACTTGATCATCTCTGCGGTTTATATTTTTTGCGCTATAAACAAAAGAATAGCAACGAAGTTTGAAAAAAAAACACAATATTTTTTACTTTTTGCTATAATAAATATCCCAATTTTTAAAAAACAAAACAAATGTTTTCCTGAGTTTAGGCCGATATGTATTCTTCTTGCACAAAAGTTATAGTGTCTACAAAACAGGGGATAGTTTTATGGCATTTTTATTTATTTATTTTTTTTTACCAGTAATGGCGGCGATCTGCAATTTTTATCATGACTGTGACATTGCAGCGGACAGATCGGACATTTTTGACACCATTTTGGGACCATTCACATTCATACAGCGATCAGTGCTATAAAAATGCACTGATTACTGTATAAATTTCACTGGTAGGGAAGGGGTTAACACTAGGGGGTGATCCAGGGGTTAACTGTGTTGCCTAGGGAGTGATTCTAACTGTAGCAGGAGGGGGCTCACAAGGGGAAGAGACCGATGGGTGTTCTTCTGTACTGGGAACACATGATCGGTCTCCTCTCACCTGACAGGACGTGGATCTGTGTGTTTATACACACAGATCCACAGTCCTGCTCTGTTATCGGGCAATCGCAGGTGCCCGGCGGACATCGTAGCCGCCGGGCACGCGCATTGGCTCCCGAGTGATGCGGCGGGGGGTGCGAGCGCCTATCATACGGCCGGTAATATGACACCCATCAAGGATGAGAGATCCCTCCTGCGGACGTCATATGATAATGGGCGGGATGTGAAGTGGTTAAAGCCCATTTAACAGAGGCTATGGCCTCCCTGGGGCCAATAATAGTATATAAGGAGCCAACATCGGCCGTGACCAATATACTACTATTGGTACAGGGAAGGGTTTCCATAATCTGTATGATATGCTTGGTATCCCTGAGGAAGGCTGGAGTATCACATACTAAAGGTTTCAAAAATAAGTCAATATACTGTCCAAAGCAGGAAGACATCGATTCAATGCCATTCACAATGGGTCTCCCGGAGGGGAGGGGAGGGGAGGGGAGGGGAGGGGAGGGGGGGGGTGGGCATCCTCATCCTTGTGAATTTTAGGTAGACCGTAAATAATTGGTGTCCTACACGCACTTGGATCCAGAAAACTAGCCTCTTTCTTAGTAAGAAGCTTACATTTCAGACCCTTTTTTTACACCAGTACTTTAAAACTGAAACATTGGATCGCTCTTCAATATTTTATATGTATTGTGATCCCGTAGTAGATTTTGCATTTCTTCCCCGTAAAAGGTTTTGCTCATTACTACCAGACTTAAAATGGGGATAGCGACTGGATAGGTTAAAAAAAAATCACTATTGCTTTTGTTTTTTTGGGGGGTTTTTTTTAACCATAATGAAAGCTTCTGCATCACAACCTCTTTTCTCTACAGGCTTCACCTGAACAGAAGCCAGATGAGATAGTTTGTAATAGGATGTGGAAGTTAGCGTAGATGCCTGACGGCAACAAGATCCATTTCAACCAGCGCCTTGTGTCCACCTTTAGTTTTTATTACTGATTTATAACTTTGCCCTTTTTACCAAAACATCTGAGGGGGACTGAGGATTAGTCAGGCTGTAAAGACATAGGCTAGGGGCAGCAAAATCTTTGAAAGCTGTACTTAGTGGGACCAGTGATGCTCTAGTTCTAGGTCGTGTGACCTACACTGGTACAAAAGTTAGAAGTTAGCAACTGTTATCAGCTGCTAGAAAAAAAGAATCTCTCAGCTTCCAGGGTCATACTTACCAATTATTCATGGACTTATCTCCTCTTACAGTGGCAAAAAGATGTGCCCTCAAACCCCAATTGCAGGTACTTCAGAATAATCAAGTTACTTATCATTGGGGGTTTCCTTTTTGCCTTCGATTTACTCACTTGGAAACCAGATATGTCTGTCGCTCTTCAGAGGACTTACAATCAGATTTATTGGAATTGGGTTTAGTTAAAACAGCCTTACCTAAAGTTCAGTCTCGCAGACGTTCAACTGCTCGCTTTCCTCAACATAAGAAAGACTCAGGCTCCAACTCTTTCTCCTCTTCATACCAAAATCTCCACAAGCGTGGCCGGTATGAACACTCACCGCCTAAAAACGACGATTCAATGGACTGGCCTAAAAACTACCACCAATTACCTTCTCTCATTACAGGTTCTCAATTACCGAAGTTGGTTGCGTTTTTTTCTTTAACATAACCATTTGTCTTTTTTTTTCTTTTTTTGCATAAGATGTGCTTAGATGTGACGGTTATGTTTAAATTGAAAAATCTATTTGACTTTTTTCGCATTGGTCCTTTTTTTTTTCCATATAATATAATTATAAGGCAAAATATTATATATCTCTTTGCTGGTTTTTTTTTTTTTCCTGTTTTTGGTTCCTGTAGTTCTCCGAGGCCGTCCTTCCCATAGGAATTTCTTGCTGCCCCCTTTTTTCCACTTGCAGACTCCTGCTTTTTTTATGGCGGACTCTGCTGATGGACTCGGATCCTCTCAGGGAGTTTTGAAAACTTCCTTGAGATGCTCCCAAACCCTATTATTATGTTTTCTAATTAAGCTGTACTACTTAAGTAATGGGTTAATGCGATTGTTCTATTTATTTCTTTTTTTGTTTTTTTTTTATTTTTTTCTCCTTGAACCTTGATTTCTTTCTGATTCCCAGAGTGGTGGTTCTGGCTCACAGTAAATACTCTTTATACGATGATAGATTTATTACTTTAGTTAGTCTATGGCTCCGATAAATGTATTTTCTTTAAATGTACAGGGATTTAATATCCCACATAAACGCACTAAAGCTTTACGATCCTTTTCATCTAAAAAGGCTCACATTATATGTTTACAGGAGACCCACTTCACAGAAAAAGCTCAACCTAGATTTCTCTCACCCTTATATCCACAATTTTATACTGCCTCCGCTGCAGTTAAGCAGAGGGGTACGCTTATTGGTTTCCATCGTTCCACTCCGTTTAATCTTAAAACACAAGTGATAGATCCAGAAGGGCGATATTTACTTTTAACAGGTTATATTTCTGATAACCCTATTACCATTGTATCCTATTATGCTCCCAATAAACGCCCAACGGCATTCCTATCTCATCTTTTTCAAGTCGTAGAAACCCATAAATTTGGAACAGTTCTCATATGCGGAGATTCTAACTCAACAATCTTCCTGTTTTTAGATAAATCTCCTCCTGGGCCTACAACGGGCCTAACAAATCTTACTTTTCAAAGTTTACTCACTTCTCATAGCTTGGTTGACACCTGGCGCGAAATTAATCCTACTGATAGACGATTTACTCATTACTCTTACCCACACAAATCCTTTTCACGGATTGATCATATCTTTCTCCCATCTAGCATGTTAACAGAAATCATCTCAGCTAAAATTATACCATTCCCATGGACTGACCATTGTGCAGTTTCCATTAATATAACTTCTACGCTTCCTAGATCTCACGACACAACTTGGTGTATGAAAGATTTCATATTGACTCATCCATCTCTTAGTAAAGAGATTGAGAAATCAATATCTGACTATTTTATAGATAATGACACAAAAGACATCTCTGCCCTCACACTATGGGAGGCCCATAAACCTGTCATCAGAGGTAGAATGATACAACAAGCAACTAAATTCAAAAAAGAACGCAGAACAATGTTTTCAAAGTTGGAAACTAACTTTAATGACTGTCATCAGGCCTTTCAATCTTGCCCAACGGCTATTAATAACTCTAAACTTGAAAAAGCTTGCCTGGATTTGGATCTTTTTTTGACTGATTCAGCAGATAAATCTTTGCGCAGACGACAACATACTTTATACCTTAAGGCTAATAAACCGGATGCACTCTTGGCCAGAAGCTTGAAAATTACACAACACGAAAAGAAACCTATCCATTTGAAAATATCTAGGGAAGCGTACACTAGTAATCCGGTTAAAATTCTAGAGATTTTTCGTACTAATTTGGCTAAGCTATATTCCCCTGCCCCAACATTTGATAAGTCAAAAGCTGATATTTTATTTTCTAACATTAAACTTCCTTATCTCGATCAAAAACAACGAGATCTTCTTGAAAGTCCTATCACTACTACAGAGGTATTGAACAGTATAAAACATTTAAAGCTTCACAAGAGACCAGGTCCAGATGGGTTCTCGGTGGTTTATTACAATCAGTTTATGCATATTTTTACACCAATTTTAACTAGGGCCTTTAATTCAGTTCTTAAAGGTCATTCATTTAGAACAGAGACACTCACTTCTATTATAGCTATGTTTCCCAAACCACATTCTGACTCCTCTTTTTGGTCTAATTATCATCCCATATCGCTTCTTAATTTAGATATTAAACTATTAGCTAACATCCTAGCTACTAGATTGAATACTATTATTGGTCATATAATCCATAAAGACCAAACAGGTTTTATTCCGAAACGTCAGGCGGGCGATAATATAAGGTGAGCACTTTTACTCATCCACGCAGCCAAAACAAGACATATCCCAGCATGCCTGGTTTCATTAGATATAAAAAAGGCATTCGACTCTATCACTTGGCCATATATGGATTATGTACTACAAAAATGGGGTTTTGGTAACCATTTTTTTACCTGGGTCTCCTCACTATACAACAAACCAAGAGCATATATTAAATACTCTGGTTATAAATCTACAATGTTCGACATAAATAGAGGCACAAGACAAGGTTTTCCCCTTTCCCCATTACTTTTTGCCTTACTAATAGAACCTCTAGCACAACTAATTAGAACAAATACAGATATCAAAGGTATTGAATTAGGTGGTCATCAGCATAAGATATGCCTTTTTGCTGATTATATTCTTGTTTTCCTGTCTCATCCTCATATATCTACCCCAATTCTACTTAACTTACGGCATAATTTTGCTCATATTTCTGGACTCCATATCAATCCTTCTAAATCGAATGCTTTAAATTTTTTTTTTATCGCAATCTGAGCTTCAACATACAAAAACTGCTTTACCTTTTACTTGGGTTTCAAAACAATTACCTTATTTAGGGGTACAACTCACCATCTCTCTCAAAGATTTGTTTACAGCTAACTATTTACCTCTCCTGAAACGAGCATCAGGTTGTATGAAGCAATGAACCTCTCTTCCACTTTCATGGTTCGGTAAAATCAATGCTATTAAGATGTCAATATTACCAAAATTTTTATATCTATTTAGAGTACTACCTATAACTTTACCAGCTTATATTACCAGACTTACTCAACGAAGAGTCCTATCATTCATTTGGGGTACTACTAAACCTTGTATACCCAAATCTACACTTTACCTTAATAAATTAAGAGTTGGTTTAGGATTACCCAATTTTTTATATTATTATTATGCTGCTCAAATGGCCATTCTCCCTAAATACCATGCTACAATCGAAACACCCTTATGGGTGGCTATTGAAGCAGTGGATACTGACCCTATATCAGTTGCCAACATGTTATGGCTTCGCCCGGTTGACAGAACAAGCATATCCAATCTCATAACTAAACACACCTTAGCTATCTGGGATAAGTTAAAAAATTTGTATAATCTCCAATCCTCCCATAATCCTTTACTTTCATTCCTTGGTAACCCAGCTTTTTATGCTGCATGGAAATTTCCAAGATCTTTTTCCATTTGGTCTTCTAAGAACCTGAATCGCTTATACAGATTGACTTCTACTACCACAATCCATTCCTTTCCTGATTTGTGTGAAATCTTTGATATTCCGAGAAACGAAATCTTTCGTTATCTACAAATTAAAAATTTTTATGAACCACTCCTTAGTACGGGATCATCTCTAAATCAAATGACTCAATTTGAACGAATTTGTATAAGCGACCCACACATCAGAGGACTTATTTCATTATTATATCAACAACTCATTGATAATTCTGATGAAAACTTACCCTCATACACTGCCAAATGGGCACAAAACTTGAATCGGGTGCTTGATACTAAAGATTGGTCGAACATATGGTTAGCCACTAAAACTTCTTCTCCAAATAGTTACGCTATAGAAACAAATTACAAAGTTCTTGCACGGTGGTACCTAGTACCAGCTAGAATAGCAAAATTCATTCCTACATACTCACCTAATTGCTTCAGAGGATGCGATTCGCTTGGAACTCACTTTCATATCTGGTGGGAATGCCCGATAGTCCAGGAATTCTGGAAAAACATGTTTTCTATGGCCTCTAAAGCCCTTGAAATTCCTATTCTTCCAGATCCAGCTATAGCACTTTTAAATCTCAAGCCCAATACACTTTCTCACACTCAATTCCAATTACTCATTCAAATTACTACCTCAGCCAAACAAACAATTGCCAAAGCATGGAAGTCTAAATCTCTAATCTTGGCTGAAGCAAAACATCAATAGAGCACTTGTATTTGATAAGATGACTGCTATAGCTGATAACAAGATCAATAAATTTCGTAAGATATGGCAACCATGGGTTGAGCACTATTACCCTAATGACTTTGACCAATCTTTGTTATTACCTCACTAGACTGAATTTATAATATAATAATAAGTTGTGTAATTCATGAGCCAGACCACCACCACCTACACTCTCCTCCCTTTCCTTTTTGTTTTATATTTTTTCTCTATTTTTTCTTTATTCTTATTCTTTATGAGACATATATTCTACTACTGGAAAAAGTCATTTTGACTATTTGTCTATTTATTAACTTTCGCTTTCATTATCACATTAATGTATATGTATAATTTATATTATTCTTAGAGTAATAAGATAAGTTCATATCTTTATTATGACACTATTTATCTTAACTTGATTGTATACTATGTACTCATGCTTTACATTCATAAGTTTATTTCATCTCTTTAATTATTTTTTTATTTACTTAATTATTTACTTTTTTTTATTTATGAAAAAGTTCAATAAACATATTCAAAAAAAAAAAAAGTTAGAAGTTAGCAATTGGCTCCCGCTGCTGTCAATCAAAGTCAGTTCGCTAATCAGGAAAGAGAGAGGTCGGGCTGAACCGCGGCTCCTTGTCTAAATGGACACAGGGAGCTGTGACTAGGCTCGGGTGCCCCCACAGCAAGCAGCTTGCATAGCCAGTGAGGGACCTGAGAAGTGGAGGATCTGGACTGCTTTGTGCAAAACCACTGCACAGAGCAGGTAAGTATAACATGTTTGTTATTTTTAAACAAAAAAACCAAGACTTTAGTATTACTTTAACAACATTCCCTTGGCCTCCTTCTACCTACCCTGCATAACCTGCATAGAAAAAAGTCTCTATACGGAGTGTTCAACAAACGCTGTGAATTCCAGAAGCTGTGATGTCACCTATAGGCTCCTATGACCCAACCATTTTCAGCTCTCTCTCCTCTTCCCTGAAGCAGCCACTCACTGACAAAGAAGAGCCAGAGCTGTAGGATCATATGCCTGGACAGGACCAGACTAAAATAGGCAAGTACATAGATTTTTTTTAACCATTAGTTTTTATTGAAGAGTTTTCTTTTACAAAGTACAATATAAGGAACATAACTCAATATACATAACGACAATGGTCGCCAACAGGAAATTGGATCTAGCAAAGGCAGCATTACAATGTTTAAACCAGAGGAAGAATGGCTTAGGGCCCCCACACTCCCAAATCCCATGCTAGACCCAGCAGTCTGGTATGCATGTCAAGAGGGACCCCATGCAAATAAATAAATAACAACAAAAAAAATTTGTTTTGGCCCAAAAAAAGGAAGTAACGTCAGAGGTCACTCCGGTCCTCCGAGGGTATAGAGATGAGTGGGGGCCCTCTTGCCCTCATTCGACATCTGCCAGAAAACGGCCGCATCTGATCGCTTCCAGACATTACTTATAGTGCTGATAAGTCTGGAAACAACCAGGAAGCAACAGGGGGTGGTGGGGCACCTATCCCAATGCCTCTAAAAGGGATTCTGCGATGAATGTGCCCATGGGCCCACTTTTATCCGACACAGAATTGCCCATTATAAAAAATAATACCGGGGTTTTGATGTATTTTTACCATGGGCCATTCAGCAAGTGGTTAATGGCTCCCAGGTTTCTGTCTTACACATTCTGAGGCCTCTAGGTCCACCCCATGAATACACCTCTCCCTGACAGGCCAGACAGACACACAGATTGGACTCAGCATCCTGGGACCAGACAGAATTGAATTTGCCGGAGCTAAATGTTGGCATCATTTATTCCACAAAAAGAAAACATTGAAGAATAAACATTCTAATAGGCTGTGTGAAGAACTTGATTTTGGTTATAGATACTGTGTCTTCTGTATAAAGATCATATTATTCATTTATGATAATGTTACATTTTATGCAACAGTAAATGTTTGTTATCTGCTTATTGCTGGTATCATCCTCAATAAAATTTGATTAAGAAAAAAATATCTAACAAGCAGCCTCCCTGTTCTTATTCAATCAGGGAAATTCCATTACATTTTAAACATTTAAAATACAAAAAACATAACATTTAACCAAAAATTGCTAATTTTGTTGTTGTACAATTGGAGCTAGAGTCTTCCATCATGTGGAGCTCAAGGTATGGCCACAGCAACCCTGTCGCTATGAAAATGTATTTAAGCCCTAAGAAGCCTGTGAAAGAAGTTGTATTATTATTATTATACAGGATTTTTATAGCGCCAACAGTTTGTGCAGCGCTTTACAACATGAGGGCAGACAGTACAGTTACAATACAATTCAATAGAGGAGGAATCAGAGAGCCCTGCTTACAATCTACTGTATATATACCTCTCCAGCTGGTATCAACAGATACTATTGCTGCTTTTATCCAAAACATCTAGATGTGTCAGATAGCATGTTCTCTACCCTTTGCCTTTGTCTTCCTTGCTGAATACTATGCAATTACTGTGCACTGTATTGATGCAGCAGCTGGCGGGTGAAATTACAGTACCCAGCAGAAGAGTTGATAGCCGCTGTAGAAGAAGCAAATAGAAAAACTTTTTTTTTTGCACACTGCTTAGGGTTAAAGATGTTTTTTCATTAAGGTTCAGATTTTTGTGTTTTTAAATAATATTTACAAAAATGTTTAAAACTATTGTAATTTATATTTAACATTATAAAAGAAAACTTCTTGTAATTCCATGAAAGAACTATTCATCTTTGTTCAACCTTATGTGATCAATGTACCCAAAGATAATGTTTCATAATCAAATTTCTCACAAAATATTATGTGCTGTGTACGCAGATATAGTATGAAAATGTACTAAGAATTTGTGCTTTTATGGAGGGAAAACAACCTGACAGCCCATCTAGCTTTCAAGTAATAAATAAAAAGCTTTTCTAAATAGCACACAAACTCCTCTGTGAGTAGACAAAAGACTACATATGGGCTGAAGAGGGATGCCAATGTAGCATGAAAAGTAGTAAATAAACCCAAAGAAAAATCAATACTTCAAAAGGAGAATGTGCTGATGAATTATAATGTATACATAAAAGAAATAATGTTGGATATGTGCCTAATGCTTGAAACGTAATAGCAGTGAATATTGTAACATATTAAAAACAGAAATATAATACATATGACAATCACCTGTGTAACAACTCAGGAAATAGAAATTTAAAATTAACCAATTCTACCCAGCAGCATTAAATAAATGGTGTGTAATCGTGTGCTTCCTGTTCATACATTTTAACTTTAATAAGAGTATGGAGTGGGGTTTCAATTTTATTAAATGTAGATATTTTAAATAATAAAATTTTCACTATTTTCTACCATATTAGATTATTCTTTAAAGGAAACCTAAACTGAGGTTAAGGGGCTATGGCTTGGATAAGCTATGAAAGGTCCTGAACACTACAAAACAAATCAAAATGTGACTACTACTACAAGTTATACCGTGATGTAAAACTTTTCACTTTGAGGGCCACATAGTATATTTTACCTATACTCGCGGGTCAAAAAAAATAATTTATAAATAAATCTGCAGCAGTGGAATAGAATAAAATTTGTCTGGCTGCATGGTGCACCTGTGTCCTCTGCCCATACCTAAATGCCATAGCCTCATGCCTTATATCTGTCTTCCCATCAGAGTCTCCCTGCACGTTTGTGTCCCCATTAGCTTTCCTCTGCAAATTGATGTCCCTATCATAGCCACCCCACAAGCTTGTGCCCCCATCACTCATCAGAGTCTCTTCACAAATTTGTGTCCCCATCAGAGCCCCCCCCTCCCCACACACTTTTTTGTCACCCTCAGGGCCATCACCCTCCCCCACAACTGTGCCACCATCACCCTCCCCCCACAACTGTGTCCCCATCACAGCCACCATCCCCCTTCACAACTGTGTCCCCATTACAGCCGTCACCCCCTCCCCCATAACTGTTCTCCCAACAGAGCCATCACCCCTCGACACAGGACAGTGTCCACAGCAGAAGCAATCCATTCCTGTCTGCACATTTGTTTCCTCCCCATCACAGTCTCTCTACTGTATAGTGTGCAGACCTTCTGCACCTCCTAGCTCCCGCCCCGCTGTATGCAAATATACAACTTAGGGACACCAATGGTAACAGCCATGCGGGAGCAAGGAGTTGCAGCCTATCCTAGCAAGTAACACATTGTGGAGGCTCCGGGAGTGGTTGTGGGACCTGCGCTGCGCAGTGTCCCTCTTCACCACTGATGTTTTGAGACAGAAAGCTAAAGAAATTTACCACCTTACTACCTGCTGAGATCCAAGAAAGAGTAACTGAATTTACAGAACAAGCTCAGCCAGCCTAACATGCTAAAGACAAGGAATAACAGATAAACAAGTTCACCATCTTGCTATTACAGGACCAACAACAGAATGTTTTGGGAACACCCCAGAACATTAGGAACAAATGGATAAAAAACTTTTCAGAATGAGAGCTTACTCAGTGAGAGAAGGAAGTGTTAGCCATGGGACTGAAACTTGCTGTGGCACCCCAACATGCCGCTGTGTTGGATATCATTACAGCTACAGAATCTTCCCTTCATTAAAAACACACATTGATAAAAGAGGTTGAACAACTCTGAAGGTCTCAGTGGTCCTACCCAGTGCCAAATCCTTCCATCTTGACCCCACTAGAAAGGAGGGCTCTGACACTGCTAAGTAGGGATCCGAGAATTACCATTCTGCCAGCAGACAAAACAGGCAATCCGACATATCCAATTAGCAATCAAAGGTGATTACTTTTTTCAGTGAAGCCAGTACTCTACAGTCACCAAAGAAGGACCCCCACCAGCTGTTACAAGAAAAATGTAATAGACTGTTTACAACAGCAAAAAATGTATAAAAAAAAAAAAAAAAAAAAAAGAAAAAAGAAAAAAGAAAGCTGCACCATGCCTGTAGAGACTCCCCAGGATACACAGGGAAGTTGTCACTCTAAAGCTGTTTACACACAGACCAAACTTGGCCAATTCAGCACTAAGCAAATGAATTTCAACAGCAGACGGTTTGTAAGATCGGCATCTGTTGAAAGGTAAACCATCATTCGATCAGCCGCTGCAGTGCTGATCAGTATATTCTCACAGGGGATTCCCCTGCTGTCAGAATACAATAGTGCAGCGGGGAGATCACTTGTGTGAATGCAGGAATCTGAGTTTTTTTTTTTGTCAGCCCACTGGTTGAATGAGATAAAAACTCTTAGTTTATATCCAACTTAAGATTGATTGTCAATATTATGAACTCACACATAAAATTGCCATAAAAGTATCTGGCTACCATTCTATCGCCCTTTGTTGGCAACACAGAACAACATATTCAGAGCTTTAACGCGTAACTCCACTTTTGCTGAGAAAAAAACATTCCCCTCTGGGTCATCTATGTACATTGCAAGGATTATAACAACTTTTGTTGCAGATTCCTACCTTTTGTTATTCTGAAGAAATTACTGTTTGTTCCTCTGTGCCTCTGTTCTGAGTGGGTCTAATGGGAGTGGTTTCATAATTATCCATCAGCTGTGCATCTGCAGAGCTCTAATGAGGAAATCTGCTGGGCCTGCACCCCTTTAGAGTTGATCCTACTAGAAGTATCTCACCAAAAATGACATTTTTGTTGCAGGGGATGCCTGATATCTGACTTGTATCTTAGACAGATTTCTGGGAAAATTGGTGAGCCAATCACACAAGCAGGAAATTATGTTTCTGGGGGGTGGTCAATAAACATTCTGTGTACAGAACAACTCCAGGTAGCCATATTGCATTGCATTTTTAGAAAATTGGAGCAGCTGCAGATTGAAAAGGAAAGGTAATTTCTTGATCATACATCACGGGACACAGAGTATTCATTACATAGTGGGTTAGATAGGTACCATCGGTGATTGGACACTGGTTAACCCCAATTAAGGAGAATTCCTCCCCTATATAACCCCTCCCATATGGGGAGGACCTCAGTTTTTTCACCAGTGTCTAAGGTGGTTGGTCACGTAAAACATGTGCTGTGAAGAAAGCTCCAGTTTGGTCCCTGCAGGGGCTTAAAGGGCTATGCTGACCAGATCCATATCTCGGGCCAATATTTTGACTCCCAAGATGGTATGGTACCCGGGCCTCGTCATCCGAAGAAGCAAAGTTTTGCCTGTAAGTCTCTCTTTGGAGGACTGGGCTCTGAGAAAACCAGGCTTGGTGTACTATTAAAACAGTGGCACGAAAGTTTCTGGCAGAGTCTTTTACAGGTCCAGGTAAGAGGTTTCTCTGAGTAGGAACCCAAAAAACCCTGAAGGCTGGCACAACGCTACCCGCCATGATGGGTGAAGGCTGGAAACTGTCTGTTCTCAGCAGTTCCTGCGGCAGGGACAAGTAAGAGAAGTTAATCCTATATATATATATATATATATATATATATATATATATATATATATATATATATATATATTTATATTACAAATGGATTTTCTTCAATGAGTAGTTGCATGTCTTACCTGATTTCCACCACTAGAGGGAGTAAGGAGCAAACTTACGTGCCTTTCAGATACACACTCAGTAAAGCTGGAGTCCAATCCGCTCACTTCCTTCACTGCAGGTGTGCAGACTCCAGGTGGCTAATTTAAAAGCCCAGAGCGTTCAGAGCTCTGAGCATCCTAAAGTGTCAGATCCAGGCTAAACCTAAGACACCTACTCGGCATCAGGTTGTTCAGTATTAAGCATATATGTATATTGTGAGACTTTTAGCACAACAGTGATTGGATATGTACTAGTATCTCTGCTTTGTAGTTAGGGACTATGTCTCCTCGTAAGAGGGTCTCGGGGGGAGGTAACAAAGGCACAAGAAAGTCACCGCCTGTGTCTAGGGGTCCTAAAGATGCCTGCAGATTACCATCCCCCCTGCAAGACTGGAGCCAGCCTCACAGGATGAGTCAGTGCCCCTGTCAGGTTTTGCAGCCTCTCCTAATGTTACAGCCCCAGCCTATGTCACAGAGGATTCCCTTAGGGCTACATTGGAGGGTTTTGAGGGAAGAATTATGAATTTTATTTCAGATTCCTTAAAAGATAGCAGAAAAAGGGGTAGATCCCCTCCCTCTGCTGCACTTTCTCTTTCAGATGATTCTTCTGACAATGAGGAGAGATCCCTATCCAGAGATAGGGATCAAGAGCAGTCTGAGGATTCAGAGGAAGAGGAGAGAGCTTCTTCCTCTCAGGCACCCAAGAAGCAGGTCCAGTATTATACTGAACTAGTGCATGCCACATTTAAAATGCCCTCTGCTGAGGCCGCTACATCCTCTGTTTCTTCCCTGGGGGTCAGAAGGATCCCACAGACTGCCTTTTCCTTTCCAATTCATCCTTTGAGCCCGGGTTCACACCTATGCGAATTAGATGCGGCTTACAACGCATCCAATTTGCAGGACATTTTAAAATATATTCATATGAATGCATCTGGTTCACATATGTGCGTTGCATTCACACTGCGCATTGCGCAAAAACCGTGTGCGTTTTCTGGGCATTGCGTTGCGAATTACAAGCCCAGTATCTTCTATGGGAACGCATCTGATTCACAGATGCATTGCGTTGTGAACATGGATTTTCTCCTTCTCCTCACTACACCTCCCCCTCCCCCCTTCTCCCTCCCCTCTCCCTGCTCTCTGATCCACAGCTGAAATGCAGATGAACCTTTGAACAAGTTATTTTTATCTCCCCAGTGAAACCTGAGCTTCAGTTCGCACTGCACATGTGTGAAACCGGGCTAATGGATAAATTGTTGTTTGAGGACTGCGGACATCCCGATAAACTGTTTACTCCTCCTAAAAGGTTTTCTATGCTTTATCCTCTGGAGGAAAGCTTCACCAAGAAGTGGGAGGTCCCATCCGTGGATGCGGCTGTCTCTTGAATGTGTGAATAAAAACCTGACCCGTCCCTTGGACAATGCTCAGGTGTTTAAAGATCCAACTGATAAAAAGCTGGAAACTTTATTAAAAGCCTCCTTCTCCATGGCTGGTGCTGTAGTCCAACCTACAGTCGCAACTGTGGGTTTGTGTCAATTCCTCAAGGAACAGGTTAAGCAGATGCTTGGCCTCCTTCCCAGTGAGGAAGTGGAGAACTATGCAGACCTTCCACAGGTGCTGTGTTTTATGATTGATGCCATTCTGGATTCTGCCCAGCAAGCATCTCGTTTGTCTCTCATGTTGGTACACATGCGCAGGTCCCTTTGGCTTAAAAGTTGGGCAGCAGAGCTTTCATGCAAAAGATATTTAGCTGGCTTCCCATTCAAAGGGGAATGCCTATTGGGGGATGACCTAGATAATTTTATCCAAAAAATTACAGGTGGTAAATCTACACTCCTACCAGTTAAGAGGAGTAAACGTCCACCATTCAAACGGTCTCTTTCCCCTTCCCCTGGAACATCAGGCTCTAAGCAGTGGTGACGGCCTTCCCAATCTACTTTCAGAGGAAGGGCCCAGGGTCACACCCAAGGGCAGAAAAAGGCTTGGGGATGAAAGCCTGCCAAGCAGAGCCCCAAAACATCCCTGTGAAGGGGCGCCCCCACTCGGCTGAGTGGGGGGAAGGCTGCTACAGTTTTCAGGAGCCTGGCGGGAAGAGGTTCAAGACAAGTGGGTGGTCTCTTCAGTATCTCTAGGTTACAAAATAGAGTTCCTAGAGCTTCCACCAGCTCGTTTCCTAAGGTCAAGAGTTCTCAAAAATCCAGTAAAGCAAGAACCGCTATTACTGGCCTTAGATCGCTTGCTATCCCAGGGAGTGATAATAGAAATGAATGCAAAAGATCAGGGTTCAGGGTTCTACTCGAATCTCTTCACCGTTCCAAAGCCAAATGGAGATGTCAAACCCATCCTAGATCTAAAGGATCTGAATCAGTTTCTACACATTCGATCCTTCCGAATGAGTCAATTCGTTTGGTTGTCTCCACCCTGCAGGGGGGAGAATTTATGGCATCAATAGATATCAAGGATGAATATCTTCATGTGTCGATTTTTCCCGCTCACCAAAGATATCTAAGGTTCGCGGTAGACCAGTGCCATTTCCAGTTTGTGGCCCTTCCTTTCGGTCTCGCTACAGCTCCTCGAATTTTTACAAAAATTCTAGACCCTCTCTTAGCAAATCTAAGAGCTCAGGGCATAACTGTGGTAGCTTATCTAGACAATTTGCTACTCATAGAGCAATCGGTGGCACACCTGAACCGCGCTGTCTTCAAGACAGTAAGACATTTGGAAAGACTAGGCTGGATAATCAACCTAGAAAAGTCTTCTTTGCGACCTTCAACAAGGTTGGAGTATCTAGGCATGATCATAGACACCGCTCAAGGCAGGGTGTTTCTACCAGAGCCAAAGGTCAAGGCCATAAGAGCTCTAGTCCGCTTAGTATTAAGAGTCCATCCATTCGGCTATGTATGAGACTGTTAGGAAAGATGGTTGACACTTTCGAGGCTGTTCCATTTGCCCAGTTTCACTCAAGGCCCCTGCAGAGAAGTATTCTCGCAGCTTGGAACAAAAAGACTCATGCCTTGGATCTTCCGATGTGCCTATCTCCAAGGATACGCAAAAGCTTCAATTGGTGGTTACGAACCAAAAATCTTTTGAAAGGCAAAGCCTTTCTTCCACTACAATGGAAGATCGTAACCACAGATGCCAGTCTAACAGGCTGGGGAGCAGTTCTGGAAGAAACATGCACGCAGGGAAGATGGTCTGCAACCGAGAGACGCTTGCCCATCAATATTCTAGAAATTCGGGCAATTTACTTGGCCCTCATGGACTGATCTTACAGGCTACAGGGTCATCCTATTCGGATACAATCTGACAATGCCACGGCTGTGGCTTACATCAATCACCAAGGAGGCACCAGAAGTCTGGATGCCCAAAGGGAGGTGAATCGCATTCTTGCATGGGCAGAAAGCCATGTTCCCTGCCTGTCTGCGGTATTCATCCCAGGATTAGAAAATTGGCAAGCGGATTTCTTAAGCCACCAGCAATTATGCCCAGGAGAATGGTCCCTACACCCCGACATATTCCAAACCATATGTCAAAGGTGGGGAACACCAGATGTGGATCTATTCGCGTCCAGATTCAACAGGAAGCTGGACAAATTTGTGTCCAGAACAAGGGATGTACTTGCTCAGGGGTCAGATGCTCTGACAATCCCATGGGATCAGTACAATCTAATGTATGCCTTCCCTCCGAACCCACTTCTTCAGCTGTTCCTGGGAAGGGTCAAAAGGGAAGCAAAGTTGGTCCTTTTAGTAGCCCCGGCTTGGCCCAGACGACCTTGGTATGCAGAGATCGTAAACATGGCAGTGGGCAGGCCTTGGGTCCTCCCATTCTGACCAGATATGCTCACAAAGGGTACGATTTGCCACCCTACTTCACAAAGTCTAAATTTGACGGATTGGCTGCTGAAACCCACATTTTAAAAGACCGTGGTCTCTCGGAGTCAGTCCTTTCCACTCTGGTCAATGCCAGAAAGCCGGCCTCCAGGCTTATTTACTACAAAATCTGGAAGGCATATGTTTCCTGGTGTGAACCCAGGGGATGGCATCCTAGAAGGTATATGATTAGCAGAATCTTGACCTTTCTTCAGTCAGGCCTAGAAATGAGATTGGCTTTGAGCACTATCAAAGTCCAAAAGTCCAAAAGTTGTCTGTATTTTTTCAGAAGCCAATTGCTTCACATTCTCTGGTCCGGGCCTTTATTCAGGGGGCACTGTGGTTGAATCCGCCAGTCAAACCTCCAGTATACCCATGGGATATGAATTTGGTGTTGTCGGCTTTACAGGGACAATCCTTTGAGCCACTGCACCTGACTCCTTTAGCGCTTTTTGACTAAAAAATTAGTCTTCTTGATAGCCATATCCTCTGCTAGGAGAGTATCAGAATTGGCAGCTTTTTCTTGTAAAGAGCCATATTTAATTATTTACAAGGACAGGATTGTTATGCTTCCTAATCGTTCCTTCTTACCTAAGGTGGTTTCAGGATTCCATTTGAATCAAGATGTAATCCTACCATCCTTTTTTCCAGATCCGCAGTCCACGGAGGAAGAATCTTTGCACACTCTTGATGTGGTTAGAGCAGTCAGTGTCTATCTGCAGGCAACCGCTCAGATACGGAAAACTGATTGTTTGTTTATTCTGCCAGATGGCCATAAGAAAGGCCAAGCAGCGTCGAAATCCACTCTTTCTAGATGGATTAGACTAGGTTATTTTTCAGGCTTATGATATAAAGAGGAAGACTCCTCCTTTTTATGTGAAAGCGCACTCAACTAGGGCTGTTAGTGCATCTTGGGCAGTGCATCACCAGGCCTCCATGGCTCAGATCTGTAAGGCTGCGACTTGGTCTTCAGTCCATACATTCACCAGATTCTATCAGGTGGATGTAAGTGGGCAAGAGGATAACGCCTTGGGGCGCAGTGTACTGCAGGCTCCAGTTTAGTTCCTCTGGTCCGTTTGCGGTCTATATTTTCTGATCTGTGTCTCCCTCCCCTCAAATGAACATTGCTTTGGGACATCCCACTATGTAATGAATACTCTGTGTCCCGTGATGTATGATCAAGAAAATAGGATTTTTAAATACAGCTTACCTGTAAAATTCTTTTCTTGAGAGTACATCACGGGACACAGAGCTCCCACCTTTCTATGGGTTTTACGTGGTTACCTATTGCTTTGCTACAAAACTGAGGTCCTCCCCGTATGGGAGGGGTTATATAGGGGAGGAATTCTCCTTAATTGGGGTTAACCAGTGTCCAATCACCGATGGTGCCTATCTAACCCACTATGTAATGAATACTCTGTTTCCCGTGATGTACTCTCAAGAAAAGGATTTTACAGGTAAGCTGTATTTAAAAATCCTATTTTTTAATAACATTCAATTACAAAATGACTTGTGTCGCAATTGTATACGTTATATTATTTTTTATTTATTTGCTATTTTTTCCCCCACTAATGTGGAGTTACCCTTTGAAGAATTTATCAAAAGGGTACATGGATTGAGGTTAGAGCCAAAAGAGAAAATAGTGTACTATGATGTCACATCCCTTTGTGAAACTTGAAAACCAATTACAAAAACTCTTGAGAATGTAAGAAAACAAGAAATTAAATGAAACAGAACAGAAGTCAGGCCAAGTATGTTCCTTGCCTGGCTTTTGTCTCAGGACTACCTATTTCAAGTACAATGATACTTCTACAGACAGAAAAATGGCTGTGCTATGGCGTCATCAGTATCTCCCATTCTAGCTAACCCGTACATGAAGGAGGTGGAGAAATAAGAAAAGATTCTTAAACTCTTTGGGAGGAACAACGCCAAGTCTTTGGGTCAGGTATAAGGATGATATGGGTAAAGATGAAAACATTGGATATACACTTGGCACAGAATAACATTTTTAGACCATGTGTTACGTGTCAAGGAGGGAAGTATCTGTTTTTGACTCCCACCACTCACACGC
Source organism: Aquarana catesbeiana (assembly GCF_042186555.1). NCBI lineage: Eukaryota > Metazoa > Chordata > Amphibia > Anura > Ranidae > Aquarana > Aquarana catesbeiana. The sequence goes on along the minus strand of NC_133328.1, from coordinate 440,303,722 downwards.
CCAAACTGAAGGTTATAAGAATTCTGCAACTCCAAGCTGCAATGGTAACAAGCAACACAGGGTCTAAAGACAAAGAACACAGACATCTCAAGAGTGTTTTGAAAATGTGTTGCTACCCAGCTTTTTTTGTTAAAACATCTACGTCTTGCAAAATAATTTTATTTTTTATGCAATCTATAAGCAAAAGATGTAACCAAAAATGTCCCTTTTTCCAGTTGCATCAGTGTTAGTTTTAAAACAGCTAGTTCTTCTGTATATTTTTTTATTTTGTGTGTTTTTGTCTTTCTGGCACTCTCTGTTTACAAGTTTAAATTAGTATTTTTTGCTAGAAAATTACTTATAACCCCCCAACATTATATATTTTTTTTAGCAGACAACCTAGGGAATAAAATGGCGATTGTTGCAATTTTTTATGTCACATGGTATTTGCACAGTGTTTTTTTTTTTTTTTTTTTCAATACACTTTAATTAATTAAAAAAAAAAAAACATACACCCCAATTTATGATGATGTTATGACAAGAAAATAAATACCTAACTTGTCACACTTTAAAATTGTGCATACTCATGGAATGGCGACAAACTATGGTACTTAAAAATCTCAATAGGCGACGCTTTAAAAAATGTTTACATTTTGATCTTTTGCTTAAAAAAAAATTGTTTACTTACACCCTGGACCGGAAGTGATGTTGCTCCAGTCCTCCAAGGCCATAGTTTTTTATCGTCTCTGTGACCAACCAGCCAAACCGTTGGATCAATTCTCGGGCGCGCCGGTGGAAATAGTAAGCCCCAGAAACACTGGTGAGGTCCCTACCCTCCCGTCGCATAATTTGTAATACTCTGTCCTGTATTGTTTTCCTAAAATTGTAAGTAGTTTGTATGTACAGAATTCTTGTTTAATCGCTTGACGACTGGTCCATAGCTGAATGACGGCTACAGCACCGTCGGCTAGTTCTGGGAGTGCATACTATGATGTCCTACCTAAATCGCACTTCCCGCGCACCCCCTGGTGTGTGCACCCGGAAGTGTCTGTCATCGCCGCATCATGGATCGGGGTAAAGGGCCAATGACAGCAGCTCTTTACCGTGTGATCGATCCGTCCAATGATGGAGCAATCACTTGTCAACAAACAGGCACATGTCCGGTTCACCTCTCTCCTCACAGCAATCGGTACAGCATGTAAGGAAAGGAGGGAGACAATGCAGCAGCGCGAGTGGGCTAGATGTGAAGTGCCCACAGCGCTCATCCATGCCCATCCATGGCTCATCCATGCTTATCCATTCCCATACATGCCCATCTATGCCTTATGCATGCCTATCCATGCCTCATCCATGCCTCATCCATGTCCATTCATGTGTGCTCATCCATTCCTCATCTGTGCCTCACCCATGCCACATCTGTGCCCATCAATGCCTCACCTGTGCCCATCCATGCCTCATCCGTGCTCATCCATACCTCATCCCTGCCTCATCCATGCCACATCAGTGCTCATCCATGCCCATCCATTCCTCATCCATGCCACATCAGTGCTCATCCGTGCCCATCCATGCCTCATCCTTGCCACATCAGTGCTCATCCATGCCTTATCAGTGCTCATCTGTGCCACATCCATACCTCCTCTGTACCCATCCATGCATCATTCATGTCACATCAGTGCTCATCCCTGCCTCATCCATTCCTCATCCATGCCTCATCAATGCCACATCTGTGTTTATCCATGCCACATCAGTACTCATCCGTGCCATATCAGTACCCATCCATGCCACATCCATGCCACATCAGTGCTCATCCGTACCCCATCCACACCGCATCAGTGCTCATCCGTACCACATCCATGCCACATCACTGCTCATCCATGACATATCAGTGCTCATCCGTGCCCATCCATGCCTCATCCTTGCCACATCAGTTCTCATCCGTGCCTTATCAGTGCTCATCTGTGCCACATACATACCTCCTCTGTGCCCATCCATGCATCATTCATGTCACATCAGTGCTCATCCCTGCCTCATCCATTCCTCATCCATGCCTCATCAATGCCACATCTGTGTTTATCCATGCCACATCAGTGCTCATCCGTGCCATATCAGTACCCATCCATGCCACATCCATGCCACATCATTGCTCATCCGTACCCCATCCATACCGCATCAGTGCTCATCCGTACCACATCCATGCCACATCACTGCTCATCCATGACATATCAGTGCTCATCCGTGCCCCATCAAAGCCACATCACTGCTCATCTGTGCCCCATCTATGCCACATCAGTGCTTATCCATGCCACATCAGTGATCATCCATGCCACATCCATGCCACATCAGTGCTCATTCATGCCTCATCAGTGTTCATCCATGCCACATCAGTGCCCATTGGTGCCTCATCCATGACACATCAGTGCCACATCAGTGATTACCCATGCCTAATCTGTGCACATCAGTGCTCATCCGTGCCCATCCATGCCTTATCCATGTACATCCATGCCTCATCAATGCCCATCCATGCCCATACGTGCCTCATCCCTTCTCATCCATACCTTATCCGTGCCTCATCCATGCCACATCAGTGCTCTTATGTGCCACATTCATGCCACATCAGTGCTCATTAGTGCCTCATCCATGCCACATCAGTGCTCATTCGTGCCTCAACCATGCCACATCAGTACTCATCCATGCCACATCCATCCCACATCAATACTCATCCATGCCACATCATTGCTACATCAGTGCTTATTCATGCCTCATCCATGCAATATCAGTGCTCATCCGTGCCACATTCATGCCACATCACTCCTCATCTGTGCCTCATCCGTGCCACATCAGTGCTCATCCATGCCACATCCATGCCATATCAGTGCTCATTCGTGCCATATCCATGCCACATCAGTGTTCATCCATGCCACATCAGTGCCCATCTGTGCCTCATCTGTGCCACATCAGTGCTCATCCATGCCACATCAGTGATTATCCATGCCTCATCCGTGCCCCATCAGTGTTCATCCATGCCTCATCCATGCCACATTAGTGCTCACCCATCCCCTCATCCATGCCACATCAGTGCTCATCTGCACCTCATCTGTGTTTATCCATACCTCATCCGTGCCTCGCCCATGCCACATCCGTGCCACATCAGTGCTCATCTGTGCCCATCCATGTCTCATCCATGCCACATCAGTGCTCATCCCTGCCACATCCATGCCCATCCATGCCTCATCATTGCTCATCTATGCCCATCCATGCCTCATCCATGCCACATCAGTGCTCATACGTGCCACATTCATGCCACATCAGTGCTCATCAGTGCCTCATCCATGCCACATCAGTGTTCATTCATGCCTCATCCATGCAATATCAGTGCTCATCCGTGCCACATTCATGCCACATCACTCCTCATCTGTGCCTTATCCGTGCCACATCAGTGCTCATCCATGCCACATCCATGCCATATCAGTGATCATTCATGCCATATCACATCAGTGCTCATCCATGCCACATCAGTGCCCATCTGTGCCTCATCCATGCCACATCAGTGCTCATCCATGCCACATCAGTGATTATCCATGCCTCATCCGTGCCCCATCAGTGTTCCTCCATGCCTCATCCGTGCCACATCAGTGCTCATCCATGCCTCATCCATGCTACATCAGTGCTCATCTGCGACTCATCCATGCCACCTCAGTGTCCATCCGTGCCTCATCCATATCACATCAGTGCCTATCTGTACCTCATCCATGCCACATCAGAGCTCATCCGTGCCACTTCAGTGCCCATCATTGGCATCAGTATCATACAGTGCCTCACAAAAGTGTAATAGGTAGTAAGGAAGTTAGTTTCCCTAGAACACCTGACGGTGTAAACAAATCTTCATTTTGCAAAGAATTGTGGGAAAAAATTGCAACTTTAAAAAACTCACCATGCTTCTTACTAAATGCATTGGAATGTCTACTTTATAAAAATGGGCATTTGGGGGGTATTTGTCCTGTCCTGGCTTGTTAGTGCCTCAAGAAATGAGATGACTGGCACCATAGCTTTTAGACTCTATAACTTTCACAAAGACCAAATAATATACACTGATTTTGTTTTTTGCTTTTTTACCAAAGATATGTAGCAGTATAAATTTTGGCCACAATCTATAAAGAAAAATTATTAATTTGCAAAATGTTATAACAGAAACAAAAAAAAAATGCATTTTTTTTTACAAAATTTTCTGTCTTTTTTTTTATTTATAGTGCAAAAAATAAAAACCTCAGTGGTGATTAAATGCCACTAAAAGAAAGCTCTATTTGTGTGAAAAAAAGGACAATGTTGCATGACTGAGTAGTTGTCATTCAAAATGTGAGAGCACTGAAAGCTGAAAATTGGTCTGGCTATTAAGGGGCTATAAGTGTCCAGTGGACAAGTGGTTAAAAAAGCACATTAATGTACTACAGAGGGTTTTTCATGCTTCTTTGCTTTACTGCAAAGTGCCCTTAAGGGATAGTTTCCAGTTTTGCTTATGGCCTCACTGCAGCTGATCTTTTCCATTCCAGACTTACTATGCCTCATTCTGCACTGTGTCTCTGTGTGGAGGCCGCAACTGGTGCTGTTAATTATCTCCAACTATAATGCCCTGTACACACGGTCGGATTTTCCAACGGAAAATGTGTGATAGGACCTTGTTGTCGGAAATTCCGACCGTGTGTGGGCTCCATCACACATTTTCCATCGGAATTTCCGACACACAAAGTTTGAGAGCTTGCTATAAAATTTTCTGACAACAAAATTCGTTGTCGGAAATTCTGATCGTGTGTACACAAATCCGAAGCACAAAGTGCCACGCATGCTCAGAATGAATTAAGAAGTGAAAGCTATTGGCTACTGCCCCGTTTATAGTCCAGTCGTATGTGTTTTACGTCACCGCGTTTAGAACGATCAGATTTTCTGACAACTTTGTGTGACCGTGTGTAGGCAAGACAAGTTTGAGCCAACATCCGTCGGAAAAAATCCATGGATTTTGTTGTCGGAATGTCCGATCAATGTCCGACCGTGTGTACAGGGCATAAGACTAATGCCGCGTACACACGGTCGGACTTTTCGTCTACAAAAGTCCAACGGACGCCGACGGACTAAAGCTGGCTGGTAATCCGATCGTGTGTGGGCTTCTCCGGACTTTCAGCAGACTTTTTCAGCCTCAAATCCGACGGACTTTAGATTTGAAACATGCTTCAAATCTTTACGTCGTAACTACGACGGACCCCGAAATCCGCTCGTCTGTGTGCTAGTCCGACGGACAAAAACCCATGCTAGGGCAGCTATTGGCTACTGGCTATGAACTTCCTTATTTTAGTCCGGTGTACGTCATCACGTACGAATCCGTCGGACTTTTGTGTGGTCGTGTGTAGGCAAGTCCGTTCGTTAGAAAGTCTGCTGCAAGTCCGCCGAAAGTCCGCAGGAAGTCTGTCGGACAGGCTGTCGGACTTTTGTAGACGAAAAGTCCGACCGTGTGTACGCGGCATTAGGGAATTAGTTGAATCTGATGGACTAAACATTTGCAAGTCACATCATCCTTCTGGTTTTAATCAGCTCTAAACATATCATCGGAAATTCATTGGTTTGTATTGTCAAGAAGAAATCAGCTTACATTACTCATCCTCATTTCCATTCTACATATTTATGTTCTTTTTCTTCCTCTGTAGAATATAGTGTGTACTCTGGCAGGAAATTTAGTAGCCTTGCTTCTTTCACCTGGATTTTCATCATCCCTAATCATGGAGGCATTCAAAATGTTCTCATGTTCTGAGCTTTCAAAAGACTTTGCAGTTATCAGTGTGGCTTGATATTCAAAATTGCTGACACTGAAAACATTTAGAAATACATCACAATTATATAATGCATGATTACACGTGTCTATCAAAGGCATTGTGGCCTTCCCCAAGGGACAGCAATGCTTGAAACTGCATTAATGCAATGTTGTGGGGCAGCAGTGTACTTTGCACCATTGGATACTGTATATCACCGTCACTAATCTAAAAAAATATTGTAAAGAATATATATTCCCTCCATTTACTTACTCGCGATGCGCCAAAATTGTTTTTTCAGAAAATGCTCACTTAGGGACATTTTAGGTACCAATTTTTCAGATATCACAGAAAAAAAGATCTCTTCTAGACTAATCTTGCAAAGCCTTTTATTGTGTATTGACCTCTTCATCTGTAATTAAGACTTGGGAAATCACACATTTTGTAGGAACAGTGCTCTAAGAGCCCTTGCACACTGGGGCGGGGGGCGGTGTCGGCGGTAAAACGCCGCTATTATTAGCGGCGTTTTACCATCGGTATGCGGCCACTAGCGGGGCGGTTTTACCCCCCGCTAGTGGCCGAGAAAGGGTTAAATACCACCGCAAAGCGCCTCTGCAGAGGCGCTTTGCCGGCGGTATAGCCGCGCCGTCCCATTGATTTCAATGGGCAGGAGCGGTAAGGGAGCGGTATACACACCGCTCCTTCACCGCTCCGAAGATGCTGCTAGCAGGACTTTTTTACCGTCCTGCCAGCGCATCGCTCCAGTGTGCAAGCCCTCGGGGCTTGCACACTGGAATGAAAGCAGCGGCACTTTCAGGGCGGTTTGCAGGCGCTATTATTAGCGCAATAGCGCCTGCAAACCGCCCCAGTGTGCAAGGGCTCTAAGAATTAAAACATTACAGTCAGCACTATTTATGATTAAGCACTGTTTGTAGTGTGAAATGCGTCAGATTTTCTGTTCTGCTGTGGCATGTACTTTTGATTTTGTTATTTGAATAAAAGGCAATTTTTTCGGAGTGCGGCTGTCCAGAACTACTTCCTATCTTTTATTACAGTCAGCACTCTCATCCTTTTTTGATCATGCCCATAGACAGAAATTGGCCAAATGTCCGGCTTCCGTTCGACAAGCTGCAATACAGTACAATGTCAGCCGGTTTCTTTTAGAGCTGCACGATTCTGGCTAAAATGAGAAACAATTTTATTGCTTAGAATAAAGATCACGATTTTCACGGCGTAACATCATCTTTCACATTATACAAAAAAATTGGACTAACTTTACTGTTTTTTTTTTTTTTTTTTTTTAATTCATTGAAGTGTATTGAATTCATTGAAGTGTATTTTTTTCCCAAAAAATTGTGTTTAAAAGACCGCTGTGCAATTACATAAAATGTTGACATAAAATGTTGCAACAACCACCATTTTATTCTCTAGAGTCTCTGCTAAAAACATATAGTGCCTTCAAAAATTTTCATACCCCTTGAAATTTTCCACATTTTGTCATGTTACAACCAAAAACGTAAATGTATTTTATTGTGATTTTATGTGATAGACCAATACAAAGTGGCACATAATTGTGAAGTGGAAGGAAAATGATAAATGTTTTTCAAAATTCTTTAAAAATAAATATCTGTGAAATGTGGCATGCATTTGTATTCAGCCCCCTTTACTCTGATACCCCTAACTAAAATCTAGTGGAACCAATTGCTTTCAGAAGTCACCTAATTAGTAAATAGAGTCCACCTGTGTGTAATTTAATCTCAGTATGATGCTAATACAGCTGTTCTGTGAAGTCCTCAGAGGTTTGTTAGAGAACCTTAGTGAACAAACAGCATCATGAAGGCCAAGGAACACACCAGACAGGTCAGGGATAAAGTTGTGGAGACGTTTAAATCAAGATTAGGTTATAAAAAATATCCCAAGCTTTGAGCATCTCATGGAGCACTGTTCAATCCATTATTAAAAATGGACATAAAATCCAAAGAAAATACATTTATGATTTTGGTTGTAACATGACAAAATGTGGAAAATTTCAAGGGGTGGGAATACTTTTTCAAGGCACTGTATATAAAATGTTTGGGGGTTCTAAGTAATTTTCTAGCAGAAAATACTGAGTTTAACTTGTAAGCAACAAGTGTCAGAAAAAGGTTTAGTGTCAGAAAAATATCCCAAAGACAACCTTTGGATATGACGCTGAGCATGTGCACTCAACTTCTTTGGTTTACCATGGCGAAGCCTGTTCTGAGTGGAACCTGTCCTGTTAAATCGCTGTATGGTCTTGGCCACCATGCTGCAGCTCAGTTTCAGGGTCTTAGCAATCTTCTTATAGCCTAGGCCATCTTTATGTAGAGCAACAATTCTTTTTTTCAGATCCTCAGAGAGTTCTTTGCCATGAGGTGCCATATTCAACTTCCAGTGCCCAGTATGAGAGCGTGAGAGCAATAACACCAAATTTATCACACCTTCTCCCCTTTCACACCTGAGACCTTGTAACACTAACGTGTCACATGACACTGAGGAGGGAAAATGGCTAATTGGGCTCAACTTGGACCTTTTCACTTAGGGGTGTACTCACTTTTGTTGCCAGCGGTTTAGATATTAATGGCTGTGTGTTGAGTTATTTTGAGGGGACAGCAAATTTACACTGATATACAAGCTGTACACTCACTACTTTACATTGTAGCAATTGTAGCGAAGTGTCATTTCTTCAGTGTTGTCACATGAAAAGATATAATAAAATGTTTACAAAAATGTGGGGCTGTACTCACTTTTGTGAGATACTGAACCTTTTCCACAGCCACTCCAGTCCGCTCCTGTGCTGTGGATGAAAATGTAGCGCTGATATGAGCTGTGTGAAACAGCTAAATGATCAAAGGTACGTATGGTAAATAAATAAAAAACGTGTAAACAAACATATAGAGAATCTAGACATATAGGAAATCTAGACACATAAGTGTGGTTGGGTGGTGAACACAAGTAATACAAAACAATAAATGAATAAACAGTGCATTTTCAAAAGAGAAACAATAATAGTAGCAACAAATGGTCCATCAGATGATGTTATGGCAACTAATGTCCCAAATGTTGAAGGTTGTGAAAGAAAAGACAACAAGGCGTCCGTCAGGTAGTAAACATCTTTATGTAGACAATCGGAGGCATCAAATATAATGTTGACAGCAGATGTCACAAAGAAGGAATAAAATGGGTACTCTTACCGGAACATGTGGATCTGGATACCAGCGACACCAGATCAAACAGGCATGGATGGAAGCGGCACAAGGTATCCAGGGATGGTCAGCACGAAAACTGGAGCGGGCTCCGATATCTTCAAAAGACGGTATCCTTCCAATACGATCACCACAGATGGAACAACTCCTGGGCCAATGATGGCCAGATGAGTGGGATGGATGGATCCATAATGGAAAATATGTGAAAAAAAAAGAGGGCTCCAGATGGTGCAGATCAAAAGTAAATCGGGTTTTTATTTTCATAAAAACAGCATACAGCAGCTAAAATTGTGATCACATAAAAACAAAGCATTGTGGAGAGCAAAGAAGCAAAAGCCCTGTGCTGAACTGTCAGCGGCAGCTTCTGTGTGTAGAGGTGTGTAGGTGAGGCATCCGACAATGGAAGCCCTATAGTAACCCTATGGGTGACATCATTTCCCAGGCATTTCACAGCCATAGTCGGTTCTCTTCTGCACACAGCATCCACATCTGGAGACCGGACTGGATCAGCTTCAGAAAAGGTATGTATAGCGATTTTTGCTTTACGGGGTTAGATAGATTTGTTTTAGAATGTGTCTACTATTAGATTTGGAGTTAGTTAGTTTTTAGCTGAACTTCTACTTTAGAGCAAAATAATGGTAATAAGTACTTGTGCGCACACCAAAGAATAATAAAAAGCCAACAATAAAAATATATAAATAAAAATTACCTTAAAAAACGTCGAATAAGAACAGAATAGCAGCCACAAATAATAGTGCTCACACACCCAAAAACAATTACTAAAAAGGGATAAATCTGCGGTGCTAATCTAAATAAATAAATTCCTGAGATGCAAAAAATGTATGAAAGAAGCCAATAAAGACTCAAAGACTGACCAAGGTTTTTAGGTGCATAAATATCTAATAATAGTATAAAAATAACTACTACGTGCCAAAGCCAAATAAGTAAGCAACAATAATGTAAATCAAGATCGTCAAGGAGCAGAACAAAACGACCCCAGATAAGAATGTTCGCACACCTACAAAGAATAAGGGAGGTAAACTATAGCGCTAAAATCAATGAGTGTATTCCTGGGATACCAAAGGAGAAAGAAAACCCTATACATCCAGAGGAAAAACAGCCTATAGGAAGATGCAGATAACGATTTAAAAAATTCCTATGATACGTGAAAAACGAATAATACCTTAACGGGAATAAGCTATGTAACATAGGAACTAATGACCACACCAGGAAAAAATCCAAGTAAGGATCTAGTTCATGTAAATTAATATTCCACCATTTTTGTGCAACCAAGAATTATAGCAAATCAATGTTGCAACAAATAATGCAGCTAATAGAGGGGACTAAATAATTGAGATCCAGATAACTAATGACCTATTATAGACCTAAATTATAAAAAGCAATAAATAAAGCTCGTGACTTTACCAACACAATAATCCTAAAAGAATAAGTGCAAGCAATAATTCTAAAAAATATATATGTGCAAGTGATATTTCAGTGCAACATCCAAGGTGAAGACAAGTGAATAAATAAATAATTAATTAAATAAACCAATTAAGGTCCTAACAATTGAAACACAAATTCACATAGTTGATAAATGTTCCATAAATCATAAATAAATCAATTCATAAAATAGAAAATATAAATAATTGAAGGCAATAATAGTTTCTAAATTTCTTTCTATAAAAATCCACTCTCTAAATAATATTGTGCAAATGTTAGTGTAGCATCCAAAAATATGAGTAAATACAAGAGTAAGTTCCCAAAAATGTGTATCAAATCGGACAAATGTTTCAATGAAGTAAACAATGTTTCTTCCACAAAAGATAAATGAGGTGGCTAACTAATAACACACCAGCAATCAGAAATAACCAGTGTTCAGCATAGATGTCACACTCAATGTGATAACAATAAAGTGTCCCAGAGTGAATAGAAGTAATTTCTAAATTCAAAAAAAATTAATAGTCAATCATCCCATTCATATCTCCTTCTTGATGGATCAAATAAATTCTTTCACATATCCCCAGTGAAGAGAAACAGGTGTATAGACAGATAAAACGGTTCCCCCAGCCTCTCACCTCCCGGCTGAGCGATAACAGCCCAAAAATAGCCTCACGCAGTCTGTGCCTGCAGGTGGTTTTAAACGCTGTCAGCTCCCAACAGGATGAAATCCGCCTTGGTGTATGTAATAAGACGTCTCCCGATCTCCAAATTTCTCAAGCAGTGTTCACTCAAAAGAATAAGGGGAAGGATTCCATAGTGTAGTATGTAAATCATCAATTTTTTATTAAATAATAACTCACTTACATTTCAAATTTCAGCTTTCAGAAAAAAATGTTAAAAACGGCTCACTGACTCACCGATCCCGGCCGTGATCGGAAAGACAAGTAGCCGAGTAGTACCGCCTCTCTTCTCCCTGACGCGTTGCGTGACTGTCACGTCACTTTCTCAAAGGGTATATACCCTTTGAGAAAGTGACGTGACAGTCACGCAACGCGTCAGGGAGAAGAGAGGCGGTACTACTCGGCTACTTGTCTTTCCGATCACGGCCGGGATCGGTGAGTCAGTGAGCCGTTTTTAACATTTTTTTCTGAAAGCTGAAATTTGAAATGTAAGTGAGTTATTATTTAATAAAAAATTGATGATTTACATACTACACTATGGAATCCTTCCCCTTATTCTTTTGAGTGAACACTGCTTGAGAAATTTGGAGATCGGGAGACGTCTTATTACATACACCAAGGCGGATTTCATCCTGCTGGGAGCTGACAGCGTTTAAAACCACCTGCAGGCACAGACTGCGTGAGGCTATTTTTGGGCTGTTATCGCTCAGCCGGGAGGTGAGAGGCTGGGGGAACCGTTTTATCTGTCTATACACCTGTTTCTCTTCACTGGGGATATGTGAAAGAATTTATTTGATCCATCAAGAAGGAGATATGAATGGGATGATTGACTATTAATTTTTTTGAATTTAGAAATTACTTCTATTCACTCTGGGACACTTTATTGTTATCACATTGAGTGTGACATCTATGCTGAACACTGGTTATTTCTGATTGCTGGTGTGTTATTAGTTAGCCACCTCATTTATCTTTTGTGGAAGAAACATTGTTTACTTCATTGAAACATTTGTCCGATTTGATACACATTTTTGGGAACTTACTCTTGTATTTACTCATATTTTTGGATGCTACACTAACATTTGCACAATATTATTTAGAGAGTGGATTTTTATAGAAAGAAATTTAGAAACTATTATTGCCTTCAATTATTTATATTTTCTATTTTATGAATTGATTTATTTACGATTTATGGAACATTTATCAACTATGTGAATTTGTGTTTCAATTGTTAGGACCTTAATTGGTTTATTTAATTAATTATTTATTTATTCACTTGTCTTCACCTTGGATGTTGCACTGAAATATCACTTGCACATATATATTTTTTAGAATTATTGCTTGCACTTATTCTTTTAGGATTATTGTGTTGGTAAAGTCACGAGCTTTATTTATTGCTTTTTATAATTTAGGTCTATAATAGGTCATTAGTTATCTGGATCTCAATTATTTAGTCCCCTCTATTAGCTGCATTCTTTGTTGCAACATTGATTTGCTATAATTCTTGGTTGCACAAAAATGGTGGAATATTAATTTACATGAACTAGATCCTTACTTGGATTTTTTCCTGGTGTGGTCATTAGTTCCTATGTTACATAGCTTATTCCCGTTAAGGTATTATTCGTTTTTCACGTATCATAGGAATTTTTTAAATCGTTATCTGCATCTTCCTATAGGCTGTTTTTCCTCTGGATGTATAGGGTTTTCTTTCTCCTTTGGTATCCCAGGAATACACTCATTGATTTTAGCGCTATAGTTTACCTCCCTTATTCTTTGTAGGTGTGCGAACATTCTTATCTGGGGTCGTTTTGTTCTGCTCCTTGACGATCTTGATTTACATTATTGTTGCTTACTTATTTGGCTTTGGCACGTAGTAGTTATTTTTATACTATTATTAGATATTTATGCACCTAAAAACCTCGGTCAGTCTTTGAGTCTTTATTGGCTTCTTTCATACATTTTTTGCATCTCAGGAATTTATTTATTTAGATTAGCGCCGCAGATTTATCCCTTTTTAGTAATTACTTTAGAGCAAAAGTTTAATGACATCCCTATTATGCCCCTAAAGAAATAAAAATAAAGAAATACAATTCTAATTTTAAATAAGATTAGACAGCTACAGTGGCGGCTGGTGCTCAAAATTTTTGGAGGGGCGCAAACAAACTGAAAAAAAAAAACACATCAATTGCAGCCACTGTACCCATCAAACGCAGCTACTGTGCCATCAAATGCAGCTACTGCGCCCATCAATTGCCGCCACTGTGCCATCAAATGCAGCCACTGTGCCCATCAAACACATCCACTGTGCCCATCAAGCGCAGCCACTGTGCCATCAAATGCAGCCACTGTGCCCAACAAACACATCCACTGTGCCCATCAAGCGCAGCCACTGTGCCCATCAAACACAGCCACTGTACCCATCAAACGCAGCCACTGTGCCCATCAAACGCATCCACTATGCCATCAAACGCAGCCACTGTGCCCATCAAACGCAGCCACTGTGGCATCAAGCGCAGTCACTGTGCCCATCAATTGCTGCCACTGTGCCATCAAACACAGCCACTGTGCCCATCAAACACATCCACCATGCCCATCAAGCACAGCCACTGTGCCCATCAAATGCAGCCACTGTAAGCATCAAACGCATCCACTGTGCCATCAAACACAGCCACTGTGCCCATCAAACACAGCCACTGTGGCATCAAGCGCAGCCACTGTGCCCATCAAATGCACCATCAAATGCAGCCACTGTGCCATCAAACGCAGCCACTGTGCCATCAAACGCAGCCACTGTGCCCATCAAGGGCAGCCACTGTGCCCATCAAACGCATCCACTGTGCCATCAAACGCAGCCACTGTGCCCATCAAATGCAGCCACTGTGGCATCAAGCGCAGCCACTGTGCCCATCAAACGCAGCCATCAAATGCAGCCACTGTGCCATCAAACGCAGCCACTGTGCCATCAAACGCAGCCACTGTGCCCATCAAATGCAGCCACTGTGCCCATCAAGCGCAGCCACTGTGCCCATCAAATGCAGCCACTGTGCCCATCAAACGCAGCCACTGTGCCCATTAGACGCATCCACTCTGCCATCAAATGCAAATGCAGCCACTGTTCCCATCAAACGCAGCCACTGTACCCATCAATTGCTGCCAGTGTGCCCATCAAATGCTGCCAGTGTGCCCATCAATTGCTGCTGGTGTCAGGGACTGTGTACTGTGACATGCTGTGCATACAGTGGGGGAGGGGTCTCTTAGCATGCAGTCAGCGTTCTCCCATGTCTCAGTGTAGCACACACACACAGGCAGACATGTAAAACCCCCCTCTCTTCCTCTCCTCTCCTCTCCTAAGGACTTGTTCACGGTCCCCTCACAGCCAGGTATGAGAAAGTAAGAAGCTGCCCACACATTGCTGGCTTCATTGTCTCACCTCTCTATAGACACACAGTGCACTTGTTCCCCAATCCCTTACTCTCACAGTCTTATCTGTCCTCTATGTAGAGGGCAGAGGCTGGTAGTTTCACACACTTACTGTGATGATGATCGTGACATCCGCTGCTGCTGGCTGATAGAGGGGAATTCAGCCCCATGTTGTGAAGGGTCAGCGATCCCCAGGGAGGTGAATAGGCAAAAACTCCAGAGAGATACCAGCAACGGTCCCTTACTGTCCACAGCACACTAGCGTAGTAAACTGGGAAACCGGAAGTGGTGAATCGAAAAGCACCGCCCACCATCCTCCGGTCCCTGCCAATAGGAATAATGCACTAGAGGACGGAGACAAATCAATGTAGAGTGGGGAGTGTTTAGGGTGCATCGAGTGTGTCCTGCACACGCCCTAAACATGGGCAAATCAGCTTCCCATAGACCACCGCATGTCCGGCGCCTAGTCACTCTTAAAGTGACATTTTTTCTTTTGTTTTTTTTTTAACAGCTGGGGGGGCGCGCCCGAGCGCCCCCTATGGACGGGCCGCCACTGGACAGCTACCTTTTTTGTTAACAGCATCACTAGTATAAGTATGCATTTTAATTACTTTTGTGATTCAGCAAAGGACTTTCAATTAATATAAATGTTGTTTGCAGAAGAATATGTTCTTGCTGGATGATGATATCATATGCTGTTGTAGTGTGATATCATTTTCTGTTGCCAGGTGATGTATTTTTCTTGCCATCATTTGCTGCAATAGCACAATACACTTTTACTTATTCTACTGCGGCTTCAGTAAGTGCTATTTTACAGCTTGCAAACTGTTTGTTGAGGTTGTCTAATGACATCTAATGCCACAGAATAATAATTTATTGCAGCAAAGTTAAAGGTTTTCCCTTCTATCATCTCATTCCTTTTTCCTGATAACCTGATGATTTTTCTGCAGTATATTATTATGCTGCTTGTTACAGGGCAAGCTTAGACAACCTCCACAAACTATCTGCTGTGGAAGCAACAGTCAGCTGCCATTGAACTCTGATGGGGCACTAGCTCCTCTCAAAAATGTGAGTTTGATTTGGGGTTTTTCTGCCTGTAGGAGCATATGCCTGAAAATGCCTGAAAAAGCCCTAGTGTGCATGGACACATGGCTCACTGATGCACATGGCGTGGGGAGTGAAGGCTGGCTCATGTAGTCTGATCCAGTAGAAGTAATAGTGTTGAAAAAATTCAGGCTAGATCCGATAGACAGGTGTCAGAACACAGAGAGCATCACAGTCTGTTGTGTATGGGGCTGCGTAGCTGCAGACCTGTCAGAATGCCCATACTGACCCGTGTCCACAGCCAAAAGCACCTAAAGTGGCCATGTGAAAACTGGACCACGGAGCAGTGGAAGAAAGTGGCCTGGTCTGATGATTTCAAGATTGATTTGAGGAACACAACAATGAGTTTGAGCTGTTGACTTGAACTCTGAATTCTCCAGAATCTTTGTTTCTGACGTTAATGAAAGCCAGCTGGTTTAGGCATCCTAGGCCCCTGATGACATGGTGTCGGTCCGCCCTCCTCTAGCTGCAGGTAGTGGAATGTGAAGAATCTTGGGATATGTGACAAGCATATCCCAGGAGGCTTCAAAGCATAGTAGACATAATTCTCATCTAGGTGAGAATGGTGGTTGGGGGGGAAGGGTGGACCAAAAAAAAATCTTTGTTGGCATTGCAGCACAACTGAGCAACTTCTTGTGCTGTTACTCACTCTACCAGTCTGAGCTCTTCTGTACAGGGGATTACAAAATGCAGATACTAAGTCAAATTCAAGTATCTACAGTGCTTGTACTTACAAAATACCATGTATTAATACTGCAATGCATTCTTTGTGTCTTTTATATCTGCCTGGAGTTTTGTATTAAGAATGGCTGTTCCTAGGAGCATGGCTTTATGTATTTATGTGTTATGGTCCATTCTGCAAGCGGGGTGTTAAAGCGTGAGTGTATATTGTATGTTGCAGGTTTGAAAACTAATGTATAAATATTTGAAAGTTGGGTCTTCCTGAATTCTTCCTTATTCTCCTTTCCTGGCTTGTCACAGCAGAATTTTGACAACTAACAAAAGTCAGAGGAAGCCCCCCGAAATCAAAGAATTGGCAAAAGTGGTTAGAGCGCATTCATTTCGCTTGCAATTTCTTGTCATATATTTCACTGTTTAATGTTTTCACAGCTTGCCATGTAGCTGCTGAGCCATTCACAGCATACATAATAAAAAAGCACACAGCTCCTTGTACTTCTTCCCACTGTGAAGTTATCGAAGCTTTCACTGAGTAAATTAGAAGATTCAGCTATTGCCAGATAAAGATCACAGTGGACTATATATAGAGAGGAAATGCATCTTTCTCACAAATTTAGGTGATGGAGGCATACCACATTAAAATTAAACACAATTCTGTACAATTCATGCATATGATAACATAGAAAGGTATAAGCATAGATTGCTTCCAGTAATAACTATTTGTCAAAATAGATCATTGGACGTGTCCTTTCAACCTGAATATGTAACAAGCATGTTTATTTTTTTTTTTTTTACGCCTCTGAAAGCATCTCTAGGTTATCTAATATGCATATGCATATTGGGGTTAATGTACTAAAACTGGAGAGTGCAGAATCTGGTGCAGCTCTGCATAGAAACCAATCAGCTTCCAGGTTTTTTGTCAAAGCTTAATTGAACAGGCTGAAGTTAGAAGCTGATTGACTATCATGCACAGCTGCACCAGATTTTGCACTCTCCAGTTTTAGTAATCAACCTCATTTTGTAATTTACAGGTGCATGTTAGAGCAGAATTCAGGGGCATGAAAAAAATGCTCAAACTCTGCATTCAAAGAAGAGCATTTTAGTGTATTGCACACCCATATGCACATAAACATGCCTAAATACGCATAAATGCATGCATGTATGCGTAAATGTATTCCAGTGGCTAGAATAAATGACAATTCTAGCCTATAGAATAAGTATATATGCTTCTAAATGTCATATGTATGTAAACGTGCATAAATGTGTGTACATACGTGCATAAACATGTGTAGATTAATTAATATGCCCATGTGCATGTACATGCAAATCCAAACTGTTTCTGTAATTAATGTGCCCATGTGCATGTACATGCAAATCCAAACTGTTTCTGTAAAAGTGGAGTTGGTCTTATCTTCCTGTTAATAAGGAAGCAGTGGCTCTAAGCTCAACCTTTAAATATACAAAAAATAAAGGATAGAAAGTGGGGCTTTCTTTCTTAGAAATAAGAGACAAAAACCACTGTTATTAAATAATATTTTTTATTTTATGTACCAAAACAATATAAAAGTTAAAATCACAAATACTAGTCAGACTGGCCATGGGAACCTAAGAAGAAGAAACCATTATCTACCCAAGGGGCACATTTATTGGTCTCTTGTCCAAAAGGCTCACTGATTTGACCTTTTCATCTTGTTAAACATGGGATGGTCATCACCTTTTATAATATCATGGATGTGATCAGAGTGCCCTGAGATTAGGTAAGTACAGGCATCTTCCTTCTACAGCAGGGGTGTCCAATCTGCAGCCCAAGATGGCTATGAATGCGACCTAACACAAAAACATAAACTTACTTAAAAACTTTGATTTTTTTGGACTTTTTTTGTAAAGATGCGTTTACACTTAGCAAACACATGCGGCTGAATTAAAATTTGACAGCGTCTCTTCATTGGACTTTTCTACGTTTTATCTTCCCAAAGAAAAATATCCCACTCTTCACAATCACACCTTATTCATGTCATCAGTTTTTTGGCAGTGCCTATATTTGTGAGCAACTATCTTTAACCACTAGCCGACCTGCCGCCGTTAACATCATAATGCGGCAGGTTGGCCCTCCTGGGCAAATCGCAGTAGCTGTACATCGACCCTTTAAACAGACTTGGCAGGCGCGCGCTCACGCGCTGCATGATGTAGGAGCTGTTGCACGTGCCTAGCGGCCTCAATGTCCGCCGGGCACCTGCGATCGCTCCTGAGAGAGAGAGAACGGGGGATCTGTCAATGCAAACAGACAAATCCTGTTCAGGTAGAGGAGAGACATCTGCTGTTTCTAGAGATTAGAAACAGCGATGTCTCTCTACTCCCAGTCACTACACTGCTCCCACAGTTAGAAACACTTCCCTAGGACACACTTAACCCCTTAATCGCCCCCTAGTGTTAACCCCTTCCCTGCCAGGGACATTTATACAGTAATCAGTGGCTATTTTTAGCTCTGATCACTGTATAAATGTCAATGGTCCCAAAAAAGTGTCAAAAGTGTCCGATCTGTCTGCGGTAATGTCGCAGTCCCATTAAAAATCTCAGATCGCCGCCATTACCAGTAAAAAAAAAAAAAATAATAAAAATGCCATAAATCTATCCCCTATTTTGTAGATGCTATAACTTTTGCGCAAACCAATCTACATACGCTTATTGCAATTTTCTTTACTAAAAATATGTAGAAGAATACATATTTGAGGATACATTTTTTTTATTTGAGGATATTTATTATATCAAAAAGTAAAAAATATTGTTTTTTTCAAAATTGTCAGTCTTTTTTTGTTTATAGCGCAAAAAATAAAAAAAGGCAGAGGTGATCAAATACCACCAAAAGGAAACTCTATTCGTGGGAAAAAAAGGATGTCAATTTTGTTTGGGTACAGCATCGCACAACCGTGCAATTGTCAGTTAAAGCAACTCAGTGCCGTAACATAAAAAATGGCCTGGTCATTAAGGGGGCAAATCCTTCCGGAGCTGAAGTGGTTAAGGATGAAGCACACAAAGGGCAAAATTGAAACCAAAATATTTGATGAGCACCTTGAGAATTCATTGAGAATTGCTACTACATCCATCGCACCAGATACTGATGTGTTTGTTTATCAAAAACGGTGTCAAATATTGCACTAGTTTTATGTTACCCTCTTTTATTTTTATATTAACCTCCCTGGCGGTATGATTATTTCGGATTTTAGGTGCTGAAAGCGGTACAATTATTTTGCATGGAAATTTGGCGTTTTATATTGTAGGTCTGTAAATCTTAACAATAACACACTTAAATCTGTCCAAACCAGAGTCTAGTAGATATCCCGGGTATGATAAAGTTTGAAACACAAAAACATAAATTATAATATAATAAATAAAAATAAATAATTAAAAAAAATTTAAAAAAATAGTAATAAAATAAATTTCCCCACAATTCACTATCGCTCAATTCTGCAAGTGTTCTAATTTACTATCGCTGTTTTCTAGCTGATCTAAAGCCACTTTTGATGTAAAGGGACACTTTTTGGTTGCTATGGACAATCTCCAGTTTCCAGGCAGAAAGAACAGTGTATATCATGTAAAACTGCATGCAGGGCATGGGCCAGAGCACTGGGGACAAAAGGGATGTGAAATCATTTCATACAGTACTGTAATCTGTAAGATTACAGTACTGTATGTGTTATGATTTTGACATTTTTTTTAATTTGCCGCCAGGCTCCGCCCCCGTGCGTCGCGGCGCTCGCAGGGAACGGAGCCTGGCACGGAGAGGCTTCGGAGGAGGACGGAGCCCTCGGACACTGCGGGGGACATCGCAGGATCCCGGGGACAAGGTAAGTAACGCTGCCCCAGGATCCTGCAATGCGATCCCGAGTGTGGCTCGGGGTTACCGCTAATGGTACTGAATTTTAACCCCGAGCCACACTCGGGAAAACCGCCAGGGAGGTTAAAAAATATTACATGAAAAATATTTTTTTTTTACTCAGATAGGAACATCCTTTATCCGTGATTATTAACCTATTGTATTTTATGTGTGGCCCAAGACAATTTCTCTTCTTCCAATGTGGCCCAGGAAGGTCAAAAGATTCAACACCCCTGTTCTACAGGGTAGTTAGGAATAGGAGTTAGAAGGAGGTGGGAGCAGATAGTTATAGCCTAGAATTCCACTTTAATTTTTCAACATATTTTCTTTAATTCACAACAGCATCCATTTCTTCATCATTCCAAAATTCCTTCTTCGCAAGTGATTTTTCAACCTATGAAGAGGCTGTTGTAACTAGGGTCAAGGTCTGGTGAGAAGGGACCTATGGATTTCCTGGGGGGACCTCCCCCTTTTTTTTGTGAGGTACCCTCTTAAAATCAGTACCAGACTCAAAGGGTCTGGTATGCATTTTGCGAGGGACTCTATGCAATTTTGTTTTTCATTCTTGCTGTAGCATGTGTTACAGCAAAAATGACATTTACAAAGAAAGAAAAAATGAATCAGTTTAAATTGGTGGCAAATAACTTTCATTGCCAACTTCTTAAAAAAAAAAAAAATCACACACACATACACAAGGATCAAACGATCAAAAGTTCCCCAGGGGGTTTTTTAAGCAGCAGTACATTAGATGTTATTGTAAAAATAAAATAAATCAAATTCAGAATAAATTCAAAATAAATTCAAGTATGCAATAGATTTGTTGTAAAATACAGGCTCTGGTTCACGTGTAGCAAATAACAGCATAAAACATCACTCATGGCCTATGGTTCACAAATGAACATATTAGCAATAGCGTATAATAAAATTGATATCCACATGAATACCCCTATGCATTTCGACCCATTCTGGTCTTCTTCAGGGGGATTTAGATTCTAGGAAAATATGTCAAAGTTAGAATTGGACTTGAAACTTAAATCAGTATGTAGAGCATTTACACAGTGTTATCAGTTATATAAATAACTATATATCATCGTATTTATGGAGATGTATTTACCAATAAGTGGATGATAAGGTGAAGATGCATCACACGAACCAGGTTTGTTTAAAAGCATGAAGGCTCAAAGATCCCAGAGGCCACACATATCTCCCCGCACCCCATAGGCGCATCCACAGTCCATCGGACTTGCAAGGGGTCACACGCTTGAACCTGAGGGAGAGGACGGGGGGCAAACACCTGCCATTGTGTTAAAAGAGGACTCTATTAGTGACCTTAGTAATGAGTATTTTAAAAGAAATATCTAGTGCCATAGGGCAATAGCCAATTAGCCCTCACTGAAATAATTATATATGTATTAGTTGGACTTATTAATCTGAATATATAATTTAATGATGTGATGAGGATGTAACTGCATGAGGTATAATAGGTCATTAAGTGAAAAAATCAAATGATAATATTAAATTGGGTATTGTGTCGAATTTAGACAAAAAGTGGAAATTAAAAGGAGTGAATGTTCAGGCTATTGCCATTGTGATCATGGTGAAAATAAAGTGATCGCGTCGGACTGTACTACGAAATATGGTGTGGAAAACCAAATAGTGTGTATAAACGAGTGAAAAAAGTGCCTGTGACCAAGAAAAAAAACATATCTCAATTAGATTAGATGAGATAAAAAATGTGTATAGGTTGAATGAATGAGGGAGTGTGAACGAGGGCATGAGTGTAATAATAATGACAGGAGTAAAATTGGTGTGCTGTATGAGCATACCAAAAACCAAAAAAATGTGAGCTGATAATAGGTTTCATAAAGGAAGTACCAATGTCACCCACGTGTGCGTGTACAAAAACTGGCACTTACCTAGTGCTAGATTCATCTCGATAGAATGGCAGCCTTCCCAGGATTCAACTAGGAATCATCTGGGGAATATCAATTTATATGGTCTCAGGGGACTATCCTACGACTTCCAGGTGATTGGTTCCTCCCCGTCACATCATCCCCCACACGTCCGCACCGCTGAATAGCGGCGTCTGTGTGGCCCCCTCGGCGTTCCGGAAGGCATAAGCCTCAGCAGTTGCCGTCACCTCCGACGCAATTACGTGATGTCACGACGTCACACGCTCGCGGGGAGACCCGCAGGCGTGCGCGTGACATCACAGACAGTCCGGCGGTGATCACGGGACGCCGCCGGCACAGAAAAAGCTCCCCATGGCGGCTCCCAATTGAGGGCCCCGCCGCGGAGAACACCAAGGGGAGAATCGCAAAGTAGAGCGTCTCCCCCTGCGTGCGGGGAAGTCAGATGGAAATAGAAATGCCAACCCTGAGACGCAGAGTGGACACGACGGCCCATGGGCAGTGAACCCTACATGCCAAAACAAGCTGTTATAACAACATATGATGATTATAAATACAATTAATAATGTGGTCTGATATTATATATATTTTCGTAATAAAAAATTATTTGAAAAAGCCAAGAGCATATTGTTAGAAAATGGGGAGGGAAAAATAATTATTTTCCTTCAGCCCAGGAGTAGTGTTCTCCTATGCCTGATTCATAGATGTAGTCTATACCGGGCAACATTCCTGAACCATTGGAATTAAAACCAAATGGAACAGGGATGGGGGGGGAATGATTGTTTTCCTCCATCCCAGGAGTAGTATTCTCCTATGCTAATTTGTGGTAAGTGCGGTCTATGCTTGGCAACATTTTCGAAACCATTGGAATATGCTCTGGCTTATGTTGGGTCTCTCATGTGTTGAAAAAGGGGAGCGGGCGTTTAACCACCCAAATAGAAAAAACTCTGTAGAAAACACATATGCAAGAGCACCCGAGGCTGCAAAACCCAAAAAGTGACATACACAAGGATCAAACGATCAAAAGTTCCCCAGGGGGTTTTTTAAGCAGCAGTACATTAGATGTTATTGTAAAAATAAAATAAATCAAATTCAGAATAAATTCAAAATAAATTCAAGTATGCAATAGATTTATTGTAAAATACAGGCTCTGGTTCATGTGTAGCAAACAACAGCATAAAACATCACTCATGGCCTATGGTTCACAAATGAACATATTAGCAATAGCGTATAATAAAATTGATATCCACATGAATACCCCAATGCATTTCGACACATTCTGGTCTTCTTCAGGGGGATTTAGATTCTAGGAAAATATGTCTAAGTTAGAATTGGACTTGAAACTTAAATCAGTATGTAGAGCATTTACACAGTGTTATCAGTTATATAAATAACTATATCTCATCATATTTATGGAGGTGTATTTACCAATAAGTGGATGATAAGGTGAAGATGCATCACACAAACCAGGTTTGTTTAAAAGCATGAAGGCTCAAAGATCCCAGAGGCCACACATATCTCCCCACACCCCATAGGCGCATCCACAGTCCATCGGACTTGCAAGGGGTCACACGCTTGGACCTGGGGGAGAGGACGGGGGGCGAA
Source organism: Aquarana catesbeiana (assembly GCF_042186555.1). Classification (NCBI taxonomy): domain Eukaryota; kingdom Metazoa; phylum Chordata; class Amphibia; order Anura; family Ranidae; genus Aquarana; species Aquarana catesbeiana. The sequence continues at coordinate 440,280,013 of NC_133328.1, read as the reverse complement.
ACACCTGCCATTGTGTTAAAGGCCCCATAAAATATATAGCAGACACTTGGAGGGGTCTGTGTGCTGTTATGTTTTTTAACACAGAAGGTGGTAATGACCGCTGTCAAAGTCATCTGCTGCCAATTTTAAAACTTTTTTCCTTTATAATTGTCCCTGCTGCTGAAGCACTTTCTGTACATTACACAGATGTATCGCTTCACAGGCAGAATTTGGACACAATTTACACATCTTATATAAAAGAATTGGACATTTTAAATGTTTGCGATGTTTGGGAATTTAGCCCAGTGGTAGAAGCATAGGTGTAGTGAGCCCACACCAGTCCAAACTGTGGTTTTAAGGCTTGCCAGCCCACCTTTAGTAAACAAACTTAAAAAAAAAAGTTTCAAAACATAACAGTTGCCCATGCAGGGGATTTTCACCAGAAAAACACATAATGGAAAATGCTGGGCCACCTGGCTGCCTCTTCAGAGGCACCACTGTTTTTTTCAATGGTCCCTGAAATCATCTCACGTAGCTCTTCTGGCTCACTTAGCCTGTAGTTACCACACCTTGCTGCACAGGCCCATTCCCTGGCCTTTCAATAGGGGGATCTCTTGGCTGGAAACCTCCAAATTCCTGTAATCCCCTGGATTCACCTTGTCATCCTGGCTCTCTTATTCTCCCAGACTCCCTTAGCCACCTTGGCTCTCACAGTTCTGTAGGTAAGGAATCTCTCATCTAGCATGGAGTGCCATCTCCTAAGTAGCGCACATCTTCTAATAGGAGTACGCCTGCCTCCTGGATAGACACACTTGTTTGTTGATGGAAACCCTGCATTACGGTTAAGTTCTTGCTCACACAGACTGCAGATCTCAAGTAAGACTTGGACACAGGATTTAAGACTTCTTCCCACCCACATATTTTCAAGGTCTCCAAGCTCCAGACCTTGATCTGGGATTACAAAATCTGGAGAAAACTGCTAAGACACAATACCCCGGAGCCACGCACTCACATGCATTAGTGGGAACATGTGTCACTTTTGCCTATGCTCACACAGTGGCAGGGCATTGCACTGTCACATGTTTCACTGTAGGTAATTAAGAAAATCATTGCTCCTGGCAGAATAGAATTTTTAAACAGTTTTGTTTTTGCCTTGGTACATGTCCCCCGGGCAGTGCCCCCCCCCCGTTTGCTATTTGTTTTTGACACCCACCTGCTTATTAGCCCTGAAAATTGACATTTTTAATTTCAAAGTTTTGGGCAATTTTGGCTTTCATTGATTTTAATGAAGTTCAGCAAACCCCTGCTGAACCAAACCCAGGGTAATTCGGCTCATCACTATTCACTACCTGTATATTAAGTTTGTGTAAAAAATTACAAAAGTACATTATTAAAGCAAACACTACAATAAAAACTCAATATACAGTATGCATTAATTGGAAATATACTATAAATTCCTTTTACATGCCTCTATTCTAAGTGTCTGAATTTGTGTTGGACCTTGAATCTTGCAATCTCATGCACAGCATGAATCAAGCTGGAAGAGTGAAAGCCAACAATAGGAGCCAGTTAAGGCTCTGCTGCAGTTCACATTAAAAACAACAATAAAAGTCTGGCGCCAGGGGACTGAGACACTGATTTCCCTGGGATCAATCTGTAGTGTCCTGTGGGAGACCAAGGAGCAGCTGTGTGGATTGACCACACCAGGAGTGGTGTGGACAAAGGCAATAGTACTCAGAAAAAAGCCAAAACTAAAAGCGCTAAATGGTAACTCCTCAATGGAAAAAGTGTCCGATGATATCAATGTGGTAAAAAGCATTAGTCCATTTATAGAAACATGATGTGAAAAGATGAAAATAAACAGATAAAATCTCCTCGCATAGATGGCAATGCTGAATGACATGAAAACCACTGTGTCAGTACCTTAGTGTGCGGTGAGGTGTAAGCCAGCTATGTAAAGCAGTGCTGCGTTAATGGACTGAACTCCTCATCTGCTGAACAACCTCCGCTGTGTAGAAGGGGAGGACGTATGCAGAGCCAAGTGGATGGCACAACCGTCAGGCTGAAGTATCGGTGGTGGGTGACGGGGCAGCCATGGGGAGGAGAGGAGCAGATCATTGGCTGAATAACCGATAGCGAGGACTGGCAGGTGGAAACGCCAGAGCGTGATGTAATATGCTCAGGGAGCTCCTGTCCAAAGCGAGGCTTGGTGCACAGGGTGGAGGTTGAAGCGCAAGCCAAGGAGAGGAGGTGAGATGTAGGCTGTTGTTGTGACAGCGCATTTCGGGGCCTGGCCCTTCTTCAAGTCCTTGAAGTCCACCGATGCTTCAGCCTGATGGTTGTCCCATCCACCCGACTCTGTATACGTCCTCCCCTTCTACACAGCGGAGGTTGTTCGGCAGATGAGGAGTTCAGTCTATTACCATAGTACTGCTTCACATAGCTGGCTTACACCTCACCGCACACTAAGGTACTGTAAAAGTGGTTACCATGTTATTCAGCATTGCCATCTACGCGAGGAGATTTTATCTGTTTATTTTCATCTTTTCACATCATGTTTCAATTAATGGACTAATGCTTTTTACTACATTGCTATCATCAGAGACTTTTCCATTGAGGACTTCCCATTAAGCGCTTTTAGTTGTGGCTGTTTTCTGAGTATTATTGCAGTGCACGTGTTGACTATGATAATGCACATAGGGGAGAGAGAGCAAGTAAGTAGATTGCATGCCTCATCGGTGTGTTGCTGCTCCTTCACTATCCATTAAGAAGGATGTGAGTGTAATCAAGCTCTGATCCTGCTACAGTGAAGGTTAAGGACCTGGATATTCTATCTGGCAGGGATGCTTAAAGTACAAGATTAGCTGAAAAGAATTATAAATGCTTTGGTACATAAACTAGTTACCATGATTTAATTCCCTAAAGGGTAGCATGACTATTCACTCTGAATTATGTATACTTTTTTATATGCCTGCATTTTACCTTGTATATGTAAGTGCAATAACTTTGTATTTGCTCTATATTAAAGTGATTCTCTTTATCAAAGTTGGTCAACTTTCCTAAAACATATACCTAAAACATAATGTGAAACTACAGAAAACTGTCATGCAACGAGTGATGGTCAGAGACTGTGAATGATGACTTCACCAGTCAACAAAATACAACGAGGTTAAGCAGGTGATGTCATTAAGCTGGTTCACAGTACCAGCCCTGATTGTAAAGCCTTGTACACACAATCAAATTTTTGGACGACTGTTCGTCCGTTTTTTGTTGCATGCTAGTCTCATGTCGAAAGTTAAGAGGTTACTCATCATAAGAAAATTCTTGTATGACAGAATTCAACTTCAGAAGTGATGTAATGTGTTGAATAGTTTTGTATGTATTCTTTTGTTTCTGAGCATGTGCAGTCTTGCTCTTACAATTTTTTTAAAACGAAAACCATACTAATTAATCCTTCCCGACCAGCTGCCCAGTTATACTGTGGCAGGGTGGCTCCCCTGCGTGAGCCGTCGTAGCTGTATGTCGGCACTTTAGCAGGCACGCGCTTGCAGCGTGTCAGCGAAGCTGATGTGCATACCCGGCGGGCGCGATGACTGCCATGCACCCACGATAGCTCGTGACAGATCGAGAACCGGGATCTGTGTGTGTAAACACACAAATCTACTAAGTAAGAACACCGATCGGTCTCCTCCCCTAGTCAGTTCCCCCCCCCCCCCCCCTACAGTTAGAACACACCTAGGGAACACAGTTAACCCCTTGATTGCCCCTAGTGTTAACCCCTTCCCTGCCAATTATATTTATACAGTAATCAGTGGCTATTTTTAGCTCTGATCGCTGTATAAATGTCAATGGTCCCAAAAAAGTGTCAAAAGTGTCCGATCTGTCCACCACAATGTCGCAGTCATGATAAAATTCGCTGATCACCACCATTACTAGTAAAAAAAAAAAAAAATAATAAAAATGCCATAAATCTATCCCCTATTTTGTAGACACTATAACTTTTGAACAAACCAATCAATATACGCTTATTGTGGGGTTTTTCTTACCAAAAATATGTAGAAGAATACAAATCGGCCTAAACTGATGAAGAAATGTATTTTGTTTTTTTTTAAATTTGGGATATTTATCATAGCAAAAAGTACAAAATATTGTGTTTTTTTCAAAATTGTCGCTATTTTTTGTTTATAGGGCAAAAAATAAAAACCGCAGAGGTGATCAAATACCACAAAAGAAAGCTCTATTTGTGGGGTAAAAAAGGACATCAATTTTGTTTGGGTACAACGTCACCCGCAATTGTCAGTTAAAGCGACGCAGTGCCGTATCGCAAAAAATGGCCTGGTCAGGAAGGGGGCAAATCTTCCAGGGCTGAAGTGGTTAAACGAAAATCAGACGTTGAGTTCACGTACGACAACAATTTTATAGTCTGCACATCCAGCTTTTGTTAGACGAAAAACCGGAATCAGTTGTCGAAAAGCATCATACTAACGATCCGAAAATCGACAGATCGTTCGTCGGACGAAATTTTACTTCCAATTTTCATATCGTGTGTACAGGCCTTAAAAGCTAAGTTCACTTTTTTTTTTTCTAAATTCCAGCTCCCTATGCACCAATATAACATTCATGTACTTTTTTTGCAAAAATATCAAAGCTTTCCATAAAATCTACAGACACGTACCTTACTGTCCTCCATCCATAATTCCAAATGTATCTATTGCTTCTGTCTTACGTCCTTACAGACTAGGTTATGACACAGGAAGGAGTTGACCAGCTGACCTCATTAGCACACACCTTGCATCATCCACCCTCCCACTCCCAGATTTATAAATGAAATGCAATCAATCAGTGATCCCTCTTCTTACTAAATACACAATCAGATTGCATAGTGTATGGACATCTTTATATACAGTGGGGCAAAAAAGTATTTAGTCAACCACCAATTGTGCAAGTTCTCCCACTTATAATGATGAGAGAGGCCTGTAATTGTCATCATAGGTATACCTCAACTATGAGAGAAAATTTGTGGAAACAAATCCAGACAATCACATTGTCTGATGTTTGAAAGAATTTATTTGCAAATTATGGTGGAAAATAAGTATTTGGTCAATATCAAAAGTTCATCTCAATACTTTGTTATATATCCTTTGTTGGCAATGACAGAGGTCAAACGTTTTCTGTAAGTCTTTACAAGGTTGTCACACACTGTTGCCGGTATGTTGGCCCATTCCTCCATGCAGATCTCCTCTAGAGCAGTGATGTTTTGGGTCTGTTGCTTGGCAACACGGACTTTCAACTCCTTCCAAAGGTTTTCTATGGGGTTGAGATCTGGAGACTGGATAGGCCACTCCAGGACCTTGAAATGCTTCTTACAAAGCCACTCCTTCGTTGCCCGGGCAGTGTGTTTAGGATCATTGTCATGCTGAAAGACCCAGCCACTTTCATCTTCAATGCCCTTGCTGATGGGAGGAGGTTTGCACTCAAAATCTCACAATACGTGACCCCATTCATTCTTTCATGTACACGGATCAGTTATCCTGTTCCCTTTGCAAAGAAACAGCCCCAAAGCATGATGTTGCCAGCCCCATGCTTCACAGTAGGTATGGTATTCTTTGGTTGCAACTCAGCATTCTCTCTCCTCCAAACACTACGAGTTGTGTTTCTATCAAACAGTTCTACTTTGGTTTCATCTAACCATATGACATTCTCCCAATCCTCTTCTGGATCATCCAAATGCTCTCTAGCAAACCTCAGACAGGCCCGGACATGTACTGGCTTAAGCAGGGGGACACGTCTGGCACTGCAGGATCTGAGTCCCTGGTGGCGTAGTGTGTTACTGATGGTAGCCTTTGTTACGTTGGTCCCAGCTCTCTGCAGGTCATTCAGTAGGTCCCCCCTGTGGTTCTGGGATTTTTGCTCACAGTTCTTGTGATCATTTTGACCCCACGGGGTGAGATCTTGTGTGGAGCCCCAGATCGAGGGAGATTATCAGTGGTCTTGTATGTCTTCCATTTTCTAATTATTATTCCCGCAGTTGATTTCTTCACACTAAGCTGCTTGCCTATTGCAAATTCAGTCTTCCCAGCCTGGTGCAGGTCTACAATTTTGTTTCTGGTGTCCTTCGACAGCTCTTTGGTCTTCACCATAGTGGAGTATGGAGCGAGACTGTTTGAGGTTGTTGACAGGTGTCTTTTATACTGATAACAAGTTCAAACAGATGCCATTAATACAGGCAATGAGTGGAGGACAGAGGAGCCTCTTAAAGAACAAGATACAGGTCTGTGAGAGCCAGAAATCTTGCTTGTTTGTAGGTGACCAAATACTTATTTTCCACCACAATTTGCAAATAAATTCTTTCAAAAATCAGACAATGTGATTGTCTGGATTTGTTTTCACATTTTGTCTCTCATAGTTGAGTGGACAGAAACACTCAGCTGTCAAGCTCTGTTCATATCTCTGCATTCCCACATGGAGTTTTTTTTAGCGAGGTGTGGAGGCGTTTTGGAGCATTTTCACTCATCACACATCCATCCATTTGAATGGGCTGCCCTAAATGCAGCAATTGCCCCAAAGAAGCTTCAGAACTTTTTTTTAAGAGCGCAGCGCATTTTTGAGATGCAAGGAAATGCACAGATGTGAATGGAATCTCATTGTTCTTGTGTTACCACACCAATTTCACTTTCAGGCCCCATTCACATCTAGCACAGTAGAAATGAACATTTTGTGTCTTGTATTTCCTGTGACACACATAGGGCAGCCCCTTGATTTAAATGGGCTGTGCTATATGTGGCTTATGAGACATGTTGGTGTTTTGTGGGTTGCGTGTTTTTATGGAAAGCTTTGTTATTTTTGCAAAAAAAGTACATGAATGCTATATTGGTACATAGGGGAGCTGGAATTTAGAAAAAAAAAAAGGTGAACTTATCCTTTAGGGAAAAGCCTGGGATTTAGCACTAAAAGAGCTCAAGCTCGGATTGAATTTCCATTTTGTGGGGTGGACCCTATACAGATGCCAGTCATTCAATACTCGTATGCTGTTTATCATGGTGCTAAGTGTACTTATGTAATACTGTACCTATACTGTAACCATAACTAGATGTTTTTAATTCTTTTTTTTTTTTATAAAGTGGTATTATACTATTGGATTGCATTTTATGTTTATATCCTTCATACATTGAGATAATTTATGGAGATGGAGCTAAAAATGATGAAAAAGAGATCCTTTATGAAATAATTGGATATTCCTAACTGAATGTTTTCGCTATAAGGCCTCATACACACTGGACGTTTTTGGACATTTTTACAGCAGCTGTTTTTGGCTTCAGACATTTTTTTCTACAGTCAATAAACTCCCCATCATGTTATCCTATGTGTCCATGCACACATAGGCTGTTATCAGCAGTTTGTGGCTCGGGCATTTTTTGGCTTTAAAAAAAAAAACAAAACTAGTGGGTTCTGAAAAGATTTTTTCAGCTGTTTTCAGCTGTAAAAACGCTCTAACGTCAAAAAACGCTGATAAACACTCAAAAACGCGGCTCACCAGTGGATTTTAACATTTTTGATCCATTGAAAAAAAAACAAAAAAACAGCGCTACTACAAGCCAGCACAAAAATGCTATTATCAGCATTTTTCATCCAGTGTTTTTTTCTAGCATTTTTTGAGCTTTTAAAAAACGCTAGTGTACATGGAGCCTAAAATACATATATTACAATCATAAGCAAAAGCTTTGTGTGGATCGCATGTAGGTAAAATCAGACTGGCTCTCTTTTCTGATGACCATGGCCACCAGAATCAGGCGTGAGCTAAGCAAACAGCAGCAGGAACACAGTCCAGGAAGCACCCATCTCTCATGAGCCCTTTCCTTCTTTGCTCCTGGTGTCCGTCAACAGTCTCCGCCTTACACCCACACAGCATCAGGCTTCCATTACTGGGAAACAAGGAGGCATTCAACATCATTGGCCTGGCAACGGAGCGCATTTGATTTTTTCCACTACCTTTCTCCTTTTTAACTTTTAGTTTTACAATAACAATATTAATATTATTATATTTTGGTCAGCTACATTCAATTATGTAGCTTTAATGCAATAATTGTTATATTTATTACTTAGGACTTTTTTATAATTGTAATTTTATTCCCATATTTTGAAAATGATTTGATAACCTCTAAAAACACACTATCCACAATTTTATTTATGTTTTTATCTCTACAATAAAATATTTTCCTTTCTATTTACTTATATTTTTTAAAGATGTTCTTCTGCATACATTTCTTAAGGTGTATTTTCAATGATAGTGCAAATATTTGATTAACCACCTCAATACCGGGCACTTTCGCACCTTTCCGCCCAGGCCAATTTTCAGCTTTCTGCGCTGTCACTTTTTAAATGACAATTGCGCAGTCATGCTACACTGTACCTAAAATACGTTTTTATTACTTTGTTCCCACAAATAGAGTTTTCTTTTGGTGGTATTTGATCACCTCTGCGGTTTTTATTTTTTTGCTAAACGAATAAAAAAAGAATGAAAATTTTGAAAAAAAAAAAGGTTTTCTATGTTTCTGTTATAAAATTTAGTAAATAAGTAAGTTTTCTCCTTCACTGATGGGCACTGATAAGCTGCACTGATGGGCACTGATAAGGCAGCACCAATGAGATGGCACTGATAGGCACTGACGATGGGCACTGATATGCAGCACTGATGGGCACTCATAGGTGGCACTGGTGGGCACTGATGGGCACTGATAGGCGACACTCATGGGCACTGAAAGGCTACACTGATGAGTACTTATGGGTGAAACTGATAGGCGGCACTGATGGGCACTGATGGCTGGCACTGATAGGCGGCACTGATGGGCACTGATGGCTGGCACTGATAGGTATGACTGATGGCACTGGCACTGGCAGGCATTGTTAATGGGCACTGATTGGCATCTGCCCTGGCACTTATTGGCATATCCCTGGTGGTCTAGGGTGGCATACCTGGTGGGCGTCCTTTATTGCCATGCCTGGTGGTCCTGGTGGCATCCCTGGTGGTCCAGTGTGGGCATCTGCAGAGGGGGCTGTACTGATAAACAATCAGCATCCCTCTCAGCAGAGCCATCGATCGTCTCTCCTCTACTCGCGCCTGTCAGATGGGAGTGAGGAAAAGCCGATAAAAGGCTCTTCATGTTTACATCGTAATCAGCTGTGATTGGACATGGCTGATCATGTGGTAAAGAGCCTCCGTCAGAGGCTCTTTATTGATATCGGTGTAGCGGTGTGTCAGACTGACACTCCGCACCACCAATCGCCGTGCTGCGTGCCCCCACTGCTGGACGCTATATGACGCCCAGTCAGGATAACAGAACCACCGCCCGGCCATCATTCTGCTACAAGCCGGACGGGAAGTGGTTAATCCTGTAATCTTTTTATTATTGTTTTTAAACGTATTGCCTTAGATTACATGTATTTGTTACATAGTATGTCTAGTGCCAAGTCTATCCACATTTAGCGGTGGGTGTTTATTAGGGATGAGTAGTCGGTACAACCATATGTTCATACATTTAGCTGAATCCTCCACTTGTCTGGTGGGAATTGCTCCTGCCATTTGGCAGGAGGTGTTATCACCTTTGGATGTCACTTTTTTCTCATTGGCTGTCAGGCATTGTGATTGGTGTAGATGTACAGTACATTTATTTCAAGACATTTTTTATTAATAAAGGACTTGTCAAAAAACTGTGTGTTTATTTACATTTTAGATTTTTGAATGAGTAGGGTATCATATGCTTTTCAAGGAAAACTTCACATTCAGGACATGTAGCCTGGTATGGTTCAGAACGGGGGGCAGCATGCTTGGATTAGGGTTTGGTGCGGAATTTGGGGATACTTCACTCTTTTTTTTTTTTGTGGGGGTCTTCCATTAACATCTAATCAGGCCCTCATATAAAATAAGAGACTGATATGGATGAACAAAATCCCTGGCCATGTTAACAAGGTTAGGCTTCTGCTTGCCTAGTTTGAACCCAGATGCTGGTGGCTATGTGCATGGGAATGGAGAGCCAGTCTGATTTCAGCTACATGCAATCGACACAAGGTTTTTGCTTGATTATTGCTTTATTATTATTTGTACATTTTTATTTCAGGATTAAAGAACATCACTTGACAATGCCCATGCTGTCCTTACTTGTTTCCACTTCTTTTGCAAAGCTGCAAGAGTAATCTGTTTTAGACCTTTTCGATGGATGGCCTTTTTGAAGACTTGCATGGTTCTAGCAACTTGTGATTTATTACTAGCGTGTTGCTACATTTGTATCCATTTGTATCCAGTTCACGGAAGAATAGTCTACAACTATGTCATCAGCTAGGGGTTCAGCACAAATACTACTAATAAATGGTATATTTTCATAATAGTTGTTCTGAACCTATCTCTGTTTGTTAGTAACGAATGTAAGATTTTTTTCACGTCCTTTCAATACAGGCAAACCTCCTTCATGTATTAACTAATTAAGCTCCTAGTTTCCTTAAAATAATGTTCCAGACTAAATGAATAAAATATTTTTACTAAAAGCTGAAATGGCACTGCATGCATTTAAAGCGTAAATCATGCTTTCACAGTGTATGTTACTTAAAAGTACAGGAGAGGTGAGATTTTTTTTTTTTTTTAAGCTATATTAGCAGCAAAGTAATTAGATTATGCATCGTGAAATTTAGAATTACTGAGCTGTAAAAAGTTAAAACAAGTGAAAATCACGGTAAAGCAGCTGCATCTTTCCTAAAGTGGAACTAAACTCTCTCAATCAACATGAACTAGTTTTGAGTTATGCTGCCATTTTCCACATTTTGTCATGTTACAACCAAAAACCAAAATATATTTTATTGGGATTTTATGTGATAGACCAACACAAAGAGGCACATAATTGTGAAGTGGAAGGAAAATGATAAATGATTTTCACATTTTTTACAAATAAATATGTGAAAAGTGTTACGCACATTTGTATTCAGCCCCCCTGAGTCAATACTTGTAGAACCACCTTTAGCTGCAATTAGAGCTGCAAGTTTTTTTGTGGTAAGTCTCTACCAGCTTTGCATATCTAGAGAGGGAAATTTTTGACCATTCTTCTTGCAAAATATCTCAAGCTCTGTCAGATTGGATGGAGAGCATCTGTGAACAGCAATTTTCAAGTCTTGGCACAGATTCTCAATTGGATTTAGGTCTGGACTTTGACTGGGCCATTCTAACACATGAATATGCTTTGATCTAAACCATTCCATTGTAGCTCTGGCTGAATGTTTAGGTTTGTTGTCCTGCTGGAAGGTGAACCTTCACCCCAGTCTCAAGTGTTTTGCAGACTCTAACAGGATTTCTTCTAAAATTGCCCTGTATTTGGCTCCATCCATCTTTCCATAAACTCTGACCAGCTTCCCTGTCCCTGTCCCATGTTTCACGGTGGGGATGGTGTGTTCAGGGTGATGTGCGGTGTTAGTTTTCCACCACACATAGTGTTTTGCTTTTAGGCCAAAAAGTTCAATTTTGGTCTCATCTAAACAGAGCACCTTCTTCCACAGGTTTGCTGTGTCCCCCGCATGGCTTCTCGCAAACTGCAAACAGTACTTCTTATGGCTTTCTTTCACCAATGGCTTTCTTCTTGCAACTCTTCCATAAAGGCCAGATTTGTGGAGTGCACGACTAATAGTTGTCATGTGGACAGATTCTCCCACCTGAGCTGTGGATCTCTGCAGCTCCTCCAGGGTTACTGCTCTTGGCTGCTTCTCTGATTAATGCTCTCCTTGCCTGGTCTGTCAGTTTAGGTGGACAGCCATGTCTTGGTAGGTTTGCAGTTGTGCCATACACTTTCCAGTTTCAGAGGATGGATTGAACAGGACTCCATGGGATGTGCAAAGCTTGGGATAATTTTTTATAACCTAACCCTGCTTAAAACTTCTCCACAACTTTATCCCTGACCTGTCTGGTGTGTTCCTTGGCCTTCATGATGCTGTTTGTTCATCAGGGTTCTCTAACAAACCTCTGAGGGCTTCACAGAACAGCTGTATTTATACTGAGATTAAATTACACACAGGTGGGCTCAATTTACTAATTAGGTGACTTTTTGAAGGCAATTGGCTCCACTAGATTCTAGTTAGGGGTATCAGAGTAAATGGGGCTGAATACAAATGCATACCACACTTTTCAGATATTTATTTGTAAAAAAAATTGAAAACCATTTATCATTTTCCTTCCACTTCACAATTATGTGCCACTTTGTGTTGGTCTATCACATAAAATCCCAATAAAATACATTTACGTTTTTGGGTTTTAACATGACAAAATGTGGAAAATTTCAGGGGGTATGAATAGTTTTTCATGCTTAGGATTTCCTTAAAGGATAAGTTCACCTTTTGTAACATATTCCATATGTTACACCCATACGCATGCTGAGCACTCCCAACACAGTTACCTTTGCATTGAGTGGGAGTTTTCTGATCACATGACCTTAAACCCCACCTCCTGGCATCATAAACCTCATAAAGGGTCGGGAGGCAATGGCACTAGGAGGTTAAGATACATGTGGTGTCCAGTGTGTCTATGTGTGTTTAGTTCTGGGATAAGGTCAAAATTTGTGATACCAGATAAGGAAACAACCCCTTAATGGAATGTATACCGAGTAGCTGTGTATTAATATCCTGTACTGAATGCTACTTAGGATTTCCTTAAAGGATAAGTTCACCTTTTGTAACATATTCCATATGTTACACCCATATTCAAGGTATAACATGTAACATGTTACAGATGTATCAACCCATCAACCCCCTCCCCGATCCCCCCCCCCCCCCCCGGTGTCACAATCTAAAGAAATTGTGGCCTTGTCAATTATTCACAGTTTTCTGTGAATGAATGAACTACAACTACCGACCGCCTTTGCGGCTTGTAGTTCTCAATGAACTACCAGGGTGCTGTTGAGTGCTCTAGTAGTTCATTGAGTCTTCCTGTCACAGTGTAACTGCTTACATGTATCAGAGGCACAGGCAGACAGCTACACAGACAGTCTGCAAGACAGTGGCATCACACCCATGATCTGCTGATCGTGGGTGCAATGTTTTAAAGGGTACTAACTAAAGAAATATATAACTGCGTATTTTTTACCTGAAAAAAAATGTGCATTTACTATTTTTTTAGGAAAGGTGAACTTTTCCTTTAAACTCACATGATTTATGCTTGGTTTAATGAAGATTATTATGACTAAAACAGAAATCACAATCTTGTTTCATGAGTCCTTTCACGTCTGTTGTGCTCTAAATAACATATTCACTATTTCCTTCCTAGCTCATCAAATGGTTTTTATTTTTTGCACTATAAACAAAAAAAGAGCGACAATTTTGAAAAAAAAACAATATTTTTAACTTTTTGCTATAATAACTATCCCCAAAAAATATATATATAAAACAAATTTTTTCCTCAGTTTAGGCTGTATTCTTCTACATATTTTTAGTAAAAAAAAAAAAATCGCAATAAGCGTATATTGATTGGTTTGCGCAAAAGTTATAGCGTCTACAAAATAGAGGATAGATTTATGGCATTTTTATTATTATTTTTTTTAATTTGTAATGGCGGCGATCTGTGATTTTTATCGTGACTGCGACATTATAGCGGACACATTGGACACTTTTGACACTATTTTGGGACCATTGTCATTCATACAGTGATCAATGCTATAAAAATGCACTGCTTACTGTGTAAATGACACAGGCAGAGAAGGGGTTAAACACTAGGGGGCGATCAAGGGGTTAAGTGTGTCCTATGGAGTGATTCTAACTGTGGGGGGGTGGGCTACCTAGGACATGACAGCAATCACTGCTCCCGATGACAGGGAGCAGTAGATCTCTGTCTTGTCACTAGGCAGAATGGGGAAATGCCTTGTTTACATAGGCATTGCCCCGTTCTGCCACTCTGTGACACGATCGCAGGACACTGGCAGACATCGAGTCCGTGGGTCCTGTGGGCACGTCACGGAGCAGGCAGCGGCTCACATGTGCCCCACCGGCGGCGCGCACCCACAATGCCGCTTCTTAAAGGGGGGCGTACCTGTACACCCATTTGCACAGTCATGCCATTGTGCCGACGTGTATCGTTGTGCACTGGTTGGCAAACGGTTAAAGCATGTTATACAGCAGAGTACTTGTGCTGTGTATTTTGGCCCCCTGTATCACCTGTAATATCTGGCTGATCCTACCTGGTTCTGCCCTCCCCCCTGTATACTGACTCCAATATATCATGGCTGCTGAGCTCTGACACCGGAGTCAATGTACATGCCTCATCCGCAGCCCTCCTCTGTGTCTCCTGTGTACTCTCCCCCCTCCCCTCTCTGCCTGACTGCTCAAATTACTGTTTATTTTTTATATAATCCTCTGTTTTTTACTGTAATGGCCCCCTGTGACTGTGCTTTATGAAAATAATGCTGTGTATATATATATGTTGTTTAGAGAGTGCTTATCTGTGCTCATTGACCAGCCGCTTCTCTTCTCTCCTCTTTCTGCCCGACAAATGCAGCGGGCGGGTCGCCTCTCTCCTCCTCCCCTCTTGACGGACATCAGCAGGGAATCCCTGGCCCTGCCCACTGCACCTGTCAGGCCAAGAGAGGACAGAAGCGGCAGGTCAATGAGCACAGTTCAGTGCTCTGTAAACAAGGTATATACAGCATTATTTTCATAAAGCACAGTCACAGGGGGCCATTACAGTAAAAAACAGAGGATTATGAAAAATGACATTGATGGGTTAACAACCACTTTATACTTTGGCGCTTTTTAGATCAGATCAGGTTTACTTTAAAGCAGAACTGAAATCTTAAAAAAAAACTGAGCAGACAAGCTCTTTACTGCAGAATTGGCATGTAATGTCTCTTCTTCAATAAAATGAATGTACCTGCCTGCTCACAGTTATCTGTAGAACGTGCACTAAGCTACCCACGTGCAGCTCAGATTACTCTCTGGCACAGTGACTGTGCCGTAAAGACTGTACTCTCGCATGCGCGGGAATGAAGTCATCCCGTGACGGCCAATTAAGCTGGCCAGAGACTGGCACTTGGAAGAAGCTGAGGAGAAGATACCGGCACTGGCAAGGGCCCGCGGACCCCTAAAGCAGAGGTATTGTGTGTGCACTAAAACTAATTTTTTTTTTTTCTGAAAATTTGTCCTTGTTAAAAAATTGTTTCCTTTGAACAGGCTTTTGGCCAAACAGCAAGCATCTCTGAACAATTTCAAAGTGAAAGTGGAGGGACAAAGTGGGGACAGAACCAGTTTCCCTTATACTATGAAGAATCCAAGCTTGGAGAACTACGCTTTGTTAGGACAGACAGTGTTCAAATTTAGTTTACAACTGATAATGCCAGCACAGTGCAGACAAGGGAAATTATGGTAAACATGACCTCCCTAGCACCTTAACATTGCATAGTATTTTGAAGTTTTAAGAAAAGAGGCAGTAAAAATGTAAGCAGCAATTTTTAAATATTTTTTTTTAAGCCATGCTCTGTAAAAGGGAACATTTAAAAAATATTAAGTAGGAGTTGTCCCAATTTGGCTGCAAAAGTCAACATGAGACTTCTCATAGAGACCTTATCTTCTTTTTCACAACTCCAAAAACCAGGAGTAACAATTATAAGGCACATGTTTCCATTTTATTATTTTTAGTTGGGATTTAGTCTAGGTATTTCACAACAGCTTTAGTAGCACATCCAAGGGGGAGCTTGGGGAAGGTAAATATAAGTGAAAGTGGGCTTTAAACATACCCTTAATGAGTATTCTGATAAGTAGAAAAACTATATATACAGTACACTATACAGTATGTCTCAACTATGTGTATTTAGCAGTTTGGCTGGAGTTGCCCTTTAAATATAGAAAATAAAAGAGAATCAGCCTTTTGTAAAACAGCCACTTTAAATCTGTGTGCCTACAGTTCTGCATAGTAAAGTATTAACGGGTTTGTTCACAGTTTTTATTCCTCTGATAAATGTTTTTACTTTGGGCAATCTGTATTTTAATGCCTTACAGGTTAGGATTTATTTCCTGCTGTTCCATTGTATGCCATCCAAACTGTTACAATCAAGGTTTTCATAGCTGAAAGATGGTTGCCAAAAACTAAATTAAGCCCGTGAATTAATATTGCATCAATGCCTTTCCTTTTCCAAGTAAACAGAAAAGAAGCCAAGAAACGTTTGCCTGCTCTATTCCTCTCGATGCACTTTAAGCTTTTAGATATAATGAAAATGTTCTGCCAGCATGTTTCACACTGAGCTTTCTAAACAAAAGCCTTAGATCAGTATTGTACATTACGATCATGAACTTTTGATTTTTCCCAGCCAAAAAGGCAAAGGAGACCCTACTAAACAGGAGCAGTGTAAATATAGCAGCAATTCATTTCTAATGATAGCTGCAACTTAAAACACATCTTAAAGGGGAACATCATACCACCTTCTGGTCTAATTTTTCCTTATAAATAACCCAGACCTTTTTTGCAGTAAATTCAGCCAAGTTCTGCTGTAATCCATTACTATGTCACTGCACATTGGGTCCCCACGCAGCCATCTTCTTTCCTTATGTCATTGGGAGACGGCTGTCCCTTCCTGGTTCTTGCAGCCGACCCCTTGCTGTCATGCTGCCAGATGGGCAGGGGTGACCAGAACAAGAAATTTTAAAAAAAAAGGTAAATTAAAAAAAGGCTTTTAAGATTTCAAGGAAAGTAGGGTTGAAAAGATACAACATGTTTTATGAGAGTGAAGATCGACTTTCATTTAAAGTGTTACTAAACCCACAACAGGAAAATCAGTCTTTAAATGCAGTAAAGCATGTTTGTTATACTCACTGTGGAACCTAAGGGGTTAATCCTTTGCATTTTGTATAAAGGCTATTTAATCCTGTCTCTCTGATCCTCATCTTCTTCCACTGTCTCCAAAAAAATAACCTGATATTCACAGAGCCAGTGGATCGGCTGTACATGCTCAGTTTGGTGTGTATTGCTAGAGAATTTTCCTGGGAGGGCGCATGTGATCAGCACAGAGCTAATCAGCACTGTCCAGACATGTCCAGACAGAGGATCAGGGGATAATGAAAGGTCATTTTCTCCTTCACTGATGTGTGCTGATGAGGCTGCACTGATGGGCACTAATAGGCTGCACTGATGGGCATTTATGGGCACTGATGGGCACTGATGAGGCAGCACTGGTGGGCACTGATAGGTGGCACCGATGGGCACTGATAGGTGGCACCGATGGGCAGTGAAAGGCAGCACTGATAGGTGGCACTGATGGGCAGTGATAGGAGGCACTGATGGGCAGTGATAGGTGGCACTGATAGGCACTTATTGGCAGCACTGGTGGGCACTGTTGGGACTACACTGATAATCAGCACACTGATAATCATTGCCCTGATTATCAGTGTACATGTCCCTTTTAGGGAAACCGGTTATCGGCTTTATTCTCCTCTCCTCATGCTGTCAGCATGGGGAAAAGAGTGCCAATAACCGGCTTCTATTTACATCCATGATCAGCTATGATTGGACACAGCTGATCACATTATAAAGTGCTGCTGAATGGCTCTATACCTCAATCTGTGATCAGCAGTGTCCTCCACTGCAATCACAGAGCGCATCACCCGCGCCCTGCAGCGGGCACGCAGGTGCAATCCCAGAACTAACTGGCTGCACTGTAGCTGTCATTCAGCTATAGGGTGGTCAGGCAAGTAGTTATCTGCAGGAATTTCCTCTCATTTGCTCTTTTGTTATGGGTAAGTGAAGGTAAATTTCCCCAATGGGACAAAGATGACAAAAAATCAACCCTACAGAGGTTATAACCCAACTCTACTCTATCCAAATGGGAAAAAAAAGTTTTGCCTATACAGTGTCTTGCAAAAGTATTCACCCCGCTTGGCAGTTTTCGTGTTTTGTTGCCTCACAGCGTGGAATTAACATGGATTGTTTGAGGATTTGCATCATTTCATTTACAGAACATGCCCAAAACTTTGAAGATGTTTTTTTTTTTATTGTGAAGCAAACAACAAATAGAATAAAATAACAGAAAAAGTAAATGTGCATAATTATTCACCCCCCTAAAGCCAATACTTTGTAGAGCCACCTTTTGCGTCTATCACAGCTGCAAGTCGCTTTGGATAAGTCTCTATGAGCTTGCCACATCTTACCACTGGGATTTTAGCCCATTCTTCCTTGCAAAACTGCTCCAGCTCCTTCAAGTTGGATAGTTTGCGCTTGTGAACAGCAATCTAAGTCTGACCACAGATTTTCTATTGGATTGAGGTCTGGATATTGACTAGGCCATTCCAACACATTTACATGTTTCCCCTTAAACCACTCAAGTGTTGCTTTAGCAGTGTGTTTGGGGTCATTGTCCTGCTGGAAGGTGAACCTCCATCCTAGCCTCAAATCACACACAGAGTGGTACAGGTTTTTCTCAAGAATATCCCTGTATTTAGCACCATCCATCTTTCCCTCAACTCTGACCAGTTTCCCAGTCCTGACTGCTGAAAAACATCCCCACAGCATGATGCTGCCACCACCATGTTTCACTGTGGGGATGGTGTTCTTTGTGTGATGTAATGTGTTGGGTTTGCACCAGACATAGCGTTTTCTTTGATGGCTAAAAAGTTCAATTTTAGTCTCATCAGACCAGAGCACCTTCCTCCATACATTTTGGGAGTCTCCCACATGCCTTTTTGCAAACTCAGAACGTGCCATTTTGTTTTTTGCTGAAAGTAATGGCTTTCTTCTGGCCACTCTGCCATATATATATATATTTTATTTTTATCTATTACAGGTACTTATATAGCACCGTCAATTTACGCAGCGCATTAACATATACATTGTACATTCACATCAGTCCCTACCCTCAAGGAGCTTACAATCTAAGGTCTCTAACTCACATTCATACATACTAGGGACAATTTAGACAAGATCCAATTAACCTACCAGCATGTCTTTGGAGTGTGGGAGGAAACCGGAGTACCCGGAGAAAACCCACGCAGGCACAGGGAGAACATGCAAACTCCAGGCAGGTAGTGTTGTGGTTGGGATTCGAACCAGCGACCCTTCTTACTGCTAGGTGAAAGTGCTACCCACTACATATGGAAATATATTTACCACTCAAAAGAGGGGAAATGACACATAACCAGAGAGTGTGGATGTAAGTACATTGATCCGAAGTCTTTATATAGCACCCCCCTCCTCCCTCTCTCCCCGGGTGGGAACCAACCTGACACGTACTTTGGAGGTGAGCCTGACGTGCAGAGGGAGACCTCTCGTACGGCCCTGGTTCCGGAATCACTGGAGTGGGAACAGTGATCCTCAGAGCACAATGGAGTAGGAGAGCCTGCAGGGTCCGCTTGACTGAAGATGAAGTCAGCTTGGCAGAGACAGAAGCAGGACTGCAGGCAGGTGTGCACAGATGCAGGACTCGTAGGCAGATGCACACGGATGCAAGACTTGTAGGCAGATGCACACAGATGCAGGACTTGTAGGCAGATGCACACAGATGCAGGACTGCAGACAGAAGCAGGGTCAGACAAGCCAGGTCACAGCAGCGGATCAGACAGAAGCAGCAGGCAGAGAATGGTCAAGTCCAAGCAGAATCGGCAACAGGAGATCAAACAAACAGGAACACAGAACAGGTCAAAGGCAAGCCAAGGGGTCAGGACTGGAGACAGCAGCGAGGTCAGGAGAAGCTGGGTAACACTGGAGCAGATGCGGGTTCAGGATCGGGTACAGGATGAGCTGCAGATCAGACAGCAAGGATGTATTCTGAAGAGGCCCCTTTTAAGGATCACTGGGCGCCAAAGCTGTGTTAGTGTGCGCGCATCCGCGTTCTGCGCATGGGCATGTGCATTGGAGTGCGTCTATTCACTGCTGCATGCCTATGGACTGGAACACATCCCAATGGACCCGTGCGCCCGCGGCCAGTTGCAGAACCATGCGCAGTACATCCATGACACAACCAAAAGGGGGCTTGCAAGGAGTCACATATGGGAACCCTCAGAGGGGGAAGGGGTGGAGGACACCTGTGATGGTTAAATAAGTAATTTAATCATCTGAAATAGTAGTATAATTTAACAGCATTTATCTAATATCAAGTGAACTTTTCTACGCCCACATGTTTGAGAATATGCTGATCCATAACTCCAACATGTGTTGAGACAATGTGAGATAAAGTGTGTTATTATTACTTTGTTCAATTGTCATGTGGTAATTATGTGTATTGTTTGATATACCAAAACCATTAAAAAGGGTAGGTAATAATTAGAATTTCTGGGGTCCATGGTATACTGGTAACATGGTGGTAAAGGAAGAGTGTGAATGTGAAAGGATGTAAAAAATGTAAAAAATGTAAAAAGGTGTGTAAAAAAAATGTGAAATGAACTGTGACTGTGTGTGTATATATTTGTGTGGGTGTGTGTGTGGGTGGGTGTGTGGGGTGTGTGTTGAGTGAATAGATCAAAAATTGAAAAAAAAAAGTGAAGTGCAAAAAAAGGAATAAAAAAAAGTGTAACAACACAATAAAGTGAAAATTGATAAACAAATCAAATGACTGAAATAGGTGAAGGTGTGTGAAATAAAGTGAAATGTATGTGAAAAGTGTTTATCAGTATATATGTATACCCCATATAGTAATATTGTATGATTGAGTAGACATTGGCAGTAATAAGGGGAAGCAACAATACTAATAGCCTTGATAGGATGGTGGTATACGCATCAGGCATTGTACACTGATAGGGAAATGTGTGTATAGGAAGGGTTCAGCCGGAATCACATCAGGATTCAGGAGAGGTAGGGTGATTAAATAGGGTCTGTGCCTATAAGCATCAGATGTCATCTCCTTCTCCCCCCCTTGATCTTCCATGGCGCCAAAAATGGCGGTCATTGTGTGGCTTCCTCGGCGTTCCTGTGAGCGTGAGCTCCGGCCGCTGCCGTCACCCCCATCGCAATAGCATGACGCCATGACACCACAATGTGCGCATGGCATCATGAGGCATCTGGCGGTGATCAAGGGACGCCGCCAACACAGTGACGCTCCCTCTAGTGGCCAGAGGTAGAATGGCCCAGCCCCGAGAGAGCATAAGGGGAGAAATGCAGATAATTACACATCTCCCCACCGTGCCGGGAAGCCTCCATAGAGGCCGGCGCCCACCCTGGGGGGGGAGGGGGGAATGAAGAGGGGACCATATGCACATATACATACACAATGGGTAACTAAATATAAAAAATTGAAAAATGCAACATTATACCATTATAAATACCCAAAAATGAATGGGTTGTATAAAGGTTTATGTATACTGTAAATCATTGAATTGAGTAATAAGATTTTAAATATTAATAAAGAACAGTGGGCTTAAGGAGTATATGGGGTAATACACAGAGGTAATGAAGGGTGTTAAGGTGAGTTGAACCAAAATTTGTATTTTTGGATCAATATATTTTTGGACAATCCTTTAGGAAGGGGAACATACAGGATGTTTCATATTGGTGCACATAGAGTGATGACCCATATTCCAAAATTATATATGTAGGTACTCATACCATAACAGTGTAAAAGTCCCAAGGATACCGTCTAGATGGAATCAACGGTTCAATCAAGAAACGGTAGAAATTGCTGTGAGCAAAGAATCACTCCCATAGTACTCAATAATGGGCTATAACACTGCTCAAGTTTGGCTCTCATGCGTGGGAGGGAGAGGGGGTGTTTAACCACCGAATAGTTACTCGAGAAAATGGAAAAACGCATGTAAATAGAATCCAGGAGTCGCGTACCCCAATAGATATATAGAAAAAATGTAATTGATCTCCCAGGGGTTTTTTTAGCGACAGAGCATGTAAGTCAAAACAATGACAGTGTAATAAAATCAATTCTTGTTTTTAATTATACAATAAATATACAATCAGATTAACTTCTAAAATTATATAAATTTATAATCTCTGGTTATAGACAATATTTGAAACATAATATATCAAAAAATTATATACACTCTGGTTACAGGCAGTAATGACATATACCATAAATAATGAATAAATGGTCGATAATAAGGTACATTGTGTTACAATAGGTGAGTTGTCATCCATGTGAGTACTCCGACGCGTTTTGACCAATCACCATCTTCAGGGGAATTTGTACTCTGGTGAGATATATCAGAAGATAGTGTAATTCTGACACTCTAACAAGGTACCAACATTTGCTATATATATATATATATATATATATATATAAATATATATATATATATATATATATATATATATATATATATATATATATATATATATAAATAAATGGAAATATATTTACGGCTCAAAAGAGGGGACATGACACATAACCAGAGAGTGTGGATGTAAGTACATTGATCCGAAGTCTTCATATAGCACCCCCCTCCTCCCTCTCTCCCCCGGGCGCAAACCAACCAAAAGGGAGTTTGCAAGGAGTCACACATGGGAACCCTCAGAGGGGGAAGGGGTGGAGGACACCTGTGATGGTTAAATAAGTAATTTAATCATCTGAAATAGTAGTATAATTTAGCAGCATTTATCTAATAACAAGTGAACTTTTCTATGCCCACATGTTGGAGAATATGCTGATCCATAACGCCAACATGTGTTGAGACAATGTGGGATAAAGTGTGTTATTATTACTCTGTTCAATTGTCATGTGGTAATTATGTGTATTGTTTGATATACCAAAACCATTAAAAATGGTAGGTAATAATAAGAATTTCTGGGGTCCATGGTATACTGGTAACATGGTGGTGAAGGAAGAGTGTGAATGTGAAAGGATGTAAAAAATGTAAAAAAATTTAAAAAATATAAAAAGGTGTGTAAAAAAATGTGAAATGAACTGCGACTGTGTGTGTGTATATGTGTGTGGGTGTGGGTGGGTGTGGGTGTGTGTGTGTGGGGGGGGGGGTGTTGAGTGAATAGATCAAAAATTGAAATAAAAAAGTGAAGTGCAAAAAAGGAATAAATAAGTGTAACAACACAATAAAGTGAAAATTGATAAACAAATAAAATGACTGAAATAGGTGAAGGTGTGTGAAATAAAGTGAAGTGTATGTGAAAAGTGTTTATCAGTATATATGTATACCCCATATAGTAATATTGTATGATTGAGTAGACTTTGGTAGTAATAAGGGAAAGAAACAATACTAATAGCCTTGACAGGATGGTGGGATACGCATCAGGCATTGTACACTGATAGGGAAATGGATAAAATATGCTGAGTATAGTACTTACATGGGTTCCAATCCTATATGTGTGTATAGGAAGGGCTCAGCTGGAATCACATCAGGATCTGGGAGAGGTAGGGCGCTTAAATAGGGTCTGTGCCTATAAGCATCAGGTGTCATCTCCTTCTGCCCCCCCCCCCCTTGATCGTCCATGCCACCAAAAATGGCGGTCATCGTGTGGCTCCCTCGGGGTTCCTGTGAGCGTGAGCTTCGGCTGCTGCCGTCACCCCCATCGAAATAGCATGACCCCATGACACCACGATGTGCGCGTGGCATCATGAGGCGTCTGGCGGTGATCAAGGGATGCCGCCAACACGGTGACGCTCCCTCTAGTGGCCAGAGGTAGAATGGCCCAGCCCCGAGAGAGCATAAGGGGAGAAATGCAGATAATTACACATCTCCCCACCGTGCCGGGAAGTCTCTATAGAGGCCGGCGCCCACCCTGGGGGGGAGGGGGGAATGAAGAGGGGACCATATGCACATATACATACACAATGGGTAACTAAATATAAAAAATTGAAAAATGCAACATTATACCATTATAAATACCCAAAAATGAATGGGTTGTATAAAGGTTTATGTATATTGTAAATCATTGAATTGAGTAATAAGATTTTAAATATTAATAAAGAACAGTGGGCTTAAGGAGTATATGGGGTCATACGCAGAGGTAATGATGGGTGTTAAGGTGAGTTGAACCAAAATTTATATTTTTGGATCAATGTATTTTTGGACAATCCTTTAGGAAGAGGAACATACAGGATGTTTCATATAGGTGCACATTGAGTGATGACCCATATTCCAAAATTAAATATGTAGGCACTCATACCATAACAGTGTAAAAGTCCAGAGGATACCAACTAGATGGAACCAACGGTTCAATCAAGAAACGGTAGAAATTGCTGTGAGCAAAGAATCATTCCCATAGTACTCAATAATGGGCTATAACACTGCTTGAGTTTGGCTCTCATGCGTGGGAGGGAGAGGGGGTGTTTAACCTCCCTGGCGGTATGATTCTTTCTGATTTTAGGTGCTGAAAGCGGTACAATTATTTTGCATGAAAATTTGGTGTTTTATATTGTAGGCCTGTAATTCTTAACAATAACACACTTAAATCTGTCCAAACAAGAGTCTAGTAGATATCCCGGGTATGATAAAGTTTGAAACACAAAAACATAAATTATAATATAATAAAAAAAAAATAATAATTAAAAAAAATAAAAATAAATAGTAATAAAATAAATTTCCACATGATTCACTATCGCTCAATTCTGCAAGTGTTCTAATTTACTATCGCTGTTTTCTAGCTGGTCTAAAGCCATTTTTGACATAAAGGGACACTTTTTGGTTGCTATGGACAATCTCCAGTTTCCAGGCAGAAAGAACAGTATATGCAATATAAAACTGCATGCAGGGCATGGGCCAGAGCACTGGGGACAAATGGGATGTGAAATGATTTCATACAGTACTGTAATCTGTAAGATTACAGTACTGTATGTGTTATGCTTTTTACATTTTTTTTAATTTGCTGCCAGGCTCCGCCCCCGTGCGTCGCGACGCTCGCAGGGAAAGGAGCCTGGCACAGAGAGGCTTCGGAACAGAACACAGCCTGCGGACATTGCGGGGGACATCGCAGGATCCCGGGGACAAGGTAAGTAAGGAGGCACCAGGATCCTGCGATGCAATCCCGAGTGTAGCTCGAGGTTACCGCTAATGGTCCTGAATTTTAACCCCGAGCCACACTCGGGAATACCGCCAGGGAGGTTAACCACCCAATAGTTACTCGAGAAAATGGAAAAATGCATGTAAATAGAGTCCAGGAGTCGCGCACCCCAATAGATATATAGAAAAAATGGAATTGTTCTCCCAGGGGGGGTTTTAGCAACAGAGTATGTAAGTCAAAACAATGACAGTGTAATAAAATCAATTCTTGTTTTTAATTATACAACAAATATACAATCAGATTAACTTCTAAAATTATATAAATTTATAATCTCTGGTTATCTCTGAATTTATTCTTCTCCTCAGTCTTCACGAGTGAATCGGGGGGCTTCAGTAACCAAAACTGCAGTGTTTATCCTCATGACACAACACAGGAAGCACCTCCATGGTTAACAGAGGACAGAATTAAAATTAGACTTGAGAAACTTAACATTAATAAATCACCGGGACCTGATGGCTTGCATCCGAGGGTACTTAGGGAACTCAATCAAGTGATTGCCAGACCGTTGTTCCTAATTTTTACAGACAGTCGACTGACTGGAATGGTACCAGCTGATTGGAAAAAAGCCAATGTAGCACCAATATTTAAAAAGGGCCCAAAAATACATCCCTGGGAATTACAGACCAGTTATCCTAACATTAATAGTATGTAAACTCTTGGAGGGGATGAGAAGGGACTATATACAAGATTTTAGTAATGAGTACGGTATCATTAGCAGTAATCAGCAGGGATTCATGAAGAATCGTTCTTGCCAAACCAATCTACTAACCTCCTATGAGGAGGTGAGTTGCCATCTAGATAAAGGAAGGCCCGTAGACGTGGTGTATCTGGATTTTGCAAAAGCATTTGACACAGTTCCCCATAAACGTTTACTGTACAAAATAAGGTCCGTTTGAATGGACCATAGGGTGAGTACATGGATTGAAAACTGGCTACAAGGGCGAGTTCAAAGGGTGGTGATAAATGGGGAGTACTCGGAATGGTCAGGGGTGGGTAGTGGGGTTCCCCAGGGTTCTGTGCTGGGACCAATCCTATTTAATTTGTTCATAAACGACCTGGAGGATGGGATAAACAGTTCAATCTCTGTATTTGCAGATTATACAAAGCTAAGCAGGGCAATAACTTCTCCGCAGGATGTGGAAACCTTGCAAAAAGATCTGAACAAATTAATGGGGTGGGCAACTACATGGCAGATGAGGTTCAATGTGGAAAAATGTAAAATAATGCATTTGGGTGGCAAAAATATGAATGCACTCTATACACTGGGGGGAGAACCTCTGGAGGAATCTAGGATGGAAAAGGACCTGGGGGTCCTAGTAGATGATAGGCTCAGCAATGGCATGTAATGCCAATCTGCTGCTAACAAAGCAAACAGAATATTGGCATGCATTAAAAAGGGGATCAACTCCAGAGATAAAACGATAATTCTCCCACTCTACAAGACTCTGGTCCGGCCGCACCTAGAGTATGCTGTCCAGTTCTGGGCACCAGTCCTCAGGAAGGATGTACTGGAAATGGAGCGAGTACAAAGAAGGGCAACAAAGCTAATAAAGGGTCTGGAGGATATTAGTTATGAGGAAAGGTTGCGAGCACTGAACTTATTCTCTCTGGAGAAGAGACGTTTGAGAGGGGATATGATTTCAATATACAAATACTGTACTGGTGACCCTACAATAGAAAAAAAAATTTTCCGTAAAAGAGAGTTTAGCAAGACTCGTGGCCACTCATTAAAATTAGAAGAAAAGAGGTTTAACCTTAAACTACGTAGAGGATTCTTTACTGTAAGAGCGGCAAGGATGTGGAATTCCCTTCCACAGGCGGTGGTCTCAGCGGGGAGCATCCATAGTTTCAAGAAACTATTAGATAAGCACCTAAATGAACGCAACATACAGGGATATATAATGTAATACTGACACATAATCACACATAGGTTGGACTTGATGAACTTGTGTCTTTTTTCAACCTCGCCTACTATATGTATGTAACTATAGACAATATATGAAATATAATATATCAAAAAATTATATACACTCTGGTTACAGGCAGTAATGACATATACCATAAATAATGAATAAATGGTCAATAATAAGGTACATTGTGTTACATCAGCCATTGAGGAGTCAGCTGAGTTATTTGACCACAGCGTCAGCCACTTGCCCCTTGATGATGCCCAGCCATTACTGGATTCAGATGCTGGTTCTGAGGTTGAGGATGACAGGAACATGAGCCTAGAGAGAGGGAGGAACACTGGTAGACAAATTGGCATTCATGTTCCCCAAGCCGCAGCGTATTGCCAAGTTGTCTCCTGTTGTAATGATGAAGATGGAGGAGATGGAGATGATGATGATGATGAGGTCACTGATGCAACTTGGGTGCCAGATAGAGCAGAGGAGGAAACTGAAGGTGAGGCGGCACAACCCCAAGGAGGTCGGCATCAAGAAAAAGTAGAGAGCAGCCACCCTATTCCATCACATTCTGCAGCTGTTCTCTCCCGGCCCACTCCCCAAATCTCAGCTGTCTGGGCCTTTTTCAGCACATCTGCAGCAGATCGCACTGTTGCTATCTGCAAACTGTGTCACAGGCACATCAAACGTGGCAAAAACACCAACCATTTGGGTACCACATGCCTAACAAGCATTTAAGCCACACAAAAGGGGCACAAATCTGTCCCTCCTCATCCTTACCCACTTCGGTCGGCCCCTGCAATACCGAGATACCATTCAGCAGCCTCCACTGACAGGGATGATGTTATAGCACAGGGTGTCCAAGGTCCTAGCAGCTCATCTACCAGCAACACACCACCAGCTGTAGACTGTAGCCGGCAAATTTCTCTGCACCATCTTCTGCAGCGGAAAAAAAAAAATACAGTCCCTGCCACCCACATGCCCAGCGCCTGAATGCAAGCCTGTCAAAGCTGTTGGCTCTCCAACTTCTGCCTTTCAGCCTGGTGGATTCTGCCCCCTTCCGGGAATTTGCACAATGTGCTGTACCACAATGGCAGGTTCCCAGTCCATACTACTTTTCACGTAAGGCCGTTCCATCTCTCTACCATCACGTGGAAGGGAATGTTCTGGCATCATTGGGCAAGGTAGTCAGCAGTAAAATCCACCTTACTGCTGACACGTAGTCCAGCAAGCATGGGCAGGGACGATATATTTCGTTCACAGCACACTGGGTAACGCTGCTTGCAACTCAACTCAGGGCTCAGTGCTGCAGCTTGTTGTGCCCCCATGTCTCCATATAGCTGGTGTGATGATGCCAGACCTGTGAGCTCTACCCCCTCCTCTTCCTCCTCCGCCACCTCCATGCCCTCCTCTGCAGAATTGTCCTATGAACATCAGGTACCCCCTAAGCGTTCAAAGTGCTTTTCCAAGAGTCAGGCTAAAAGGTGCCATGCAGTGCTTCAGCTGGTGTGTTTAGAGGACAGGAACCACACCGGAGCAGAGATTCTTGCAGCTCCGCAAGGACAGGCCCAGGGGTGGTCCACACCATGCCAGCTGGAGCCAGGAATAGTGATGTCCGATAATGGCTCAAACCTCCTGTCCGCCCTTAGACAGGGAAAGTTGACGCATGTGCCATGCCTGGCACATGTCCTCAATTTGGTGTTGCAGCGTTTCCTAAGTACGTACCCAGGGTTGCAAGATGTACTAAAGCAGGCCAGAAGAGTCTGTAGCCATTTCAGGTGGCCATACACAGACAGTGCTTGGTTGGCTGAAATTCAGCGGGAATTCCACCTGCCCGTAAACCGCCTGATTTGTGACATGCCCACTAGGTGGAACTCAACTTTGGGAATGCTGCAGCAGCTATACATGCAGCAGAGGCAGAGCACCTGTGCGGATATGGCCTCAGCTTTTTTTCCCAACACCAATGGCTGATCATTAAGGATGCATGCACTGTATTGTCACCATTTGAGGAGGCCACAAGGATGGTGAGCAGTGACAGTGCATGCATCAGTGACACAATCCCTGTTGTGAACGAACGATCTCATGGCGTTTTGAATAGATCTACATATACTGCGCTCTAATGTCGATTATAGTTTTTGGGAAGGATTTGTACTGAGCGGCTCACTGGTTCACAGTGTCTCCCGCACGGCTTTCTGGCATTTCCGATCCATTTCTGTTCCTTTGGCTGAACACTGTCAGCTTGGAAACCTGACACTAAGTCACTGGATGAGAGGATATTGAAAGGATATTGAAGAAGGTTATGTGAAACAGCAAGGCTTTTTTTATATACAACTTGGACAACACACATCTTTAATAAAACCTTTGGAAAATAGTATTACTCTATGTGGAGCCTATCTTTTTTTTCCTTATATGTGCTGATGATGTGGATTTCCAAGCCGGCCCAGCAGTAAATCAGTGGGAGATCGTGAATGTTTATTATCTGCAACTTTGTGGTGAGTTTGAACCCCAGAGGGGCGTGTGGAGCATGGGTATGAATACGGTAATTGGTGCACTATCCGACCATCTCCACTTCTTTATTCACTTATGAAGCTAGCCACAAACTTTTCCTTCACATATATCCACCTGTCAGATCTGCAAATTAATGTTTAGCGACTTTATGTGCATTTACCCCATATGCAATTGTGTCAATTCTCAGCAATTGTCAGATCTGTGATTTAATGTTTAGCGACTTTATGTGCATTTACCCCATATGCAATTGTGTCAATTCTCAGCAATTGTCAGATCTGCGTTTTAATGTTTAGGGACTTTATGTGCATTTATCCTATATGCAATTGTGTCAATTCTCAGCACTTTTCAGATCTGCGTTTTAATGTTTAGCGACTTTATGTGCATTTATCCTATATGCAATTGTGTCAATTCTCAACAATTTGACTGGAGCGCCGCTTTGATATTATGTGTCTTTTCACATTTGTTTGTTTAATGTGATAGACTGTTGTATCTCATATTTACAATCCCTGTTGTGTTCCTGCTGGAGCAGACTCTGCGTGGCATTATAGACATGGCACTGGATGCAGAGCAGCAGGAGGAGGAGGAGGACTTCCTTTCCTCTCAAGGCCCACTTTATGCAGAAACCAACATTCCTATGTCACAGAACACACAGGAGGAGATAGGGGAGGAGGATGAGGAGGAGGATTCTGGCACTTTCATAGGCTTTGAAGAAGAGGAAGACATGTGTCAATCTATAAGCGATGGCTTTCCAACCCCAGGACCCTTGGGAGTAGTACATGGCTGGGAAGAGGAAGTTCCAGATGCTGTCATCCTGAGTGACCCCGAGGAGTCTGCTTCTCAAGCCTCTGCAGATTTGAGACGCATGGGCAACCTCATGCTTCAAAGCCTGCGAAAGGACCCAAGAATACATGGCATAAAGGAGAAGGATGATTACTGGTTGGCAACCCTCCTTGACCACCGTTATAAGGAGAAGGTCTCTGAACTCATCCCGTCCCCACATAGAGTGCAGAGGATAAAATCTCGAGGACACATTAAAGAGGATTTTATTGAACGTTTTTCCTAACTCTAGTAGGTTGCAGTGTGGTGGAAAACATTGTTTTGAGTCTTCCGTTGGTCAAGAAAGGAGTGTTGGAGAAGGCATCCGCCTAAGTGTGGCAGTTTGGAATTTTTTTAGTCCTTGCCGCCCAGGGCTGTCAGCTTCCACATCCCATCGGCAGTGTCTGCATCACATGGTAGACTATTACCTCGGGGCCAAAACAGAGACAGAGAGCTTTCCAGCCGACGATCCACTGGCTTACTGGGTCATAAGAATAGACCACTGGCCAGAACTTGCCCAGTATGCTATTGAGTTGTTGAGCTGCCCTGCATCCAGTGTGCTTTCAGAACGGGCATTCAGTGCTGCAGGAGGTTTCGTTACTGATCATAGAACACGTCTATCCACAGACTCTGTGGACCGTTTGACTTTTATAAAAATGAATCAGTCCTGGATTACCAGCTATGAAGCCCCTAATGCCGATGTCACTGATTAAGTCTTTTTGGTATGTGGAATCTCTGCAGGACTTCGAGGCTGCCTAGCTTTGAGGTTGTTTAATCATATTATCTGGAAGAATGTTTTTGGTATAGGTTTCATGGGCACAATTAACACCCAAAGACCAATTTTTCTGCACCTGTCTGACAGGTGCATATCATTGCAATTTTTTACAGCAAGGCAAATTCTTGCTTTCATCAAGAGTACCTCTATAGGGTTACGGTGAGAAGGCACCACCGACAGCCAAAGACCAATTTTTCTGCACCTGTCTGACAGGTGCATATCATTGCAATTTTTTACAGCAAGGCAAATTCTTGCGTTCATCAAGAGTACCTCTATAGGGTTACGGTGGGAAGGCACCACAGACACACAAAGCCCAATTTTAACGCACCCGTTACTTATATCCAAAGTCAAAGTGACACCAGAATGTATCCAAAAAATCTCTAATCTTGTTCCCAGTGCACTACATTGTGGCCTCATCATACACACTGGCTCCCCAGCTGTTGCTGAGCAAAATAAAGGCAGCTTGCAAGAAAAATGTCATTTTTTTGGCTTTATAAATGCAATTATTGCTGTAGCAGATTCTAGACATGGTACAGATCTGCCACTTTACAGTTAAATTAAGGGGATCCCCCTGGCACTATATTGGAAGGAATTTTTCATTTTTAGGCTTTCACTTTAAAAATCAAAAAATCACTGCTCATTTAAAAATGACGTTTTTCCCAAACTTTTTTTTTATTAATCCATGTCCCCCAGGTCAGGACCCGGACCCCTATAACCATGGTATGCCTAATTACTTGCATTTAAGCCTTTAAAATGGGCACTTTTGATATTTGACGTTCGGGTCCCATTGACTTTAATGGGGTTCGTTATTCGAGTCCGAACGTTCGCGATGTTCAGAAGTTCTGGTCCAAATCGAACAAGGGTCCGTTTGACCCATCCCTAATGTTCACTAATGCCAGGAGCCTGGCGGACAAGATGGGTGAACTATAGATACTGTTGTACAAGGAGGATTTGGATTTTGTGGGAATTTTAGAGACCTGGTTCAACAGCTCTCATGATTGGCTGGCAAACATTCAAGGGTATACCCTTTATCGCAAGGATAGAGAGGGTAAAAAGGGGGGAGGGGTATGCCTATAGCTCAAGAATAATGTACAAGTGAATGTGAGAGATGACAACACTAAGGGAGCTAGGGAGGAGGTGCAATCCTTATGGGTGGAGCTCCAAAGGGATGAAGCTTAGGGGAAAATAATACTGAGAGTATGCTATAGGCCCCCTAACTTGAGGGAGGAAGGGGAGACAGAACTCCTATCACAATCTGGATTAGCAGCAAGGATGGGAAGTGTTATCATAATGGGGGATTTTAACTATCCAGACATAGACTGGGTGGAGAGAACCGTGCATTCATTTAAGGCTCGCCAGTTCCTAAATGTCTTGCAGGATAATTTGATGGGTCAGATGGTAGACGCACCAACTAGAAATAAAGCGTTACTCGATCTACTGATTACCAACAATACAGACCTGAACACGAATGTGGAAATACGGGGCAATTTAGGTAACAGCGATCACAGGTCAATCGGCTTCAGTATAAATCA
Organism: Aquarana catesbeiana; assembly: GCF_042186555.1. NCBI lineage: Eukaryota > Metazoa > Chordata > Amphibia > Anura > Ranidae > Aquarana > Aquarana catesbeiana. The sequence goes on along the minus strand of NC_133328.1, from coordinate 440,247,541 downwards.
CACAAATAGGAAACATAAGGGGAATACAAAGACACTGAATTTCAAAAGAGCCAACTTCCCTAAACTACGAGCCTTGCTAGAAGGCATAAATTGGTATAAAATCTTAAGAACAAAGAACACAAAGGAGAGATGGGTTTGCTTTAAGAGCATATTAAATAAGGGCATTAGCCAATGCATCCCATTGGGTAATAAATTTAAAAGAGCAATCAAAAGTCCTGCATGGCTTAACTTCAATGTAAAAATGCATATAAAAGCAAAGGAGAAGGCCTTCAAAAACTACAGCGTTGAGGAATCATCATCAGCATTCAGACTTTATAAAGAATGCAACAAGAAATGGCTAAGATAGAACATGAAAGACACATAGCGGAGGAGAGCAAATCCCAAGAAATTCTTTAAGTATGTAAACAGTAAAAAAGGGAGGACAGACCATATTTGCCCCATAAAGAATGCGGAAGGACATCTGGTTACAAAGGATGAGGAGATGGCAAAGGTATTGAATTTATTCTTCTCTTCAGTCTTCACGAGGGAATCGGGGGGGGCTTCAGTCCTAGGCCCTGCCCCTCTGTCATGAACGTACTGCGCACGGCTCTGCAACTGGCCGTGGGCGCACGGGTCCATTGGGATGTGTTCCAGTCCATAGGCATTCAGCAGGGAATAGACATGTGCCAATGCGCATGTGCAGACCGTGGACACGCGCACAGTAACGCAGCTTTGGTGCCCAGTGATCCTTAAAAGGGGCCTTTTCAGAATGCATCCTTGCTGTCTGATCTGCAGCTCATCCTGTACCTGATCCTGAACCTGCATCTGCTCCAGTGTCACCCGGCTTCTCCTGACCTCGCTGCTGTCTCCAGTCCTGACCCCTTGGCTTGCCTTTGACCTGCTCTGTGTTCCTGTTTGTTTGATCTCCTGTTGCCGATTCTGCCTGGACTTGACCATTCTCTGCCTGCTGCTTCTGTCTGATTGATCCGCTGCTGTGACCTGGCTTGTCTGATCCTGCATCTGCCTACCAGTCCTGCATCCGTGTGTATCTGCCTACAAGTCCTGCATCCGTGTGTATCTGCTTACAAGTCCTGCATCCGTGTGCATCTGCTTACAGACCGGCATCTGTTCGCACCTGCCTGCTACTTCTCAGCGTTCCTGCATCTGCAGCAATCAAGCCTGTTCCTGTCTCCGCCAAGCGGACATCATCTCCAGTCAAGTGGACCCTGCAGGCTCTCCTACCCCGCTGTGCTCCGAGGGTCACTGTTCCCACTCCAGTGATCCTGGAACCAGAGCCGTACGAGAGGTCTCCCTCTGCACGACAGGCTCACCTCCAAGGCACATGTCAGTATCAGACAGCCATGCCTGAGCCTGCAAGAGGGACCTCTCCCACAGATGAAGTGTGCCAGCACCTCTCCGCTCTTTCTCAAATGGTGGAATCTCTCCGGGACAGTTACAAGCGTCTGGAAGTGCGAGTGCAACTCCTGGGCACCCCTGCTAACCCTGCTATTGACCAGTCATCTTCAGAGACCTTAATCATGCCTGCAGCAATGATGTATTCTCCAGAACCAAGGGTCCCTACCCCGGAGAAGTTCTCTGGGGACCGGAATAAATTTCGGGCATTCCGCAATGCCTGCGAACTGTATTTCTCACTACAGCCCCGGACATTCACCCAAGAGACTACCAAGGTGGGGTTCGTTATTTCTCTGCTACAAGGAGCGCCTCAGTCCTGGGCCCATCATCTGCTTGAGGGTCACCATGTTGTACTGGACTCTTTGCAAACTTTCTTTGACGCCATGTCCTTACTTTATGATGATCCGCAGCGGTCTTCCACTGCAGAGGCTGCCCTTCATGCGCTCCAGCAAGGCCGCCGAGAAGTCGAGGACTATATTACGGACTTCAGACGCTGGAGCGCAGACACCCAGTGGAATAGTGCAGCCCTGCGGCATCAGTTTCATCTCGGCCTGTCCGAAGAATTAAAAGACGAACTTGCCCGGGTCAGTATACCAAGCTCCCTGGAAGCCTTGTTTTCCCTGACTATACAGATGGATCGACGCTTTTGTGAGCGTAAGGCAGAGAGAGCAGCCCAGCAGACCCATTCCACCTGGACACTACCCCGAGTGCCTGCTTCCTCTCACTCTGCCCCAGTCCATGATGTACCAAACAAATGGACTTCAGTACCCTTCGGTCTTAAGCAGCTGGGGTTAATAAGGTCCACTCTGTCCCCAGAGGAACGGTTACGCTGGCAGCGGAATAACCTTTGTCTGTACTGTGGGGAAGCCGGCCACTATGTATACGCCTGTCCAGCAAAGCTCCGGAGATGTCTATCCATATCCTCGTCCAGTTACCCCGCACCTGTTTCCAGCACTACTCAACTGGCTCTCTCCATCATATTCCAACTTCCAGGAAGGACTGTTTCGGTCAAGGCAATTATTGACTCTGGGGCTTGCAGTTGTTGTATCGACCTAAACTTTGCTCGCCAACAGCTCATTCCTCTCCAACCCAGGGCTCAAGGACTTTCCATTTTCCTAGCGGACGGGTCCCGCATCAAGTCAGGTCTGGTCACCCAGCAGATCCCTCCATTACCTGTGATCTCTGCCACTAACCACAAGAAACTGTTAAGTTTGGATGCAATTGCATCCCCACTATTTCCAGTCATTCTAGGACTACCTTGGCTACAGGCCCATAACCCGTAAATTGACTGGGGTTCTGGAAGTATCGAGTTCCAATCTCACTACTGCCGGGAACATTGCCTGCCCACTCCTCCCAGAGCTTCTGGCCCCCTATTATGTATGGAACCCGATCCGGAGGTACGTTCATTAGTGCCTGAACCATACCATGAGTTTCTGGATGTTTTTAGTAAACGGGGGGCTGAGACTCTCCCTCCACACCGCTCCTATGACTGCCCGATTGAGTTCCCTTCCGACGAATCTTTCCTCTGTCTGAGCGGGAGTTGGAGGTACTGAAGGAATATGTGGACAAGAACCTGAAAAGAGGATTCATCAGACCATCTACTTCTCCAGCAGGAGCAGGAACCTTTTCGTTGAAAAGAAAGATCATACCTCACGGCCCTGCGTGGACTACCGGGAGTTGAATAAAGTTATGGTAAAGAACCGGTATCCTTTGCCTCTGGTACCTGAGCTCCTCCAGAGACTACGTACCACAGCTGTCTTCACCAAACTAGATCTGCGAGGGGCCTACAACTTGGTACGAATTCGTGCAGGGGATGAGTGGAAGACTGCTTTCCGTACTAGATTCAGCCACTATGAGTATTTAGTGATGCCCTTCGGTCTGTGTAATGCCCCTGCAACCTTTCAGCACTTTGTGAATGATATTTTCAGAGACTGCCTAGACATTTTTGTGATCATCTATTTGGATGATATCTTGATTTTCTCTTCATCCCTGGATCAGCATCGAAAGCACGTTAAGACTGTATTCTGCCAACACGGACTATATGCTAAACTTGAAAAGTGTGAATTCGAGCGGCAGAGTATTCAGTTCCTGGGTCTGGTGATCTCCACTGTGGGGTTCAAAATGGATCCACAGAAAGTCACAGCTGTCCTGGACTGGCCTGCACCATCAGACAGGAAGGGGGTACAGCGGTTTGTCGGGTTCGCAAACTTTTACCGCAGGTTCATCAAGGGGTTCTCCAACATCATTTCCCCTTAGCTGACTAAGCAAAATGTCCGGTTCCATTGGAATTCCGAGGCCCAGAGGGCCTTTACCACCTTGAAAGGACATTTTACCTCTGCCCCCATCTTGAGTCATCCAGATCCCTCCTTACCTTATCTACTTGAGGAGGTGGACACCTCAGAAGCGGCAGTAGGAGCAGTCATTTCCCAGCGCCAGGGTCTGAAGGATTTGATGCATCCCATAGCCTTTTTCTCCCGTAAACTTTCTCCTGCCGAGAGAATTATGATGTGGGTGATTGGGAACTCCTGGCTATCAAGGCTGCGCTCGAAGAGTGGAGGTACCTGCTGGAAGGGGCAGCACATCCCATGCTCATATACACCGATCACAAGAATCTGGAGTATCTAAGAACTGCCAAGCGCCTGAAGCTGCGTCAAGCGAGATGGGCGCTATTTTTCTCAAGATTCTTGTTCCATATCACCTACCGGCCAGGGTCAAAGAACGTCAAACCAGATGCCCTCTCCTGTATGTTCGATGATCCTAAAGAGACTTCAGTTCCTGATACCATCCTATCCCATAACAACTTCCTTCTCCTTCAGTCTGATTTGATGCCCAGCCTAAGACAAGCCTTAGCGGGAATATCCAGTCCTCCAGGAGTTACCCTGTTGCCCAGGGACGGGTTACTTTGGAAAGGTAATAACTTTTTCATACCAGAGACTTTCCAGACAAAGGTACTCAGTCTTTGCCATGATAATCCTCTGGCTGGCCATTTTGGGGTCCACAAGACTCTGGAGCTGATTCAACGCATGTTCTGGTGGCCGAACCTTAAGAAACACTGCAAAGAGTATGTCAAGTCTTGTACTGTCTGTATTCAGAACAAGTCCACTAAAACTAAGTCTTGGGGGCTTCTCAGGTCGCTACCAATCCCTGACCGACCATGGAGCATGATTGCTATGGACTTCATAGTAGAACTACCCCTGTCTGAAGGATGCACGGCTATCTTTGTAGTCGTTGATCGTTTATCGAAGATGGCCCACTTTATACCATTGAAAAACACACCCTCCGCCATGGAAACTGCCCGGGTTTTCATCAGGGAAATTGTCCGGTTACACGGAATTCCAACGAACATAGTATCGGACAGGGGAGTCCAGTTCACTTCTCGTTTCTGGAGAGCATTATGCAAAGTTTTGAAAATTGATCTATCTATGTCTTCTGCTTACCACCCGCAGACTAACGGCCAGACCGAGAGGACAAACCAGACCCTCGAACAATATATCCGGTGTTTCACTACATTCGTTCAAGACGATTGGGTAGGACTCTTACCCCTAGCGGAGTTCGCTTTTAACAACGCCAGCCATTCTGTTACAGGCCAGTCCCCGTTTTTTGCTAATTATGGGTTTCACCCAGTCTTCTTACCTGACATTGTTCCAGAGTCTCTGGTCCCAGCGGTACAGACTACTGTTGACTTCATGAAACAAAACAACAAACTTCTGCAAGAAACTATAGTCAAGGCACAAGCAACCAACAGGAAAACTTTCGACTGGAAAAGAAGAGGTGAATTATCTCTTCAGCCAGGTGACCAAGGGTGGTTATCAACTACCAACCTCAGAATGGCCTGCCCCTCAAAGAAACTGGCACCTAAATTTATTGGGCCTTTTCCGATTAAGAGAAAACTAAACAAAATTTCCTATGAACTTACCTTGCCAGACTCACTCAAGGTCCACCCAGTTTTCCATGTGTCCTTACTTAAGCCCACGATACCAGACCCCTTCCCGGACAGGGGTTCCGGCCCTCCAGAACCCGTAATAATCGATGGGGACCAGGAATTTGAGGTGGAGGCTATCCTTGATTGCAGAAGAAGGGGTAATTAACTACAGTACCTGATCAAGTGGAAGGGGTATGGTCCGGAAGAGAACTCGTGGGAACCTCAGCAGGATGTTCACGCTCCAAGATTAATCCGGGCGTTTTTTCACAGTCACCCCCAGAAAAGAGTTCTGTTAGGCACCCGAAGGTTGCCTTTAAGGGGGGGGGCAATGTTATGGACGTACAGCGCATGGCTCTGCAACTGGCCATGGGCGCACGGGTCCATTGGGATGTGTTCCAGTCCATAGGCATTCAGCAGGGAATAGACGTGTGCCAATGCGCAGACAGTGGACACACGCACAGTAACGCAGCTTTGGCGCCCAGTGATCCTTAAAAGGGGCCTCTTCAGAATGCATCCTTGCTATCTGATCTGCAGCTCATCCTGTACCTGATCCTGAACCTGCATCTGCTCCAGTGTTACCCGGCTTCTCCTGACCTCGCTGCTGTCTCCAGTCCTGACCCCTTGGCTTGCCTTTGACCTGCTCTGTGTTCCTGTTTGTTTGATCTCCTGTTGCCGATTCTGCCTGGACTTGACCATTCTCTGCCTGCTGCTTCTGTCTGATTGATCCGCTGCTGTGACCTGGCTTGTCTGACCCTGCATCTGCCTACCAGTCCTGCATCCGTGTGTATCTGCCTACAAGTCCTGCATCCATGTGCATCTGCTTACAGTCCTGCATCTGTGCGCACCTGCCTGCTATTTCTCAGCGTTCCTGCATCTGCAGCAATCAAGCCTGTTCCTGTCTCCGCCAAGCGGACATCATCTCCAGTCAAGTGGACCCTGCAGGCTCTCCTACCCCGCTGTGCTCCGAGGGTCACTGTTCCCACTCCAGTGATCCCGGAACCAGAGCCGTACGAGAGGTCTCCCTATGCACGACAGGCTCACCTCCAAGGTACGTGTCACCCTCTTCCAGAACATTTTCCCTGGAAGCAGGGGAGGTGCCTCAGAACTAGAGCACAGGTGGTCACACCCCCTGCTGCACTAACCACTCCCTGTCCACCTGCCTAAATTTACCTGCACTGGCAGTTTCCTTGACAAAATCCTCACTCTAGCGCCTACCTATGGTAGAGGGTGCTAAATCCGATTTTTATTTCTGAAAAATAGTTTTATGTATATATTTTTCTAATTTTACTTCACCAACTTAGACTATTGTGTTCTGATCCATCACATATAATTCAGATTAAAAAAAAACATTGAACTAAAGGCAGTAATGTAACAAAATAGGTAAAAAGCCAAGGGGGTGAATACCTTTGCAAGGCACTGTAGTTCTACTTTAAGCTACACTCTTTTACAAATGGTATACAACATAGGTAGGAGGAGGGGGAGGCAACATTTTTACCCAGTTTTAAATTAGCCTTTACTTCCACTTTAAGAAATGGTATACTGCAATATATTACATTTATACTTTTGCTTACACTTTAAGATGAAAATGAGAACAAATCCAGATGTTGGCAAATCGTTAATTGAAGTGGTAATTGAATCAGGTATTAATGATGGAAAATGCGCTTTGAACAAAGAGGTGAATCATTTGTTGGCAAATGTTTGACAAATCTTGGCAAATCAATGTATTCCAAATGAGTTGACCACTGATTGCTCAGCAGTCTCAGCAGCATGACTGAACATCCTCTCAGGTAGCTCTGCCCTTTTACAAAATTGTATGCTGCCCTTGCTTTGTATGGGCTCTCTGTGCAAAATAAATTAAATTCACCTCCTCCATACCTATTCTACTTATACGTGGACTTATTAAATGGGAGCAGGTAGCCATAGCAACTGGCCATAGCCCAGCTTTCATTTATTCGCTCCCAGCCGACTATTGAAAGCAGATTTCTCATTGATTGTTAGGGGCTGCTGTGCACGTCATTACTTTAAGCACTATAGCTAAATAAGCCTGCATTTTTTTTTCTGAATTGTTAAAAATAATAATTACAAATAATAATTGCCCACAACAACAATATTAAAAAAATATCATAAAGCAAGCTAAAATTCACTTTCCCACTGCTCAAGGCAGTATGCTGTTAAGTAGATTTACCTACACAGCACCGTCCTTTAAGCATTACGTTTCAGTAATTAAATGTTTTAAAGTGCTTGGAGGCAGCTATATTATGTGAAAATTACTAGAGAAATGCCTGCCTGTTCATTTGTCACAATAAGCTCTCCATGTGCTAATTGCTACTCCAACGTATTTTGCCTTGAAAAGAAAAGAAGGAACAAAAAAAGGCAGCTTGCCACATGCAGCAGCACTTAAGCTCGACTGACCATTATTCACATTATACATTAACTTTTCATGTCAGGCCGGATTTGTATGAGAGCGTTTTGGATGGCTGACAACATCTCTGGCTGCTGTTTTGTGAAAGATCAGCACAGAAACACGCTGCTCCATTGGGGAAGCATATATGTATACGGCTACTCCCAGGGTGCTTGTTACAGAGACGCATAATTGTCAACATTTTAATATAATTGTACTGGTGTTTCGCTGTTGGGATTGTACCTCTGTGTGCTAGAAACTCACAAAGCTCTTTATGGTAAAATAGTCAGCTTTAGGCATCCATAATATGAACACAAGATTCTCCATCGCATACATTTTCCAATTTGTTATCTACAAAAAAAACATAATCAACAGTTATTCTTTGTAACCTGGAGATGCTTAGATGACAACAGCTGAATGTTACTGCATTTTGAGTTGAATGTTTATTTCAGAGGATTTCTCCATTCGGGCAGCTTTCCTGCTTTTCCTGCTTTCCTGCATTTTTCCTGCTTTTCCTGCTTTCTAAACACCATATGTTTTCCAGGTATTACTGTCCCAAATCCATTAGATGGTATTCCATACAGCATTACTGTACACTGGGGTCTCTACTGGAGTTAAATGTGGGATATATGAGGGACTCAATTCAGTGTATAAGGTTGCTTGGCTGAAAAGCCTAAGTCGGCTTTCTTAAAGCGGTTCCAAAACCAAGACATTTTTTACCTTAATGCATTCCCTTTACTACATTAGCCTTGTAGCCAGTAAGAAGATTGTGCCTTACATTTGTGATTATTGGGATACCTTTAGATACCTAAAAAGGCCATTCTTGTCAGTGGTTACTCACCTGAGAGGAGAAGTTGATCGTTGCTCAAGGAACCCCTAGCAATCTTTGGAGGAACCCTAGGGATCCATGGAACCCTGGTTTGGTTAAGAAAGGGTTAAGAAAGGCTGGTCTAGACCAACGGTTTTCAGCCTTGGTGTTCTCAAGTACCCCCAACAGGCCATGTTGTGGGAACTTCTCTTAGATAAAATAGCTGTCCAAAATACCAAGCCATTGACTCTGATTTAAAGCACCTGTGCAAGATAAAGGAAAACCTGCAAACATGGCCTGTTGGGGGTACTTGAGGACTGAGGTTGAGAACCACTGGTCTACTCTAAACCGTCAAACTTAGTTTTACATTAAATATAGGAGAGTGGCAATAACCTTGCTGAGAACCTAAATAACTGCAAAGACCAATGTGTAAATTGTATAACCTAGATATGCTTGACATGTACAGTACTTAGTGCTACGTAGAACCAAGTCTGAAAAAGTATCCTATTCTTTGTATTGCTTTCTTTGTGTGAAATACCTGGTGTTCCGGACAGTCTCTCTGCTTTTTCTGAGTGCGGTTGGACCGTGGAAGGGTGAGTGCGGGGGGACCATGGAGGGTTGAGTGCGGGGGGGACCATGGAGGGCTGACTGCGGGGGGGACCATGGAGGGCTGACTGCGGGGGGGCCATGGAGGGCTGAGTGTGGGGGGATAGTGGAAGGGTGAGTGCGGGGGGGACCATGGAAGGGTGAGTGCGGGGGGACCATGGAGCGGTGAGTGTGGGGGGACCGCGGAGGGGTGAGTGCGGGTGGACTGTGGAAGGCTGAGTGCGGGGGGGGACCATGGAGCGGTGAGTGTGGGGGGACCGCGGAGGGGTGAGTGCGGGGGGACCGCAGAGGGGTGAGTGCGGGTGGACTGTGGAAGGCTGAGTGCGGGGGGACCGTGGAGGGCTGCCTGTGGGGGGACCGTGGAATGGTGAGTGCGGGGGGACCGTGGAAGGGTGAGTGCGGGGGACAGTGGAAGGGTGAGCGAGGGGTATCGTGGAGGGCTGAGTGTAGGGGACCGTGGAGGGCTGAGTGCGGGGGGACCATGGAAGGGTGAGTGCGGGGGGGGACCGTGGAAGGGTGAGTGCGGGGGGACCATGGAGGGGTGAGTGTGGGGGAACAACAGAGGGCTGAGTCCGGGGGGACCACAGAGGGGTGAGTGCGGGGGGACCATGGAGGGTGAGTGCAGGGGGACCATGGAAGGGTGAGTGCGGGGGGACTGTGGAAGGATGAGTGAGGGGGAACCGTGGAGGGCTGAGTGCAAGGGGGGACCATGGAAGGGTGAGTGTGGGAGGACCGTGCAAGGGTGAGTACAGGGGGACCGTGAAGAGGTGAGTGCCGACCTGGGGGGGGTTGTTTGCCCCCCAAAAAAGTTTAACACCATCCGCCACGGTTTATAAGGTCTGGGTTTACATATACTTTAATGAAGGATAACAGTGTAAAATAAATCATTTAAATTGAGCATAAACCTTGCACAGAAGTGATTAAATATACTGTATCCGGTAAGCTCATTCCACTTTGCTTGCTAAAGACAATTTTTTAGGTTAGCATGTGTGCAACAAATTGAAAACACAAAAACTGTGTGAACTAAAAATCAGTCAGTTTTTGCGTTGACCCCTCCCCCTTTTTTTCTTTCCTACAATTGTACCTAAACCCATGAATACATTTTATTGCATCTTACCAGTCCTTAGATTTGGTGGTCACATTTGTTTCTTGTTTTCAGGCTTTTTTTCCTTTATTTTCACTTAGTGATTCTGATAGTAACAGATTTCCTGTCCTAGGGTAACAGTGTTCACTCATCCTACTGAATCTATGGAGAAGCAGCATTGACATTCTGGGAAGGAAAATGTGTTAGGACTACAGAACCCCTCTCATGACCAAAGACCATAGCATAGAGGGGGTGTTCTATTGTCCATAGAGAAAAACTAGGCTCACTGAATTTCTTGCATAGATAAACGGGTTTTTTTTTTTACATTTATCAAACAGATGTCACAAACACTTTTAATAGTAGATTTAATAGCACGTGAGAGAAGTTCATTGTTAGGGTTTACGTACACTTTTAAAAAAAATGGAAAAAACTGCACTTAGAGACTAGCAAGCTGCCAACACTCCACTAGACATATAGTGCAAGAATATCTAAACAATAATTAGTGTAGCGCTCAAAAATGGTGAATAAAGTATGAATCTAAAATAAATTGAGGCTGGGTTCACACTGCTGCGGTGGCAGACATCGTATGTGATTCGCAGCGCACTGCTGTTCACATCACATGCGATGTCTGTGCTGTGCAATATCAGCCATACAGATAGTATGGCTGATATCGCACCGCATTCGGTCCAAACTCGCACAGGACCCTTTTTTTGTTCGGACCAGAATCGGATCGCATGGGTGTTCACACCTATGCGATCCGAAAATGTCCGAATTGTCAGTTCGCAGTGCGATATGCGGGCTGAACTGGGGGTGTCATTAACATTGTATGACACTCCCCAGCAGTTTGCATATGGCAGTGTGTACTGCCGTGCGAGTCGGTGCGATGCGGGAACCCGCAGTAAATTCGCTGCGTTCCCGCACCGCAGCAGTGTGAACCCAGCCTTAAATTTATTTTATTTGCAAATGTGTAAAACCTGGATGATCCAAGGTGCATACAATGGTAGATGAATAATCTCATAAAATTGTGTGAGTGAATGAAAATACTGAAAAACTCATAAAATATGAATGAATAATGATGAGAATTAATCAAAGTTCGTGAGTAAACATTACTGTATGTGGTAGTCCTTTTTAAACAGTTAATCCTATAAACGTGGAGGAGACTCCTGTACTGTTCAAAAGGATGGAACTTGACATTACGGTGCAATCAACAAATGATAAAGTGTATGTAAAAAACAACCTTAACTACACAAAAAGTATAAAAGTGTACATTATAATAAAAAATGTAAGCAACATATAAACAAAACAAAAGGAACAAAACAGTCACAGGACAGAAAACACTGTGGCTGGGTTCACACATGTCCGGCTGCGGTTTTGTTCACCGGCTCAGATGCAAATTTTTACTTGAATTTGCACCTAAACCGGACCCAAAATCGCACAGGACTCTTTTATAGAAAGGCACCATGGCCCCCCTGGACATGTGTGAACCGTCTTCATTGAAAGTCGGTCTGATTCACATGTCATGCGATTTGGATGCAGCTCAAAATGCATCCAATTCGCATATGTGTGAACCGAGCTTCAATCTTCAGCTTTCACAAGCTCTATAAATGGAAATAAATGTAGTGCTTATGGGTACATTTAATGAAATTCAACCTGCTCAGAAGTCTGCAATAGCCATAAATGTATATTCACAGATGCATTTGCGAAAAAAGCAAAAAGTGGCAACAAACAGGAAATTTATGCAGTTTCCATACCTGTCAAAACATTTGATTCCTTGGAGGTAAAATAAACATCTGTGTCTTTGTAAAGTGTACGCACAGACTCTTTCAAGCAGAAAATTCCCAGACGAAAATATTCCACAATAAAGATCATGTACAGTATAGAGTGGTAACATTTTCTTGACATTTACAGCTGGTGAGAGGACCTCTTCCGTCAAGCACTCTAGGTGTGAAAATGGAAATCACATTCGGTTTGCGCATGATAAAACACCTGAGTCAGACAAGATTTTCGGAACCAAGGTCACAAACACCTTGGAGTGACTTAAAGGGTAACTCCAGTTTCATTGGAGAAAAAAATAGCAAATAAAGAAAAAATAATATAGTGTATACCATTGCGACACAAATCATATTGAAACTGAAGTGTTATTAAAAATGATCTTTCCTTTTCAATCTGCAGCTCTGTAATTTTCTGTAAAATGCAATGCAATATGGCTATCTGGAGGTGTTCTGTTCAGATTTCAGGCACCCCCTGCAACAAAAATTTCATTTTTGGTGAGATATTCCCAATAGGAAATCACGTCTAAAGGGATACAGGCCCAGCAGCTTTCCTCATTAGTGCCTTGCAGGTGCAGCAGCTGATTGATAATTATGAAACCACTCCCATTAGATTCACCTTCCCAACATGGACACAGACAAGCACACAGGGATTTCTTGAAAAGGTAACAATGGTAGGAATGTGCAAAAAAGTTTGTTAAAACACTTGTAATGTGCATAGATCACCCAGAGGGGAATGTTTTTTTCTTAACAAAAGTGGAGTTACTCTTTAAGGATTTGATCACAATTTCCCATTCATGTCACTTCAAATAGAAGACTTCAATTAGCTTCTATCTTCAGCTTGTTTAGTTAAAGTATACGTTACCCCAACATTTCATTATTTCTTATATGTGGCTGTGTAACATGGTGATGCTGCCAGTCCCCCCTGCTTTCCTATTTCAAACTGACTATGCAAGGGTATGGAAGCACATGTGTGTGGTCAGTTTTCTTCTTTACATTCTACTTGGCAGCACAGCCTGCCTGTATTCCAGTGGGTCAGACTTCTGCTGACACGTCCTCCTGGATAGGTCCTCAAAGTGTATTCCTGTCCCTGCATTTTACAATGGACTGTGTCTGTGCTCTGGTTGGACCACTGTCCCTTATGCAGCTTTTAACAGAGGCCATGTAATCACTTATATAAAAGGAAAAAAGTTATAATGATATATACAGTATATACTGTACACACATACTGTATAGGTATATACACACACATACTCAGTGAAGTGACCAGACCAGGTGATACACAGAGATGAAACATATCCTCCCTACATAAGTTTTACCTGTTTATCTGCAGTCTTCTCTTCATTCGTTCAAAGTGAAGAATTTATAGAGAGTTCATAAAAAAGGGGGTAGAGAGCTGAAGTTACACTCTGCAGAGCTCAGTGAGGAGACCTCTGAGAGCTGATTGAAGATCCATACCAGACCTGAAGTATGGATTTTAAGGGGAACCCCACACCAATTTTTTTTTTTTAAATGGCGTGGGTTCCCCCCAGAAATCCATACCAGACCCTTATCTGAGCACGCAACCTGGCAGGCCGCAGGAAAAGAGGGGGGATGAGAGAGCGCCCCCCCGAACCATACCAGGCCACATGCCCTCAACTTTGGGAGGGTGCTTTGGGGTAGCCCCCCAAAGCACCTTGTCCCCGTGTTGATGGGGAGAAGGGCCTCATCCCCACAACCCTTGCCCGGTGGTTGTGGGGGTCTGTGGGTGGGGGGCTTATCGGAATCTGGAAGCCCCCTTTAACAAGGGCACCCCAGATCCCGGCCCCCCCTGTTTGAAATGGTAACGGGTACATTGTACCCGTACCATTTCACAAAAAAGTGTGAAAATGGTAAAAAAAAAAACAACACACACCGTGGGAGAAGTCCTTTATTAAAAAATAAAAAAATAAAACTGTCCCATGTAGTACATTCACCTCTGCCGACGGACCGAAAAAAAAAATAAAGAAGATCTGCCTCCATGGGAGGCACACGCCATATGACGCGTCCTCGCAGGTGACAGCTCTTTTAAAATTGTGGGCGGGGCCACACTGTCTTGTTGCCGGGTGACCCCGCCCCCTCTGACGCACAGGGACATTCCTATGGCTTCTCACCCAGCCGCCCCTCTCTGAAGCTACGGGAAAGCCATAAGGATGTCCCCGTGCGTTAGAGGGGGGCAAACCGGGTGGCCCCGCCCCCTCTGATGCTACGGGGAAGCCATAGGGATGTCCCCGTGCATCAGAGGGGACGGGGTCACCCGGCGACGATACTGTGTGGCCCCGCCCACAGTTTTAAAAGAGCTGTCACCTGCAAGGACGCGTCATATGGCGTTTGCCTCCCATGGAGGCAGATCTTCTTTATTTTTTTTTTGTCCGTCGGCAAGGGTGAATGGACTACGAGGGACAGTTTTATTTTTTTATTTTTTAATAAAGGACTTCTCCCACAGTGTGTGTTGTTTTTTTTACCATTTTTACACTTTTTTTTAAAAAATGGTACGGGTACAATGTACCGTTACCATTTCAAACGGGGGAGGCGGGATCTGGGGGTCCCCTTGTTAAAGAGGGCTTCCAGATTCCAATAAGCCCCCCGCCGGCAGACCCCCACAACCACCGGGCAAGGGTTGTGGGGATGAGGCCCGTGCTTGGGTAAGGGTCTGGTATGGATTTCTGGGGGGACCCCACACCATTTTTTTAAAATTTTGGCACGGAGTTCCCCTTAAAATCCCTACCAGACCTAAAGGGTCTGGTAGGGATTTTGAGGGGGACCCCCACACCATTTTTTTTTTAATTTTGGTGCAGGGTTCCCCTTAATATCCATACCAGACCTGAAGGGCCTGGTATGGAATTTAGAGGGAACCCCACGCATTTTTTTTTTTAAATTTTGGTTTGGGGTTCCCCTGTGGAGGAATCCCATGCCGTTTTTATCAATTAACTTTTATGTGTATTGCTGGACCGACAATTCATTATAGCCTCGAGTAGTTTTAAATGACTTTTTTTCCTTTAGAAATCTCATTTTGCTTTCAGACTATTCTACTCACGGGAAACATGCGCCACTTTACAGGCATACTATAGACACCCCCCAGGTACGAAATTTAAAGGAATATTACACTTTTATTGTTTCACTTTAAGCATTATTAAAATCACTGCTCCTGAAAAAACGGCCATTTTTAAAGCTTTTTTTTTGCATTAATACATGTCTCCTGGGGCAGGACCCAGGTCCCCAAACACTTTTTATGACAATAACTTGCATGTTAACCTTTAAAATTAGCACTTTTGATTTCTCCCGTAGACTTTTAAAGGGTGTTCCGCGGCTTTCTAATTTGCGCGGATACCGCCAAATTGTTCGCTATTCGGTGAACGACCCAAACATAAAGCCCATCCCTAACTACAACGGCACTCATTCCTCCTGTGTCAAGTCCGCAGCGGCTGTCCACCTCCTGTGTCATGTCCGCAGCGGCTGTCCACCTCCTGTGTGAAGTCCGCAGCGGCTGTCCACCTCCTGTGTGAAGTCCGCAGCAGCTGTCCACCTCCTGTGTCATGTCCGCAGTGACTGTCCACCTCCTGTGTCATGTCCGCAGCGACTGTCCACCTCCTGTGTGAAGTCCGCAGCGGCTGTCCACCTCCTGTGTGAAGTCTGCAGCAGCTGTCCACCTCCTGTGTCATGTCCGCAGGGACTGTCCACCTCCTGTGTCATGTTCGCAGCGACTGTCCACCTCCTGTGTCAAGTCCGCAGCGGCTGTCCACCTCCTGTGTCATGTCCGCAGCGGCTGTCCACCTCCTGTGTCATGTCCGCAGCGGCTGTCCACCTCCTGTGTGAAGTCCGCAGCGGCTGTCCACCTCCTGTGTGAAGTCCGCAGCAGCTGTCCACCTCCTGTGTCATGTCCGCAGTGACTGTCCACCTCCTGTGTCATGTCCGCAGCGACTGTCCACCTCCTGTGTCATGTCCGCAGCGGCTGTCCACCTCCTGTGTCATGTCCTCAGCGACTGTCCACCTCCTGTGTCATGTCCGCAGCCTCTGTCCACCTCCTGTGTCATGTCCGCAGCCTCTGTCCACCTCCTGTGTCATGTCCGAAGCCTCTGTCCACCTCCTGTGTCATGTCCGCAGCCTCTTTCCACCTCCTGTGTCATGTCCGCAGCGACTGTCCACCTCCTGTGTCATGTCCGCAGCGACTGTCCACCTCCTGTGTCATGTCCACAGCCCCTGTCCACCTCCTGTGTCATGTCCGCAGCGACTGTCCACCTCCTGTGTCATGTCTGCAGCCCCTGTCCACCTCCTGTGTCATGTCTGCAGCCCCTGTCCACCTCCTGTGTCATGTCCACAGCCCCTGTCCACCTCCTGTGTCCTGTCCACAGCCTCTGTCCACCTCCTGTGTCATGTCCGCAGCCTCTGTCCACCTCCTGTGTCATGTCCGCAGCCTCTGTCCACCTCCTGTGTCATTTCCGCAGCCTCTGTCCACCTCCTGTGTCATGTCCGCAGCCTCTGTCCACCTCTTGTGTCATGTCCGCAGCCTCTGTCCACCCCCTGTGTCATGTCCGCAGCCTCTGTCCACCTCCTGTGTCATGTCCGCAGCCTCTGTCCACCTCCTGTGTCATGTCCGCAGCCACTGTCCACCTTCTGTGTCAGTCTGGAGAAGAGTCAAGAGTGGGAACACCGCCGCGATGGATAGGATAAAACCCTGGCACTGATAGAAAGGTTCCCCCCTATATTAGTAACCCCCTCCCCCCTTACCTTAGTGTATTCACTCTGTGAAAGGTGGTCTCTAGTCACCAGAGTGCCCCCACATCAGAGTTCCTGCCATTCCCCTTTATATAAGAGTCTGTAGTATTCCCTCCTTTCAGTGCAAGGGCAATGCTGCAGACCCTGATGCAAGTGGGAACTCTGATGTAAAGGGAATGCAGTGGACTCTGATATAAGGTGGTCTCTGGTCAACAGAGCCCCCCCTCAAATCATGATATGCAACATTCCCCTTTACATAAGAGTTCCCTTTCACTGTAAGGGGGGATCCTGCAGACTCTGATGTAAGGGGGAACTCTGGGCTGGCTGGGTTACAGTAACCTGACCTTCATGTAAATGGAGCAATATGTTTTTTGACTTTTGTTTATCTTAAACGCATTGCTAATAGCACTAGCTATATGTTTATAATTTTAACATTGATATTTGCACTGTTTAGTACTGAAAAACATTTGAGGTACTTTTTAGCAGTGCCAGTAAAAAATGCAGCTCTGTCAGTAAATTTCATGTTTTTTTGCCAGTAAAAAAAAAATTGGTGCTGTTTGTAAATTTTGGCCTTCTGCCAGTAAATTTCACTTCGGGGGGTTGGCAACACTGCTGGGAACTATCGTTAGAGTATATGCAAACTAACAATAAATGTCTCTTTTTTTGCTCCCTTATTATCTGTTAAACATACAATTAAAAGCATTTTGTTATATATTTTGACAAGTAAAAATAAAATGTTTATCCAGCCTGAAATCTTGGGAGCTGATAACTTCCTGTGCAGTCTTCCTCTGTGGACATTAGTCTATTAGCATTGTTCCCAGTTACCTCATTTGACAACACATCCTATGTTATAGAGCAGTGGTCTCCAAACTGTGGCCGGGGGCCGGATGTGGCCCTTTGCTTGCTTTTTTCTGGCCCTTGGGGTGTTATTTTATTCACTGACACCAATGAAGGGCAGGCATAATTCCTCCCAGTGATGCCAACGATAGGGCACAATTCCTACCAATGACATCAACGATTGGGCACAGTTCCTATCAATAACATCAACGATGAGGCACTTTTCCTACTAATAACATCAACGATGAGGAACAGTTCCTACCAATTACACCAGCAATTGGGCCAATGACACCAATGAAGGGCAAAATTCCTCCCAATTTTGCCAACGATGGGGCACAATTCCTACCAATGACATCAACAAATGGGAACAGTTCCTCCCAATGGAACCAGCAATGGAGCCAAAGACACCAATGATGGGGCACAATTCCGCCCAATGACACCAATGACAGGGCACAATTCTGCCCAATGACACCAATGATGGGGCACAATTCCTCCCACTGACACCAATGATGGGGGATTGCTTACTCCCACTACCGTTGGTACATTTTGTACTCCCAATGGTCACAGTCTGAAGGACAGTAAACCGGCCCTTTGTTTGAAAAGTTTAGAGACCCTGTTATAGAGCATCAGCTACATACAGTAAGCAGCACTGTGTTCTGCAAGCATCTCAGGAGACTTCCCATCTGCTTCCAGAAAAAAATTGAATTGGTCTGAGTGCTTCTCAGCCATTCATGGGAGGCCTTGTATTTTTATCAGTAAATACAAGGCTTCAATTGATTTGTCGTTGTCATGTAATTCGCCTGCCTGTCCACCTTGTCCAAGCAGAAGAAACCTTGTATTCATCAATAAAAATACAATGCTTCCTGTGAATGGTTGATAAACACTCAGCCCAACTCGATTTTGTTTTGGCAGCAGACTGGAAGTCTACCGAAATGCTGCCAAAACACAGTTAGGCTTACTGTAAGTAGCTGGTGCTACTTACATTATGATAGGGTGCTCACATGATCTACATCACTTAGTAAAGAAAATAGTTTGTATGGGACAGCCTGACCAAAACAAACAATTTAAAGTAATAGAAAACCTGGACTCAGACTTTAAAGCATAGCTAAAGCCAAGAACAAAAATTGAATGTATTCTCCACCACATCACACGCTTCAACTACACAGGAAGTGTTATACTTATTCAGTCTGATAGAATATACTATAAACAATAAATGTTTTTTTTTTAAATCTGGACGGGGAGCTTACAAAGAGATGAGTTTTCTCTTCCCATAACCCTTTGCTTCTGTAATATAGTGATCACAATTGGATTCTGATGTCCATACAAAAAAGATCTGGGAGGTGTTTCCACTCTGTAAGCTAGCAGTGAATTTGCTAAAGCTCACCATAAAGTCTGCAAATTAAATTTTGCTCTGTGGGTGGCCCTTTCAGCTGCCTCCCACTGACATCCCTCTATTCCAAATTTAAAAGGAGCTGGGTGGAAAGTTCTAGGCCAAAAGGAACTGCATCCAGTCAGGTGAGACAATTATCAACCTCCTGACTCTGTTATCTTGAACTATTGCCATTTGCTGGATGTTATACTGTATATCATGAGAAGTTAAGGGTCATACACACGATGAGAATATCCGATGAATGGTCATCTGTTTTTTTTTTTTTTTGCACGCTATTCTCATGTCTAAAATGAAGAGGTTACTCAATTTATGAAGATTGACAGAATACAACTTCGGAAGTGATGTAATGTATTATATTGTATTT
Source organism: Aquarana catesbeiana (assembly GCF_042186555.1). Taxonomy (NCBI): domain Eukaryota; kingdom Metazoa; phylum Chordata; class Amphibia; order Anura; family Ranidae; genus Aquarana; species Aquarana catesbeiana. The sequence goes on along the minus strand of NC_133328.1, from coordinate 440,228,234 downwards.
GTATTGTATTTTAGACAAAAACTTTACTGATTAAACGAAAATTGTACAATCTGGTATCATCCGAAAATTTTTCATGCGTTTGTCCCTTCAAAACATTTCGGATAAACTGTCATTAATCTGGGAGGTACAAAACCCAGAGAAAACTGAAAATCTGGTCTTCTCCTCTCTGAACAGAGCCCCTCAATCATTGAGAAGCCTGTGCACAGCATTGTCACAAAAAAAAGTGAGTAGACCCCTCACATTTTTGTAAATATTTTATTATATCTTTTCATGTGAAAACACTGAAGAAATGACGCTGTAAATGACAATGTAAAGTAGTGAGTGTACAGCTTGTATAACACTGTAAATTTTCTGTCCCCTCAAAATAACTCAACACACAGCCATTAATGTCGATGGCAACAAAAGTGACTACACCCCTAAGTGAAACTGTCCAAATTAGGCCAAAAGTGTCAATATTTTGTGTAGCCACCATTTTTTTCCCAGCACTGCCTCAACCCTCTTGGGCATGGAGTTCACCAGAGCTTCACAGGTTGCCATTGGAGTCCTCTTCCACCCCTCCATGACGACATAACGGAAGCTGGTGGATGTTAGAGACCTTACGCTCTCCCACCTTCCATTTGAGGATGCCCCACTCGGGTTCAGGTCTGGAGACATGCTTGGCCAATCCATCACCTTTACCCTCAGCTTCTCTAGCAAGGCAGTGGTCATCTTGGAGGTGTGTTTGGGGTCAGTATCAAGTTGGAATACTGCCTTGCGGCCCAGTCTCTGAAGGGAGGGAGATCATACTCAGCTTCAGTATGTCACAGTACATGTTGGCATTCATGGTTCCCTCAATGAACTGTAGCTCCCCAGTGCTGGCAGTACTCATGCAGCCCCAGACCATGACACTCCCAGCACCATTCTTGACTGTAGGCAAGACACACTTGTCTTAGTACTCCTCACCTGGTTGCCGCCACACATGCTTGACACAATCTGAACCAAATAAGTTTATCTTGGTCTCATCAGACCACAGGACATGGTTCCAGTAATCCATGTCCTAAGTCCGCTTGTCTTCAGCAAACTGTTTGTGGGCTTTCTTGTGCATCATCTGCTATGCAGACCAATACGATGCAGTGTGCGGCATTTTGTTCGAGCACTGACAGGCTGACCCCCCACCCCTTCAACCTCTGCAGCAATGCTGGCAGCACTCATACGTCTATTTCCCAAAGACAACCTCTGGGTATGATGCTAAACACGTGCACTCAACTTCTTTGGTCGACCATGGTGAGGCCTGTACTGAGTGTAACCTGTCCTGTTAAACCAGCTGCAGCTTAGGTTCAGGGTCTTGGCAATCTTCTTATAGCCTAGGCCATCTTTATGTAGAGCAACAATTCTTTTTTCAGATCCTCAGGGAGTTCTTTGCCATGAGGTGCCATGTTGAACTTCCAGTGGCCAGTATGGGAGAGTGAGAGAGATAACACCAAATGTAACACACCTGCTCCCCATTCACACCTGAGACCTTGTAACACTAGTGAGTCACATGACACTGGGGAGGGAAAATGGCTAATTGGGCCCAATTTGGAAATTTTCACTTAGGGGGTGTACTCACTTTTGTTGGCTGTGTGTTGAGTTATTTTGAGGGGACAGCAAATTTACAGTGTTTTACAAGCTGTACACTCACTACTTTACATTGTAGCAAAGTGTCATTTCTTCAGTGTTGTCACATGAAAAGATATAATCAATTATTTACAAAAATGTGAGGGGTGTACTCACTTTTGTGAGATACTGTATATGTATATATATATATATATATATATATATATATATATATATATATATATATATATAGTATATATACACTATATTGTCAAAAATAATGAACTTTAATGGCATCCCAGTCCTAGTCGGTAGGGTTCAATAGTGAGTTGGCCCACTCTTTGCAGCCATAACATCTTGAACTTTTCTGGGAAGGATATCCACAAGGTTTAAAAGTGTGTCTATGGGAATGTTTGACCAATCTTCCAGAAGTGCATTTGTGAGGTCAGGAACTGATGTTGGACAAGAAGGCCTGAATCGCATTCTCCGCTGTAATTCCTCCCAAAGGTGTTCTATCGGGTTGAGGTCAGGACTCTGTGCAGGCCAGCCAAGTTCCTACAACCCAAACTCACTCATCCAAGTCTTTATGGACCTTTCTTTGTGCACGGGTACGCAGTCATGTTGGAACAGGAAGGGGCAATCCCCAAACTGTTCCCACAAAGTTGGGAGCATGAAATTGTCCAAAATTTCTTAGTTTGCTGACGCCTTAAGAGTTCCCTTCACTGGAACTAAGGGGATAAGCCCAATCCCTGAAAAACAACCCCACACCATAATCCCCCCTCCACCAAATGATTTGGACCAGTGCAGAAAGCAAAGTCCATAAAGGCATGGATGAGCGAATTTGGCAAGGAGAGGCTAAGTAAGAGTGAATGGCTTGGGACAGGTAAGGGGATGGAGGATTATGTGGCACGCTCGGGTCATTATATAGAGTCGAGTAATAGTCGTGGAAGAGTTGCGCAATTTTAGAGGGATGAGAGTGAAGGGTACCAGTTGCGTCTTTGAGGGAGGTGGGCGAAGCAGCTGCCGCCCGCTCACAGAGTTTTCTTGCTAGAACAGTGTGCGGTTTGTTGGCCTTGTCATAATAGGTTTGTCGCAGCCTGAGAAGGGCTTTCTCTGTTGTGCCCAGGTCAATGTCCCGCAGCCCAGCCCTAGCACTTACCAGCTCCCGAAGAATGGTCAGGGAAGGGGAGGATAACAACCGCATCTCCAACTGCCAGAGTTTATCCATCAACAGCTGACAGGCCACATTAGCATTTAGTTTTAGGGCGGTGGAAAGTGATATGCACTGGCCGCAGAAGACCGCTTTATAGCCTTCCCATAGGGAAGCAGATGAAACATCAGAAGAACTGTTTTCTGCAAAGTACAGCTTCAGAGTTTGTTCCAACTCCTAGAGGGATCCCTAAAGGATCCCGGTGAAAGTACTAGGGAAAGTTTGATGGGCGTGGTCAGACCATGATATTGCCTGGATATCCGAGTCAGTGCAGGCTTTCAGGGTAGGGACATTAACAAAAAATAGTCTAGAAGTGAATGGGACCTGTGAGAGTGGGAATAAAAAGTAAATTGTTTAGCCGACGGGTATGCAGTGCACCAGGTGTCAAATAGGGCATATCTCCTAGTTAATTGAGGGTAGATTTTCTATCCATAGTTGAGGAGGACTTTCCACGTCCTACGGAGTGCTTATCTAGGCCGTGGGTTAGAGGTGAGGTGTATTTGAGGGAAGTGTTTAAGAAAAAAAACGACATAGTGCCAGATTTGGCGAGGTGCATCTCCTAGACAAAGATAATGTCCGCTGCGGACCGTTTGAACTTGCGTAAGGCCAGGCTATGCTTAACATTGCCGTTAAGGCCTTTCACATTTAGTGACAGTATGTCAATCATGGTGGATACAGAAAGAAAAGGGACGACAGCTTACCTAAAAATTCAGGCAATAGCCAGATGATCGGAGGACTTGCAGGATGGTTCCCAAGGAAGGTCCAGGATCGGAGGGTCAAGACCAGGCAGATGAAGCCCGAACTCCAGCACAAAATCAAATACAATCAACGTCACACAATATAACCCACCTAAAAAGGTGATGGGTTTGGGATCTCTGAAAGGTTCCTCCTGACAGGAATGTGAAAAATGCTCCAGTGAGAAAAAGACAAAGAAAAATGAAATAAAATTAGATAAGGAACCATTCGGAGAACCCCCGGGGGAAGAGGCAGCAAGACCAAGGGGGGATGATCCACTCTTAGGTCTGCCTGCAATTGTAGCAAGAAAACCTGCAATTATCAAGTAATAATAACTTTAACCCAGGTACAACTTGATGAACTTGCGTCTCGGAGATAAATGGGGGGGGGGGAGATGCAGGATCCACAAAATTTGGCGTGAATGTATCCCCTGCCCCGGGAACCCCATGAAAGGGTACTGGGGGCAGGGGGGGGGGACCAACAAGGCATAATACAGTGAATTTTAATTGTTGTGACACAGAATAATTATGTTCAATAAAATGTTTTGATGCTGGTAAATGTGTCATTTTATCATGGATTAAATATATTTGTCAAGCAATACAATCTTTAAACGAGAAGTACAACCAAAGCTGACAGTCACCAGTTTTCTGCTCAGGGAGCCCTGAGAACCGAGCAAACGGCAGTGTTTGATCACTTCTTAGTATTAGATCCGGCAGGGGATTGATGCTGCATCCACATAGGTAAGTATGATTGTGAAATAAACACAAAGCCCATATGTCTCATTTAACCCTCTGAGTGGTCTCACCGACAGGGCAAGCCACATGAACACTGTAATATATAAATGACATATGATGACAATTGTAATTCACTTTAATTGTGAATCTTAACCACTTGACGACCGCCTCACGCCGATGTACGTCGGCAGAATGGCACGGACAGGCAGAATCACGTACATATACGTGATCTGCCTTCCGCGGGTGGGGGTCCCCGGGCACCGGGGAGGGGGGGACCCCCCCCCCGGTGCCCGAGGCAGTCGCCATTTCTTCCCGGGCGATGAGAGGTGAGGGGGAGGCCAACCATTCGTGGCCACCCCCTCCCGATCGCTCCCGGCGAATGAAAGTGCTTCCTTTCCCTCTGTAATGGAAACAGAGGGAAAGGAAGTGATGTCATCCCTCCTCGAGCCGGTCTTTTCGATCCGGCGCTGAAGAGAGAAGACATCCAAGTAAGTGCACAAACACTACACTTCCAGTAGAACACGCCAGGCACACTTTTCACCCCCCATCACCCCCCGATCATCCCCCTGTACCCCCTGTCACACTGACACCAATAGCAGTTTTTTTTTTTTTGCATTGGTGTCAGTTTGTGACAGTTATAAGTGTTAGGGCAGTTAGGTTAGCCCCCTTTAGGTCCAGGGTACCCCCCTAACCCCCCCTAATAAAGGTTACCCCCTTGATCACCCCCGATCGTTTTTCTGTGACGCTAGTTAGGGAGGTAAGTATATAGGTTCGCTGTCAGTGTTTTATAGCGACAGGGACCCCCATATACTACCTAATAAAGGTTTTAACCCCCTGATTGCCCCCTAGTTAACCCTTTCACCAGCGATCACCGTATAAGTGTTACGGGTGACGCTGGTTAGTTGGTTTGTTTTTTATAGTTTTAGGGCACCCGCCGTTTATTACCTTATAAAGGTTTAACCCCCTAATTGCCCGGCGGTGATATAAGTTACGTTTTTAGGGTCAGATAAGGTCTGCGTTGCCCCAGGCAGCGTCAGGTTAGCGCCAGTACCGCTAACACCCACGCACGCAGCATACACCTCCCTTAGTGCTATAGTATCTGAACGGATCAATATCTGATCCGATCAGATCTATACTAGCGTCCCCAGCAGTTTAGGGTTCCCATAAACACAGTGTTAGCGGGATCAGCCCAGATACCTGCTAGCACCTGCGTTTTGCCCCTTGGCCCAGCCCAGCCCAGCCCACACAAGTGCAGTATCGATCGATAACTGTCACTTACAAAACACTAAGCACACATAACTGCAGCGTTCGCAGAGTCAGGCGTGATCCCTGCGATCGCTAACAGTTTTTTGGTAGCGTTTTGATACAGTCGCTGACAGTCAGGAGCTTATTTGCCTATGAGTCTCACTAGTGTACCCCTAAATTTAGAGCCCAAAATGGCAAATCGAAGGTACACTAGCGAAGAGGCCTACACGTTTCTGAGCATGACAGATAGTGAAGAGGAAGTCACTTATCTGTCAGATTCAAGCTCAGAATACGATCCTGTAGAGGACAGCGGCTCCATGACAGATAGCTCTGACGACGGAGTTGTGGTCCCTGCCAAGGTCAGGCGTACCAGACCCCAATCTTCTTCTTCTGTCCTTGAAGTGCAAGAACCGCAGGGCTCTCGTATGGAGCAGAGAAGTACTAGTGCCACTATTCCTTCTGGTGAACTGGCAAACACCAGCGGCCTAGTACACCCTGGTCTTACATCCAGCACTGCAGTATCATGTGGTGACGTGGCGAGTCCCATAAGTGCAGTTCAAGCTGGCGAGGTGGCAAGCACAAGTAGTGTCCCGTTGCCACCAAAAAGACGAACACAGGCCCGTCATGCCCATAGTGCCCTTCCTGCTGCATTCGCCAATCCGAATTGGGAACCCACCACTTCTGCAGCACCCGTACCTCCCCCATTCACTGGCCAACCCGGAATTCAGGTGGAAACAGTTGATTTTACGCCACTGGATTTTTATTCGCTGTTTTTCACCGAAGATCTATATAGATCTATTGTGGACCAAAGCAATTTATACGCTGGTCAACACATCGCCGCTAATCCCCAGTCCTCCCTTGCCAGAGTTTGGAGACCAATTACGGTCTCCGGATTTAAGATCTTTCTGGGCCTTTCCCTCAACATGGGCTTGAATAAAAAGAGTAAGTTGCGGTCATATTGGTCCACCTGACCCAATTTACCATGCGCCCATGTTCTCTGCTTCCATGGCCAGGGCACGATACGAGCAGATTTTGCAGTTCATGCACTTCAGTGACAATGAACTCTGTCGTCCTCGTGGGGACCCTGGATACGATCGGCTCTATAAAATTCGGCCCCTCGTAAACCACTTCAACCAACGTTTTGCAGACTTGTTTACTCCCCATCAAGTTGTCTGCATTGATGAGTCCCTGATTAAATTTTCTGGCCGCTTGTCATTCAAACAGTACCTTCCCAGCAAACGTGCCAGATACGGGGTCAAGATGTATAAGCTCTGTGACAGGGCCACAGGCTATACATGTAGTTTTATGGTTTACGAGGGCAAAGATAATCACGTAGAGCCGACAAACTGCCCTGACTACATAGGAAGCGCTGGCAAGATAGTGTGGGACTTGGTGTCACCCTTATTCGGAAAGGGGTACCACTTGTACGTGGACAATTATTACACAAGCGTGCCACTTTTTAGTCACTTGTTTGATCAGCAGATTGGAGCATGTGGCACCGTGCGACCTAATCGCCGGGGCTTTCCCCAGCGGCTTGTAGATTCCCGTCTTAGGCTGGGGGAGAGAGCCTGCTTGAAGTGTAATAACTTGCTCGCTATGAAGTGGAGGGACAATAAGAATGTTTTCGTTCTTACCTCCCTTCATGCAGACACGACGGTCCAAATTACTACGGCGACTGGTGTTGTGGAGAAACCCCTCTGTGTCCACGAATATAACCAAAATATGGGAGGGGTGGACCTCAACGACCAGTTGTTGGCGCCGTACCTAGTTGCCCATAAGGCCAGACGCTGGTACATAAAAGTGTCTGTTTATTTATTTCAATTGGCTTTGCTGAACGCTCATGTGCTATACAGAGCTTCAGGATGGACTGGATCCTTCCTTAAATTCTGGGAAGAGATCGTCAGAGCCCTTCTGTATCCAGACGGTGCTTCACCTCACCTTCCCCAACCAAATGCAGTAAGCCGGCTGCATGAGAGGCATTTTCCTTATGCCCTCCCGAGTACCCCTACCCAAAGAGCCCCCCAAAAAAAGATGTCATGTCTGCAGCAAGCGCGGATTTAGGCGTCACACCCGGTGTTATTGTCCCTCCTGTCCTGGCAATCCTGGTCTTTGCATGGGTGAATGTTTTGAACGCTACCATACACTAGTTGAGTATTAGCGTAGGGTACAGACATGCACAGACTAGGACACACTTTCACAGGGTCTCCCAAGATGCCATCGCATTTTGAGAGACCCAAACCTGGTACCAGTTACAACAGTTAAAAGTTACTAAAAAAAGTGTAAAAAAAAAAAAAAAAAAAAACCACAAAAAAAATATAAAATAAAAAAAACAAAAATAGTTGTTGTTTTATTGTTCTCTCTCTCTCTCTCTATTCTCTCTCTATTGTTCTGCTCTTTTTTACTGTATTCTATTCTGCAATGTTTTATTGTTATTATGTTTTAACATGTTTGCTTTTCAGATATGCAATTTTTTTATACTTTACTGTTTACTGTGTTTTGTTGGTAACCATTTTATTGTTTTCAGGTACGCCATTCAGCTGCAGAGCGGATTTATTTATCTTGACAGCAACAGCGTTTGCTCCCACGATACATAAAGCCGTGACTCCAGCGCTGTCGGAGGTGATTTCACCACCACAGTTACATACTTCAGCACATATGCCAAAGCGTGGGGGCAGCAGTGGGTGGAGGAGCGATTTGCTCCTGCCTTTTGTGGGAGGATGCCCCCATGCTTCGGCATATATAAGTGGTGCATGTATGCCCATCATTAAAAGTGGGTGGATGAAGGGAGGTATTCTAATGGTGGGCATACCCACCGATCAATATCTTTTTTTTCGTTCAGCCCACAGGCTGCATGAAAAAAAAGTTTACAATATATGCCCAACAAGGACCAGCAACGTACTGGTATGTTGCTGGACTTTGAGTGGTTATACCAGAAGGATGCCTGTAGGTTTAGGTATCATCTTGGTATCATTCTTTTCAGCCAGCGGTTGGCTTTCATGTAAAAGCAATCCTAGTGGCTAATTAGCCTCTAGACTGCTTTTACAAGCAGTGGGAGGGAATGCCCCCCCTACCATCTTCCATGTTTTTCTCTGGCTCTCCTCTCCCAACAGGGAACCTGAAAATGCAGCCGGTGATTTAGCCAGCTGACCATAGAGCTGATCAGGGACCAGAATGGCTCCAAACATCTCTATGGCCTAAGAAACCGGAAGCTACGAGCATTTCATGACTTAGATTTCGCCGGATGTAAACAGCGCCATTGGGAAATTGGGAAAGCATTTTATCACACCGATCTTGGTGTGGTCAGATGCTTTGAGGGCAGAGGAGAGATCTAGGGTCTAATAGACCCCAATTTTTTTAAAAAAGAGTACCTGTCACTACCTATTGCTATCAAAGGGAATATTTACATTCCCTGAGATAACAATAAAAATGATTAAAAAGCATTAAAATGAAAGGAACAGTTTAAAAATAAGATAAAAAATCAAAAAAATAATAAAGAAAAAAAAAAAGTCCCCCCCTGCTCTCGTGCAAAGGCGAACGCAAGCCTCGGTCTGGCGTCAAATGTAAACAGCAATTGCACCATGCATGTGAGGTATCACCGCGAAGGCCAGATCGAGGGCAGTCATTTTAGCAGTAGACCTCCTCTGTAAATCTAAAGTGGTAACCTGTAAAGGCTTTTAAAGGCTTTTAAAAATGTATTTAGTTTGTCGCCACTGCATGTTTGTGTGCAATTTTAAAGCATGTCATGTTTGGTATCCATGTACTCGGCCTAAGATCATCTTTTTTACTTCATCAAACATTTGGGCAATATAGTGTGTTTTAGTGCATTAAAATTTAAAAAAGTGTGTTTTTTCCCAAAAAAATGCGTTTGAAAAATCGCTGCGCAATTACTGTGTGAAAAAAAAAACACCCACCATTTTAATCTGTAGAGCATTTGCTTTAAAAAAATATATAATGTTTGGGGGTTCAAAGTAATTTTCTTGCAAAAAAAAATAATTTTTTCATGTAAACAAAAAGTGTCAGAAAGGGCTTTGTCTTCAAGTGGTTAGAAGAGTGGGTGATGTGTGACATAAGCTTCTAAATGTTGTGCATAAAATGCCAGGACAGTTCAAAACCCCCCCAAATGACCCCATTTTGGAAAGTAGACACCCCAAGCTATTTGCTGAGAGGCATGTCGAGTCCATGGAATATTTTATATTGTGACACAAGTTGCGGGAAAAAGACAAATTTTTTTTTTTTATGCACAAAGTTGTCACTAAATGATATATTGCTCAAACATGCCATGGGGATATGTGAAATTACACCCCAAAATAAATTCTGTTGCTTCTCTTAAATACGGGGATATTTTGGGAGCCTAGCCGCGTACGGGACCCCGAAAACCAAGCACCGCCTTCAGGCTTTCTAAGGGCGTAAATTTTTGATTTCACTCTTCACTGCCTATCACAGTTTCGGAGGCCATGGAATGCCCAGATGGCACAACCCCCACCCAAATGACCCCATTTTGGAAAATAGACACCCCAAGCTATTTGCTGAGAGGTATAGTGAGTATTTTGCAGACTTCACTTTTTGTCACAAACTTTTGAAATTTGAAAAAAGAAAAAAAAAAAAAATTTTCTTGTCTTTCTTCATTTTCAAAAACAAATGAGAGCTGCAAAATACTCACCATGCCTCTCAGCAAATAGCTTGGGGTGTCTACTTTCCAAAATGGGGTCATTTTGGGGGGTTTTGTGCTATCTTGGCATTTTATGGCCTTCGAAACTGTGATAGGTAGTGAGGAGTGAAATCAAAAATTTACGCCCTTAGAAATCCTGAAGGCGGTGATTGGATTTTGGGGCCCCCGTATGCGGCCAGGCTCCCAAAAAGTCCCACACATGTGGTATCCCCATACTCAGGAGAAGCAGCTAAATGTATTTTGGGGTGCAATTCCACATATGCCCATGGCCTGTGTGAGAAATATATCATTTAGTGACAACTTTGTGCAAAAAAAAAAAATTGTCACTTTCCCGCAACTTGTGTCAAAAAATAATATATTCCATGGACTCAACATGCCTCTCAGCAAATAGCTTGGGGTGTCTACTTTCCAAAATGGGGTCATTTGGGGGGGTTTTGTGCCATCTTGGCTTTTTTTGGCCTTCAAAACTGTGATAGGTAGTGAGGAGTGAAATCAAAAATTTATGCCCTTAGAAATCCTGAAGGCGGTGCTTGGTTTTCGGGGCCCCGTACGTGGCTAGGCTCCCAAAAAGTCCTAAACATGTGGTATCCCCGTACTCAGGAGAAGCAGCAGAATGTATTTTGGGGTGTAATTCCACATATGCCCATGGCATGTTTGAGCAATATATCATTTAGTGACAACTTTTTGTAAATATTTTTTTTTTTTGTCATTATTCAATCACTTGGGACAAAAAAAATAAATATTCAATGGGCTCAACATGCCTCTCAGCAATTTCCTTGGGGTGTCTACTTTCCAAAATGGGGTCATTTGGGGGGGGGGGGGGGGTTTTGTACTGCCCTGCCATTTTAGCACCTCAAGAAATGACATAGGCAGTCATAAACTAAAAGCTGTGTAAATTCCAGAAAATGTACCCTAGTTTGTAGACGCTATAACTTTTGCGCAAACCAATAAATATACGCTTATTGACATTTTTTTTACCAAAGACATGTGGCCGAATACATTTTGGCCTAAATGTATGACTAAAATTGAGTTTATTGGATTTTTTTATAACAAAAAGTAGAAAATATCATTTTTTTTTCAAAATTTTCGGTCTTTTTCCGTTTATAGCGCAAAAAATAAAAACGGCAGAGGTGATCAAATACCATCAAAAGAAAGCTCTATTTGTGGGAAGAAAAGGACGCAAATTTCGTTTGGGTACAGCATTGCATGACTGCGCAATTAGCAGTTAAAGCGACGCAGTGCCAAATTGGAAAAAGTCCTCTGGTCCTTATGCAGCATAATGTTCCGGGACTAAAGTGGTTAAAGTAGAACTATAGGTAAAACTTTAGAATAGAATAATGGAGAGTAACAACCCCTGTTGGTTTTGCATTTGACATCTTTGTCTCATGGGGGAGATTTACCTTTACTTCCTGTTCCAGAGCCAAAACAGAAAGTACAATTAAAGGAATTGCTCTGCACCCCCCCCCCCAACCCAAAACACCTTGTCCCCCTGTTAATGGGGACAAGGGTCTCTTATCCACAAGCCTAGGCTGTGGTTTTTGGGGTCTGCGGGCGGGGGGGCTTATCGGAATCTGGAAGCCCCTGTTAACATGTGATGTAACGTGTAGGATGGAGTCTGTAATAGTGAGAACTGGAAGTGATGTCATACGAGGAAGAACGGCATCCCTGATATGCCGATGTAATTTTTTTAAAGCTGTAAGCAGAAATTTAAGCATAAAAAAGTGATTTTTAAGCATATTACACTATTGTTCTATCCTCTATGTCCCCACATGGTATATAAGTGTACCCCAGTATATGGACTACATGTTCTTAAAGAGACCGCAACCCCATTACTAAGGAGGAAGATCTAGGTAAATAAGAATACTGGTGAGTGGGAAACCTTACTACAGAGTACACTGGGATATTGAAATACCAATCTGACCAGAGAGAGGTGAGCTGGATATTATTACACATACGTGTATACTACATTATTGAGTTGAGGGCACTAAAAGCCCTGAGGTGAATGGGGAAGAGGCTTGAAGATTTTTGTAAAGCAGAAGCCTTGTTTATTTCATGTATTATGAACTACAATACCATTGTTTGCAGTATTGGATCATTATTATTCACTATTTATTGTTTAGTACAGGCGTTCTCAACCTCAGTCCTCTGTACCTCCAACAGGCCATATTTTGGGAATTTCTCTTAGATAAAATAGCTGTCCAAAATACCAAGCAATTGACTCTGATTAAAAGCACTTGTGCAAGATAAAGGAAAAGTTGCAAACATGGTCTGTTGGGGGTACTTGGGGACTGAGGTTGATAACCACTGGTTTAGTACATGTATACACTAATGATTAAGGATGAGTTCAGGCATGTTTGCAAGCCGCACGTGCAGAGCCCAGGAGGTTGGCACTGCACAGCACTAATCACAAGCAGTGAGACATTTCCCGATGTCTGCAGCCGCGCATCAGGACAATGTCTTACCGCTTGCGATTAGTGCTGTGCAGTGCCGATTTCCTGGCGGGCTGTGTGCATGCGGTTTGCGAACATGCCTGAGCTCATCCTTACTAATGATGATACACTGTTTAATTTGATGTAATTATCTTTATTTGATCGCTTAATAGGTAGCACGGCATCTTTATGCTATTTGTTTAATATCATAAGTTAGGACCAGATAAATACAATGGTAGCAGAACACATGAACACATTTTCTGTTAGCGGCTAGAGCAATTTATGATGGATTGGCTGTGAAGAGGTTAACATGATGGATATGGATTGCAAGTACTGCCAATTTAAATCAGGGTAAAGCACTGTCATTTTAAAAGTGATCACGAACTGTGAACAAGCTATACATGTAATGAATCATTATCATTGAATTCCTCTGTGCATACTGTGCATACAAATTATTGTCTTCTTTAGGAAAAAGTAAGGTAGGCACTATAATGATATGTTTTAATGTACTATCTAAAAATAAAGTTTCTACCAAAATAATAGCTACACCAGCTTGATTGTCATTTCAGCTCTCCAGTGCCGATATCCACTGTGCAATTAGATGGCAGGTGCAGTGTAAAGTTGAACAGATAGACATTGACGCCTGCACAACAATTTCTGTAGCAGCAAAGCTAGATGGGATGTGTAGTCCTGAATCGGATGTAACATCACTTTGGTGTTGATTTGCTAAAAGTGGAGAGTGCAAAACCTGGTGCAGCTCTGCAAAGAAATCAATCAGCTTCAAGTTGTTTTTCTTTGTCGAAGCTTAATTGAACAAGCTGAAGTTAGAAGCTGATTGGCTACCATGCACAGCTGCACCAGATTTTGCACTCTCTAGTTTTATTAAAACTCCCCATCAAGTCTGTTTGCTTTTTAGGTTCAACCACCTGCATTTACCACCCCTTGGCCTCATGTTTAAACAAGCACTTCAAGTGACTTTGTGTTGGTGTAGGCACCTATAAATGTCAACATATAGCTGCAGCAGGTCTCATTCACCTCTGCCATGGCTGACTTCTGACTACTTTGAATGGACATAGTTCTAACACTTATGGGAGTCATGTCAGAGCTTGTCCATTTCTATATTCCACTTGCCGACTCCGTCCTTCCATGTGTTACCTCTGCATGGAGGTGACAATAGGTCCGAAGTGCCTGAACTGTTTACCTACTAGGAGCGCTCTCTTTTTCAAGTGACATTTGAAGTGATTTTCAAATTTGTTTTAAAAGCTGAAGTTTAATCTGCATGTATTTTGCCATCCCTGGCAAAAAAAAAAAATACAATGCCTTGATGAGTGAATATCAGTCTATAGGCCCGTATGCACGATACGAAAATCGGATGGAAAAATTTGTACGACAAGCTGTCTGCCTATTTCCGGATCGTTAGTACGGTGCTTTCGACAGCCAATTTCGCTTTCTCGTAAGACAAAAGCTGGATGTGCAGACTATAACATTTCTGTTCGATGTGAACTAAACATTCGATTTTCGTTTTATTAGTACGGTTTTCGTACGAAAAAAATCATAAGTACAAGACTACGCATGCTCAGAAACAAAAGAATACATACAAAACTATTCAACACATTACCTCACTTCTGACACTGTATTCTGTCGTACGAAAATATTTCTATTTTGAGTAACCTCTTTACTTTCGACATGAGACTAGCATGCCACAAAAACGGACGTTCGGTCGTCCAAAAATCTAAGCCTGTGTACGAGGCTTTAGGCCCCATACTCGCTGCAGATTTTTGTCTTCAGATTTACCAAAACCATGTAGTGCAAGGGCCTGCCTGATTGCATACAAATTTAAATTCTTAAGGTTTGACCTCATATTATTTGGTTTTGGTAAATCTGAAGACAAAAATCTGCAGAAAATCTGGAGTGCGCATGCGAGGGGCTCTGAAGATGGCCACTTGAGTCAGGAGCTCCTCACCACCCCAGCACAGCGGTGCCTACAGCACCTCACACAGCACACCGGGAATGGTGATTCCAGCAGCCATGGCACCCCCTGACACCCGGGAACCCCCTCCTATATACGCATCCTCAGTCAGAAGAGATCTCAGGCCGCAATTTAGCAGCGCTGAATCACAGATCGGATCCAAGATGGCGGCCACGGCTCAGCCTCATGCTACCAGCTCTGAGGGTCTCCAGGAACACAGGCAAATGATTACCCCAGCGACTCTGAACTACACTCCAGTGATCCATGTGAGTAACCAGCAGGCCATGACACCTTCCCCTGCCTCCAGAGTCCCTAATAGGCTCCCCTATGGGGCCTAATACAGCCTGTTAAGCTAGCACTTCACCTCCTGACTACCAGGCCAAAGACTCTGCCTTTCCTGTAGCTGAACTTTACCAGAAACTGTCAGACCTCTTGGAAAGAGGCCTGGCTCAAACTGCAACTAAAATCACAGGGGACTTTTAGAATCTGGGGGCCAGAATGGAAACAATTGAACATAAGCTAGACAAGACTATCGCAGTAACAAACCAAAACTGGGATCATATCCAAACGTTACAGGAACAACTAGACATTGCCCTATACAGAATTGATGATTTAGAGAAAACATCCAGGAGATATAACATCAGAATCAGGGGACTGCCAGAGCCCATCACTAAGGTACCTGGCAGCAGTACAGGATGTAATCAAAAACCTGATCCCAAATATCCCCCAACACCGTCGGAGCTGGACAGAGCCCATGGGGAGCCCTAGGAAAGACGGCTCACCAAGAGACACCATTGCCAAACCTCATTACTATGCAGTGAAGGAGGAAGTCATGTAACAATCCTGATACATGCCCCAGGTGCAATGCCAGGGTCACCCAATTCAGATCTTTGCGGATCTGTCCCCCTCCACAATGGAGCCAGAAGATCACTAAAACCATTACTACCAGTCCTGACACAGAAGGACATTAAGTACAAATGGGCCTTCCCTTTCACAGTGAAGTTCTCCGATAAAGGAAATAACTACTCCTTCTCCAATTTTTCGGATGGTTTAAAACTCCTCCTCCACCTGAAGTTTGTCTCCCAGGAAGCTTATAAGTACACATCCAACAACATACCTGGATTGGCCAAAAGACTGACACCTACCAGCCCCCATTCCCCGCTCTGGAACAAGGCAAAGACAAAGAAGGCTAAAGACAACGGTCCCCCTTGAACATTCGCCAAACACTCCGAATTTTCCCTCACTCATTACCCAGAGTTTGATTCCTGGTTCTACTGAACCCACTGATTAGAGATTCATCTCTCATTTCATCTTGATGTTTCCCATATTTATTTACAGTCCTCCAGTTTCTTTATCATTTTTTAGTCTCATCAGAGAATCCGGACTCCCCTGAGGAGATTCTGCCGCCCTCCTTGGAGGGTTTCAGCCTTCTCAACTCAAGAAGTCGATGTCCCCGGATGGGGCAATTCGTACTCATTCTTACCACAGAGACACAGAGACACATTAACTTTTTGCAGGTTTACCATTTTGACGTGGGAGGTTAAACAATAGAAACTCTGGGCATCCCCACTCCTTCGCCCCCTCTGGGGGGGGAGGAGGAGGGAAGGACCGTCAAGATAGCTCTTATGCAACGATGCCAGGGGTGGACCCCAAGTGCCTCCACCTACCCCTCAGATTCCCGAGGGGGCTAGGTTGTCTGTGCTGATCAGGGGGTAGACAAATCCAAGCCCCCTAAGGCTCAATTGACCTGACCGACCAAGGTGAGCCACAAAATAGCCAAACTAATTCATGCCCAGAGTCTTGCCGATGTCTGGCGAGAACTAAACCCCTCCAAATGACTTCACTAATTACTCCCACCCACACAATACATACGCCAGGATTGACCATTTCCTGGTCCCAACAATCCTTCTCCCTCTTGTTCTTCACTCTCTAATTAGAGATATGGTCCTGTCAGACCACTCTATAATGTTCACGTCTATCCGTTCTAGCGTCCATAACACAAAACTGGGTCATTGGAGATTGAATGAATACATTCTCTCTAACCCAATCAGAGGCACGAAAATAAATAAATCACTGCAAGAATACTTCAAGCTTAACAATATACAATATACAAGCTTAACAATATACAACAATATAACAATATTCAGCTGAGAAAATCTCAGCTGAAATTCTATGGGCTGACCATAGGGCCTTTATCAGGGGTAAGATTATGAAGAATGCCACCCAAATCAAGAGGGAACGAAAGGCTGACACTGAACGCTTAGAGAAGACTTATGCAGCCCTGTGGGCTCAACACAAAAAGAATCCCTCCAACACCTCAATAGCTCAAATAGACAAAGCCAGACTGAAACTTAACTTAGCCCTCACGACAAAAGCAGAGAAATCCATCCGCTGGAGCGGCAACAAATTTTACACACACAAAGACAGAATAGGTCTGTTACTAGCTGCCAAATTATCCCCCCCGAACAAGGGTCCACACCATGCCCAAGATACAAATCTCTAGCCAGGAGCCCACAACCAAACCTACCAAGATATTTGATGGATTCCATGACTTCTACTCAAGACTCTACAGATCCCCTTCAGAGACCAACAGGGATTCTATATCCAGGTTTCTTGATGGCCTTCCCATTCCATCCCTAGATGCTAAAACACAGGAACCTCTTGGAGACAGCCTTCACAGAGGAGGAGGTGATGGAAGTCATCAAGGGTCTCAAAAAGGGCTCAGCCCCGGCCCAGATGGCCTTTCCGTCCCCTAGCCCCGCACATGACAACATTATTTGAATGCTAAAACACAGGGCGACCTTCTAGACACCCAACTCAACACAGCCTATATCACTGTCATACTCAAACCAGACAAAAACCCTAAAGAAGTCAGCAACTTTCGCCCAATTTCCCTTATAAACAATGGCCTGAAAATCTTAACCAAAATTCTGGCCAACCGTCTCACCTCCTTTATTAGTACATATATACATAAAGACCAGGTAGGCTTTATCCCGGGCAAACAGGGACCCGACCAAGTAAGATGAGCAATAGACATCGTATCAATACTGCAAACTAATTTGGATGGGGGGGCCAAAACAACAGGGTCTACTGCTCGCACTTGATCTACAGAAAGTCTTTGACTTTGTGTCATGGCCTTACATATTCTCCATGGAAAAGATTGTAGCTACAACTAAGGCTATTGCCGAAACGAATCAGCTTTATTGTTTTATTGTCACTCTGATGTACCAATAAATGACACTTCAAGGACTACAGTTTTGCCGGCTCTTCTTACTACTCTTAAATATTCTCCCTCTTGGAACGATGGGGTTTCGGTCAGTGCTTCATGGGGCTGATACACGCCCTCTATTCCCAACCAAAGGCACAGGTTACTACTCAAATCCGATAGACATAGCCAGAGGCACCAAACAAGGTTGTCCTCTCTCCCCACTCATCTTTGCCATTGCAATCCTAGCCATAGCCATTTGCCAAAATCCTAACATTAAAAGGGTGACACGTGGGGACCAAAACCACAAATGTAGACACTTTGTAGATGACATCCTCTTATTTTTGACTCCCCCTTACCTCTCTACCCAACCTCTGCCGATTCCTAGCAGAATTCTCCAAAATTTCAGGTCTTCAAGTTAATTACTCCATTTTGCAAGCCCTAAATGTCTCTCTTCCATCCTCAACAGTCTCCCTTATACAGAAGTCCTTTAAATTTATATGGAGTGAATCCTCAATCAGATACCTAGGGATTACCTTGACAGCCCGCATAGACTCCCTTTACACTAACAATTTTCCGTTCCTTGTATTAAAAACTGGAATTAGACCTCCAAAAATGAACTCACTTGGCTAGGCAGAATAAACTCTATTAAATGACTTTACTTTCAAGAATCCTTTACTTATTTTGTTCCTTCCCCATCCCCATCAGGAAAGACCACCTAAGATCGTTTCAGAGTAAGATATTCAAATTTATTTGCGGAAACTCTGGATATAGAATCTCCCAACATACTTTATACCTTCACAGACGAAAGGGAGGCCATGGACTACGACATTTGCATAAATACTACTTAGCTGCTAGACTTGCCCAGCTCTCCACAGTATACTCCAGATTTGAAAAACAAGATTGGGTCCAATCTCGCTTCACCTTGGACTTCTTACTTTGGTGTCCCCAGAAAAATCGACCTCCAATTCTAGCCCCTACTTTATCCCACTCCTTCGCTTTATGGGACAACCTCGAAACCTGCCAGCTCTGGTGGCGACAGGACATCCTCTTGCTCATTTATTTCACAATCTGAACTTTCCCCCTGGTCTAGATATTAAATCTTTCAAATGGTGGCTGGACAAAGGCCTGTACCGTATAGGACACTTCTACACCTCCAAGGAACCCATCACCCTTGGTCACTGCATTAGCAAATTAGAACTTCCTGACTAAAAGGTTTAGATTCAGGCAAATATCACACTTCCTACACAAATTATAGATGGACAAACTGCTTCCACCCAAATTTACAGCTTATGAACTCTGGTGTGGGCAGGCCATGGAGCAAAGAGGAGGCATCTCTAATCTATTCGTCACTCACTCTCCCGACAGACAAATCCTCCTACATGACAATCTGGGAGGCTTACTTCCAATATAAGTGGGACCTGGAGACCTGGCAGGCCGCATGTGCCAAATCTTTCAAAGGAATCCTAAACATTTACCTGATTGAGGCCAACTTGAAGGTTCTAACTAGATGGTACCTAACCCCCACTAGACGTGCGTCAA
This sequence comes from Aquarana catesbeiana, assembly GCF_042186555.1. Classification (NCBI taxonomy): domain Eukaryota; kingdom Metazoa; phylum Chordata; class Amphibia; order Anura; family Ranidae; genus Aquarana; species Aquarana catesbeiana. The sequence continues at coordinate 440,208,921 of NC_133328.1, read as the reverse complement.
TTTACCCCTCAGCAGACCCACTATGCTTCAGGGGCTGCCAACTCCTGGGCTCGATGGTGCATATTTAGTTGGAGTGTCCTAGAATTCACTCATTCTGGAACAAAATTTTTAACCTTATAGGTTACCAAATGCACGGTCCCCAGGTCCCCATTAGTTGCCCTACTCAATGCCCATATCCCACAGACCTCCATGCCTAAACAAAAACTGATCCACTTTATTCTGCTAGGAGCAAAGCTCACTATTGCTAGGGCCTGGAAACAGCCCAGGATTTCATTAGCGGCAGCAAAATGAAAAATCTCTTGGATAATGTCCCAAGAAAAATTAGCAAGTATTCTAGCGGACACAACTCAGAAATTTGAAAATATATGGGAACCTTGGGCCCTCTTCGTAGGTGTTTCATTTACTCCATTACTTTCCCCAGCCAACATTCATCCACAGCCTAATGATTGGCACATACTCTTCTCCTTCTTTTCCTTCCATTCTCTTCTCCTCTCCCCTTACTTCAGATAGCTTGACTTCTGGAGATGCTCCATATCTTGGCTCGTAAATTTTTTGCAGCAATGTAAACCTATTGGTCTGTCTAGTTTTCCAATAGTGGTTACCAGATGTCAACTCCCCCAGTGACAGTTCTTTTTGATGGTTTCGTGGTGGGGCTGAGGCGGTGGATGGGGGGAGTCCCCTTGGCACAGGATGATCCCATTAGGGGTGCCAGGGGCAGGGATGATCCCTATCCTCTCCCCTCTTAGCTCTAATCCATGGATAAACTGCCTGTGGTGGTTTCTAAGATTACTATCTCATCGCTAGCGAATTACATCTAATGACCTGACATGGTCTCATTGCTGAACGTATGTCCCTTCACATCTCCAGTGCATTGTCATTTATCACGATGTGTGTTATTTTATCCTACTATGCTGTTTTTCTTTTTGATTGAAACAAAAAAAAACCTTTTGAAATTAAAAAAAAAATCAGAAGAAAATCTAATAGTGTGTATGTGGTCTAAAGCCTCGTACACACGCTTAGATTTTTGGACGACCGAATGTTTTTTGTGGCATGCTAGTCTCATGTCGAAAGTGAAGAGGTTATTCACAAAAGGAAAATTTTCATACGACAGAATACGTGAGAAGTGACGTAATGTGTTGAATAGTTTTGTATATATTCTTTCGTTTCTAAGTATGCGTAGTCTTGCGCTTACGATTTTTTTTCATACGAAAACCGTACTAATGAAACGAAAATCGGACGTTGAGTTCACATCTGACAAAAAATTTTATAGTCTGTACATCCAGCTTTTGTCTGATGAAAAAGCGAAATCGGCTGTCGAAAGCACCATACTAACGATCCGAAAATCAGTAGACAGCTCGTCGTACGAATTTTTCCATCTGATTTTCGTATCGTGTATACGAGCCTTAACCACTTAAGGACCAGCCTCCTTTTGGATTTTACGTGTTTATATGTTTAAAACATTTTTTTTGCTAGAAAATTACTTAGAACCCCCATACATTATACATTGTTTTTTTTTCTAATACCCTAGAGAATAAAATGGCAGTCAATGCAATACTTTTTTTTGTACCGTATTTGCGCAGCAGTCTTATAAGCGCACTTTTTTTGGGAAAAATTCACTATTTTGAATAAAAAAAAAAATAAGACAACAGTAAAGTTAGCCCAATTTTTTTTAATATTATATTCTGAAATATAATATTACGCCAAGTAAATTGATACCCAACATGTCATGCTTCAAAATTGCGCCCGCTTATGGAATGGTGTCAAACTTTTACCCTCAAAAATCTCCATAGGCGACCTTTAAAAAATTCTACAGGTTGCATGTTTTGCGTTACAGAGGAGGTCTAGGGCTAGAATTATTGCTCTTGCTCTACCGGTCGCGGCGATACCTCAGGTGTGTGGTTTGACCACCGTTTTCATATGCGGGCGCTACTCACGTATGCGTTCGCTCCTGCGCCCGAGCTCGTCAGGACGGGGGGTTTTTAAAAAAAAATTTCTTATTTTTATTATTTATTTTACATGATTTTATTTATTTTTACACTGTTTAAAAAAAAAAATGTGTCACTTTTATTCCTATTACAAGAAATGTAAACATAACTTGTAAAAGAAAAAAGCATGACAGGTCCTCTTAAATATGAGATCTGGGGTCAAAAAGACCTCAGATCTCATATTTAAAAAAAAAAAAAAAGTAATTTAAAAAAATGACATTGAAAAAAATGTGCCTTTAAGACGTATGGGCGGAAGTGACGTTTTGACGTCGCTTCCGCCCAGCAGTGTCATGGAGACGAGTGGGCGCCGTCTTAGCCTCACTCGTCTCCAAAGAAGGGAGACGGACGCGATCGGCTCCGCTGCTACCGACGGCTCCGGTAAGCGGGGGAGGGCACCGGATCGCGGCGGGGGGGCCCTCTCTCGCCACCGATAAAAGTGATCTTGCTGCGAATCCACTGCATAGACCACTTTTATGTGAAAGCCGATCGCCGCACGAAAACGGGGATGCCGGGGTTATGGCAGCTAGCTGCTGCCATAACCACGATATCCGCTGCCAAAGTCTGGACGTACATCAGCGTGCGGCGGTCGGCAAGTGGTTAAGGCTGGGTTCACACCATTGCTAATTGGATGCGGGTTCTTGCATCCAATTCGCAATAGCAGGAGATTTTGACCGGCTCTCTTAGGAGCCGGTTCACACATCTCCAGAGCGGCTCTGGTGCGAAATTGCACAGGAGCCCTGTGTGTCTTTTGGTCCATTTCAGTTCCGAATTCAGACCAAAATTGGACCTGAAATGGAGAACCAGGACGCACTGGACCCCGCTGGGAGCCGCATGTGGCGATGGTGTGAACCCAGACTCAAGGAATGGGCATTCTAGGCAGGCTGCATTTGCATTGAGAATGCCCTAGATAATGCCCACATGCTAAGCCTCTATTAAAGAATTGATATCCAATGAATGAAAGGGGTGGGCCAGGGATCGTAAGGTTGGGGAGAGAAGAGCTAGAGGATGTTGGAAATCCTTCAGCCTAATAAAAAAAAAAAAAAAAAAAAAGAGTTGGGCTTTATTTAAATTGCTGTAGCATCTAACGCACATTATAAGCAGCTCACAGCTTAAGCTATTTCCCTACAGGAAAGGAACCTGTACAACTGTGCAAAGCTAAATTTCAGCTTTAAAGCCCAACTCCAGGAATTAAAAAAAAAAAAAAAATCTCCCCTTACAGAGAGCCCCATCACACTGCAAGGGTTACATGCTCATTATGTCTAGGGGGTACATGAATTGGCATTGCTTTATTTCAATATAACATGTAGAGTCACACCCTATTGTCTAATAGTGTAGTATACAGGATACTAATCACTTACCTCTCTATCTAATCTAGATTTATAGCTCATTCTAGGTATCAACTTTCTCCACGTGATGAATTTCAGGTTATATAAGTACTATGCATTTGTTTTTGATTTAATTAGTTTGTATGCAGTTTTACTTGTTACAGATTAGATCAGATGTCATCCTCCTCTACTCCCATTATTATATCCAAATTATTTTATTAACTAAGTACATAATTATATTTCTGGGCAGATATAACTCCGCTTGCTCCCCCCCCCCCCCCCCGATCCCCATTCCACCCTACATTTCCCTACCCCCAATCCTTTCGTATAATAACCCCTAATACAACTTGCTAATATCAGCAATAAGTAAAAAAGCTGATTAACACACACCTCTCCCTATATGATCAAGCGGAGCTATTAGCCCAATATCTATTTATGGCTGTGCAGGCTATGTTTCTATATATCCTTAGGATGTTCCTTTTTATAGGGCTTTTCCTCTTCACACGGTAGTTCAGTGTACCCCACTTTGCCTCCCTCGATCGCCCACTATTAATATGTGGAAGACTGACGATGGCCCTTTTTCCCCTTATAGAGAATTTTTTCTCTTATCACGGGCAATTCTTGGATTTCGTCAAAAATGTACTCTTGCAATATTATATCTTACCGCATATGTTACATGTTTTTTTCTTCCTCTAGACCATGGATGCTCAACTTGTGGCACTCCAGCTGTTGCAGAACTACAAGTCCCTTGCGGCTTGCAATGCCTCATGGGACTTGTAGTTCTGCAACAGCTGGAGGGCCACAGGTTGAGTACCCATGCTCTAGACCAGGGATATGCAATTAGCGGACCTGCAGCTGTTGCAAAACTACAAGTCCTATCATGCCTCTGCCTCTGGGTGTCATGCTTGTGGCTGTCAGAGTCTTGCTATGCCTAATGGGACTTGTAGTTCTGTAACAGCTGGAGGTCCGCTAATTGCATATCCCTGCTCTAGACCATCCTCAGTCCATCTTTGCCTACCCCTCCCTTCTTATTCACTTGGATTGATCCATCCAGCCAGGCAAATGTAAGAAGTGGCGAATATCATCTCCCTTATCACTTATCATGGCACCCTTAAACATTATGTCCCTGAACGTTCAGGGTATTAACATACCGCAGAAATGCACTAAAGCGTTCCGTTTCTTTCAATCACAGAAAGCACATATAGTATGCTTACAGGAAACTCAATTTGCAGTGAGCTCCATGCCCAAATTTATGAGCTCATTTTATCCGCAAATTTACATGGCCTCAGCTACCACCAATCAGCGCGGAACCCTTATAGCTTTTCACCGCTCTATTCCATTCATTCCTAAATCGGAAATTAAATACTCTGAAGGGAGATAACTTAACAACCAACACCTTTTCTATCACACCTTCTACAAGTAGTATCCACACACAAGAAGGGAACAATTATCATGTGTGATGATTCCAACCAAGTCCTCCACCCATTTTTAGACAAATCACCATTTATCCCACCAAAAAGCCCACTCAAGCAATCCTTTTCACAACTTGTCTTGAGACACAATTTAGTTGACTCATGGAGAGAAAATAATCTGGCAAAAAGAAAATATACTTATTCGCACCCACACCAAACCTTCTCTTGTATTGACCATATATTTCTAACTATGATACCTGAGATTCTCTCATTAAACATAATCCCAGTCCTTTGGTCAGATCATAGCGCGGTCTATACTACAATAGCCTCCACTATACCTAAAGCACATGACAAATCTTGGTACCTCCCCAATATCTTACTTAAAAATCTCATTGCATAATAATCAAACAAGCCCTAAAAGAGTATCTGATACACAACACCTGCCCTGAAATCTCTCCACTAACTCTCTGGGAAGCACATAAACCAGTGCTACGTGGGGTATTTCAGCCACAATCTGCTATGTTTAAGCGAGAAAAAAAAGAAATCTTGAAGGAAAATTAGAGCTAGAATACAACAATGCTTTTGTACTTTTCCAAGATAATCCCTCCTCAGCCACAAAAACTAGATTAGAAAAGGCTCATCTGGAATATGATCTATTCCTCAGAGAAAATGTAGATAAATCCTTGCGCCGTTCTAGACATGCCTTCTATATAAAGGCTAATAAACCTGACACTTGGCACATGCTCTGAATTCTAGAAATAAACAAACCAAACCAATCCGACTCAAATTGGCAAAGGATAATTACACCTGTAATCCCGATTAAATAATCTATAAATTCTGATCCCATTTAGCCTCTTTATACTCTGCAACAAATGAATTTAACCCTGCGGACGCAGACGCCTTTTATTCCCAATTAAATCTTCCTCAATTATCCCAGAACCAAAGATCCCATCTTAAAGAGCCCATCACAGTGGAGGATGTAGTGAAAACAATTAAAGAACTAAAATTAAACAAAATACAAGGCCCTGATGGTTTTTCAGCAATATATTACCATACATTTGCAGAAACCGTATCTCCACTCCTAGACAAAGCTTTTAAAAAAAATATTAGAAGGATATTCCTTTAGACAAGAATCGCTAATGGCAATTATTTGTATGATACCTAAGCTTAACTTCGATAATACATCTTGCACTAATTATTGCCCCATTTCCCTTTTAAACCTTGACATAAAAATCTTAGCAAAAATCCTGGCAAATCGCCTCAACAAAATCATAGGCATTCTCGTTCACTAGGATCAAGTAGGTTTTTTGCCTACACGCCACACGGGTGACAATGTGCACCGAATAAGTTCTTTTGGCGCACATTGCCAAAACTTGCGATTCTGTTTCATGGCCCTATTTGCTACACACCTTCCAGAAATGGGGTTTTGGCCCCCACTTCCCTAAATGGATAGCCGCACTATACAACAGACCTTGAGCATACATAAAATATGCAGATTACAAATCAGACTTCTTTAAAATAGAAAGAGGCATGTGTCAGATGTCCACTCTCCCCCTCCTATTTGCCCTTTTAATAGAACACCTTGCTCAATACATCAGATCAAACCCAACAATAACTGGAATAGAACTAGGAGGCTATCACCACAAACTTTGCTTATTCGCAGATGCAATTGTATTATTTTTATCAACTCCTTGGGTCTCAGTCCCCAACCTCTTACCTATCCCTCAGTAGGTTTGCCTACATCACAGGACTAACAATCAATCCTGAAAAGTCCCTAGCACTGAATATATCCCTATCTGAGATAGAAATAGACACAGTGAAAACTGCACTTCCCTTTACCTGGGCAGAGAAAATAATCCCATACCTAGGAATTCACCTAACAGCTTCTGTTTTGGATCTCTTTTCAGCCAACTACCCACCTACCCCAACACATGTAACAAATTTGATGAAGCAATGGTCACACCTTCCAATATCATGGCTAGGCAGAATTAATACTATAAAAATGTCGATCCTACCCAAACTACTATATTTGTTCAGAGTCCTACCGATCCCAAATTCCTGCCTACTTTACACGACTAATCCAAAAAAGGGTGATGACATTTGTATGGAGATCCTCCAAACCACATATACCCTCCCTCTCTCTATATCTTCCCAAATCTAAAGGTGGCCTCGGCTTTCCAAACTTTGCATCATACTACAAAGCCGCTCATATTGCAAGCCTGCCCAAATATCATGCAACACAAGAAACTCCTCTATGGGTGATGATTGAAGCAGCTGACTGCGATCCTTTATCGGTCTCAAGTTTATTTATTTTAGGTACTTATATAGCACCGTCAATTTACGCAGCGCTATACATATACATTGTACATTCACATCAGTCCCTACCCTCAAGGAGCTTACACTCTAAGGTCCCTAACTCAGATTCATACATACTAGGGACAATTTAGACAGGATCCAATTAACCTACTAGCATGTCTTTTGGAGTGTGTGAGGAAACCGGAGTACCCGGATGAAACCCACGCAGGCACAGGGAGAACATGCAAACTCCAGGCAGGTAGTGCCATGATTGGGATCTACAATGGCTTAGCCCTAAAGACCGTCCTGGTTTGTGTAACCTTATCACTAAACACTTTATATCTCTTTGGGATAGGCCTAAATTTAAAACACCACTTACAATCCCCATTCAAACCTCTCCTTCCTTAAAAACCCTGCTTTTTACCCAGCATGGGTCTCCCCCAAGTCATTCAAAGTATGGGCTTCACTGCAAGTTCTGAGATTACACACATTTGTCACATCTTCAAACATTATCCCTTTCCAAGATCTGCGCAAGACTTTCGGATTACCTCAATCGGAAATATTCCAATACCTCCAAATCAAAAACTTCTTCACACCTTATACAAATATGGACACACCTCTGAATCAAGTTACAAACTTTGAAGCTCATGTACAAAAGATCCACACGCCAAAGGACTAATCTCTTCCCTTTATTCTCAGTTACTAATTAAACCCAACTCAGACAAACCATCCTACACTCAGAAATGGGAGAAGGACCTTGGACAAACTCTTACCGATACAGAATGGTTGGATAGTTGGCTGGCAACTAAAACATCCTCTAACATTTTAGCAATTGAAACCAATTATAAAGTTTTGACCCATCGGTACCTTGTACCCTCTAGAATAGCTAAATACATTCCAACTTACTCAGCTCTTTGCTTCCGAGGCTGTCCGGACATGGGCACACAAATGCATATTTGGTGGGCCTGCCCTATAGCCCAAACCTTCCAGAAAGTAATATTTACAACTGCCTCCCAGAATGTTCAAGATATCAATACAACCTGACCCTACTATGGCACTACGTAACCTAAAACCTGTATATTTGACTCATATACAGTCTAGGCTCTTTGTCCAACTCCTTACAGCCGCTAAACAAACTCTGGCAAAAGCATGGAAATCCCCTTCTTTGGTGGTAGCTGAGACAAAGCATAAAATTAATAATTTCATGATTCATGCAAAAATGGCAGCTATAGAACATAACCAAATCCCCAAATTCAAAAACATGTGGCACCCATGGGTTCAATTTTCCTTGCCATCAGCCATAGATCACTCTGTCCTCCTGCCATGGTAGTTGGTAGTGCTCTTAGGAACCTTAAGTGCAGCAGAATTTTTTTTGTAACTTTGGCCAGATCTGTGCCTTGCCACAATTCTGTCTCTGAGCTCTTCAGTTCCTTTGACCTCATGATTCTCATTTGCTCTGACATGCACTGTGAGCTGTAAGGTCTTATATAGACAGGTGTGTGGCTTTCCCAATCAAGTCCAATCAGTATAATCAAACACAGCTGGACTCAAATGAAGGTGTAGAACCATCTCAAGGATTATCAGAAGAAATGGACAGCACCTGAGTTAAATATATGCGTGTCACAGCAAAGGGTCTGAATACTTAGGACCATGTGATATTTCAGTTTTTCTTTAATAAATCTGCAAAAATGTCAACAACTCTGTGTTTTTCGGTCAATATGAGGTGCCGTATGTACATTAATGAGGAAAAAAAAAATGAACTTAAATGATTTTAGCAAATGGCTGCAATATAACAAAGAGTGAAAAATGTAAGGGGGTCTGAATACTTTCCGTCCTCACTGTATATCTCATAGTTTGTGGACAATATAAAACTTTTGTGCAAACCAATCAATATACGTTTAATGGGATTTTTTTTGTTTACCAAAAACACGTAGCAGAATATGTATTGCCTAAATTTATCAAGAAATTGGAATTTTTAAGTTTTTATTGGATATGTTTTATAGCAGAAAGTAAAATATTTTTTTTTCCCCCAAAATGTTCTGTCTTTTTTTTGTTTATAGCGCACAAAATAAAAAAAAACACTGTAGTGATCCAATACCAAGAAAGCGGGAGGGGAAAAAAGAACATTAAATTTGTTTGGGTACAGTGTCGCATAAGCATGCAATTGTCCGTTAAAGTAACGCAGTGCTGTATCGCAAAAAATGACCCGGTCATGAAGGGGGGTAAATCTTCTGGAGGTCAAGTGGTTAAACTGGTGAAACTGGTAATGTGGTTGCTGTGTGTTAGTGCATTTCAGAAATTCTCTTTACACTGTTTACCTAGACACTGAAAAGCCAGGGTGTTTTTAGTCGACAATAGAATCAATACAGTGTAACATTCCTGACCTTTGAAGCGAAGCATACCCTTAACATTTTCTAGACTGTGTCCAGATTTTCAGCTTTTACACATTTGATAAAATAATAGATGTTTCTATCAAACCAATAAAAATAAAGCAATAAAGTTAGAAACGGTTTAAACTGACAAGAAAGCCAATCTATGTAAAAATGTACATCTAGATAAATAATGGCATCACATTTCTCCCACACTGTTTTGTTTTATTTTAAAACTTTATTATACATTTTTTCCACTTAAAAATGGCTTTTTCTATACTGTTATATAGAAATCATTGAATTATAATCTTCTGGTACAAAGTAAAACCGCTGAGATGTGTGGTTAGCAATACCAATGATTTTCAGAAAATCATTGTCAAAAAACAAAACACATTATACAAGATTAAAAAAAAAAAAAAAAAAAAAAATCACAGCTCATTTATAAACATGTTTGCATATTTGCATTTTGAATCCTATAGGTAAAAGCATAGATTAAAGCAGCGCTTTCACTACAAACTAAAACGGCATATATTTTGTTACTATGGTGATCACCATGGTATCTCTGAAGCTTACTCTGACTTTGCTTTTCCCAGGAGATTCTGCATGCAGACAGGCTCTGCAGTGTCACCATTTTAGATATTGTAGCAGTAACAGACTACTCGCAAGAAAAAAAAAAAAAGAAAAAAAAAAAAAGTGTATTGTTAAACCGCCAAAAATCATCAATCTTGGAAACTGCTTCTTTGTATAAAAACCTACAACAAATAAGAACAGTTTGCATACATACATAGATCATGGGGGTTGTCACCATTTTTTTCTTACAGTTTTGTTTAGGCCAATTTTACATTAAATAATTAAAAAAGGAAAACAAAAAACAGTGGGGTTGAAGATTTGATAAATAATAGGCACGGTTTATCCATGCAGGCTATAACCTCTATGCATACAGTCTTTAAATAACACAAAAAAAAGTAGCAGTGGATCAAAGCTGAACATAGAAAAAAAGCTGAATACACAGTTAAAATACATATGAACCATCTACCCTAAAATGGAGTGGCAATTCCATTCAATCATTTTTGTGATCTAGACACCCCCTGCCAGGCTGCACATCTGGATATTGCATTCCCTGAGACCTCTTTGTAGACCACTCCACAGCTGAGCATTACATCCTCATCAAAGACCAGGACCCATTTGTGAATGGACCATGAAGGAGCATGGAGGTTAGCACTCTCTATGACAGATGAGCAGAAACGTGCAAAGCAGCAGAGCTCTGATCGTCTTATCTACTGCCATTCTTTCACCCAGTTGCTGCTGTGCCCGGGATTATAGAAAACGTGCATCAAAAATGATTTAGGAACTTTTACAAGCTATACATACTATTAGGTAATTATCTTTTAATTAAAGTGGTTGTAAACTCAAAAAAAAAAAAAATCGCATACTAGCTCATTATGAAATACCTTAGATCGAAGCTGTTGCAGCGGTCCCTGTACACCGCTGTGACCAGTGACATGTTTCCCAGGGGTTATTTCTGGGTTCGAGAGCTTTGGCGCTGTGATTGCACGGAGCCACGATAACATCACTCTCGCGCGTGCATGCGGGAGCCACCCGTCACAGTACGGCTCCTGAAGAAACGGCTTGAGCAGGCCGTTTCTTCAGTGCGCATGTGCCGATGATTTTGGCACATGCGAATACAGTAAATATCTCCTAAACTGTGCAAGTTTATGAGATATTCACAGTACCTACAGGTAAGCCTTATCTTATCTTACAGGTAAGGCTTACCTGTAGGTAAAAGTGGTGTAACAGGGTTTACAACCACTTTAATTTGTAAATGGATTACCTTAACTTTTTTTTAAATATCTTAGGCTGGTCATACATGGAGCAAATTTCTTTTCTGCAACTTTGGGTTGCAGGAAAGAAATTAGCTTGATTCCCCCATCAACACAGTGTTGATGTAGGAATCCCCCCTGCCAGGTCAATGTCTTCTCCTGGTGGGGAGGGGGGGGGGGGAAGCTGTTCTTGCTGGGAGAAGACAGTTCTTATTGCTAGCAGGTGTAGCAGCAGCTAACGATAATCGCATAAGCCTACAGGCTAGTTGTACCCAAAGTTGATCAATTGATCAACTTGGCACATTCAGCCTGCCCTTTACCAGTTTGAATCTTGAAACGTGTATGGCCGGACCTTACTAGAGCCAAGATCTACCATTCCTTTGTCAGGACCAATTCACACCTTCAAGTCTGTAATCCACCCACATTAACAGCACTCAAGTGGCAGCAGAATTTATAAAGAAACACTAATAAGTAATAATGCATGTTCCTAATTAGAGCATAAAGGGACACTCATTGTCATGAGAGATTGATGGGGCTGCCTATATTGAATGCTAGTTCTCTGGCTGTCATTCTGAAACTGTCTGAGTCACTGACCCAAAACAAGTATGGAGACCAGTAGTTCTGACACGCATTACAGCATGCTTGTTCCATGATGGTGACTGAAACATACTGCACTTATGACACAGTCAGGCATCTAGTATTTTCAAAAAGAGGCACTTTAAATTGAACCTGGGCTTTGTCCATGCACAGGTGTGTATACCTGTCCTTCATTCCCACAACAATCAATTTTTTGATTGGGAAATTGCCCAGGACTACAGTGGGTCATGCGACTTGCTTTTCTCCCACATGGCAGCTTTGGTGCTTGGTAATTGGCCATTCAGGCACCAGCACTATCACATGGTTCAGCCAGAGTCCTCAGCTCTTAGAAAGCTTAAAGCGGCTTCTCCTCAATCCTGACAGCAGGAGAAAAGGGATGGTAAATAAAAGGATGCTGCTGGAGTTGGTTTTAATGTCAACCTGTTGCTTTGCAAAGCACAAGTTTATTTTCAATGTTTTTTTTTTTTTTTTTTAGAAATACCACAGTGTAAGACAAGACAGTAAGATACATTCAATAAATAATACATTACCTTTCATGCTCATTAGCCTGCAGAGGCTTTTAAAGAAAACCCTGAGGAAAATTAACAAAGAGTGGTGAAAACACAATGCTTACACCACTCTTCTAAATATAAAAATGGAGCAGATGCTTCTCCTAATTAACAAAGGGACACAAGTCTCTTTGTTATTAGGGGGCAATTAGTTCTCTGTTCTGCTGTGAAAGATGCAGCACAGAGGACAGAGGGCTGGAGCTGCATGCTCCAATCTTTAGGCAGTCCTGTCCCACCATTTACAGGCTCTGCCCATGCTGTGATCACACTACACGAGCAGAGTGAGGGATGTTAGCTCATATCCTATATGACGAGGTGTCAGACCAGGTGGGAATCTGCAGCAATTTTATACATGGTAAACTGCCACATTCCCTCCATTAGGAGGAGTCCTGCGCTAATTTCTAATCCATTCTGAAATAGAAATTGCCACAGGTGACACAGACAGACCTGAAACAGGTCTATCTGCTTAGTTAATGTGGTGCATACAACTTCTACCAGATCCCTGCACCAGCTTAGTTAATTCCCTGGATTGTGTTAACTGAAGAACATTTATATTTTACCTGTGTCTACATTGAATTCCCTCTATGAAAACAGGAGCGGACACTTCCCATAATGCATACCAAAAACTTCATAGGCCTGTACAAGGCTGAGAGAACCAAAACAGTAAGAAATACGATTTACAAAGTTAATTCCTTTGCTGTCCTACATTACAATATTATTTTACCAGTAAAGAAGACTATATGAAGAAAACATTTTCATTTGGCAATTATGCCATGCATAAGTTTGGTACAGCAGGTCTTCCATTTTAAAATGTAAGTGTACAAATGGTAAAAGAGAAAGAGCAAGGTAAAAACACAAATTAAAGGCCAACCAAAAGTTGAGGAAAAGTTATTAGGATAAATAATGCCTAAAAAAAAAAAAAACACCTTAGAAAAATAACTTTGTACATTTTTTTACCGCAAGACTCTATAAACAGTTCAGTTCTCAATATCAAGGTGAAATATATGCTTTATGATCTAGAAAATAAAAGTTTACTGTTACATTCTATGTATAGTATGCTTTGTGATCTAGAAAATTAAAGTTTACTGTTACATTCTATATATAGTATACTACTAAGCCCTATGAAATAAAATGACATCAAGCCATATCAGTACCCTGCACCCCCATTAATTCATCATATACCATAACTGGAGCTATATTAGATGAACACAAGCAGAGTAGTTCTCAAAGTAAATTCCAACAATCCATCTAGTCTTCCAACTCACTTGCACAACAAATGTGATCCTGCAGCCCAGCCAGTCTATAGCCATAGTTGCTTCACTTTCCAAGACCTAATTACCAACCTACTGCACCAGTGGAAAATAAATGCTTCTAACTTGGCAAAAAGCTGGTTTCTAAAAGAAGGAAATCATAAATATTTTTAAAATAATGGATTGCAGCAGATTTTACAGCAGGTGCTTTCCACTGAAAAAGCTCATTTAGAGCCCACTCATGGCCAATGAAGTGAGTCGAGGGGTTTTCCATGTTGTGACAGAGAGCAAATAACCCCCCCCCCCCCCCCCCGAACATACAACTCTAATAAACGCTGAGATCTTTCTAATGCCAAGTACACTCGGAGTGCTGTGTTTGGCTCAAATTGCCAGTCCAACACACATGATCTATACTTGATGCATATAATAGTAGTTTTTTTTTTTTTTTGCACAATCCTAAAATAGAATATTGGGCAAAAAATGTTTTTCTTCATTTTGGATAGAGTATGGGAAAGTTAAAACCCCTGTCAGTATTTTTATTTTATTTTTTTCCATCTGCGTCCCATTGGGGAGATTTCCCTTTACCTTCTGTCCCATAGCCAAAAACAGGAAGTGGGAGGAAATCCTTGCAAATTAATGGAATCCCTTGGAGCCCCCAAGATCAACAAAATGTGTAACCCCATTGGAAGATTTCCCTTCTAATACTTTTCTTGGGACAATCACTTTAAATGATAATGGTAAACAGAACAAACAGAGAGGTTGAATCTAACTAATGGGGACACAGACAGCAATAAAGACTGATAGGGGTCCTAACCCCTCTCCACTCTATCCCAAAAAAAAAAAAAAAAAAGTTTTGCCTTTAGTTATACTATAATATAGGTTATGAATATGGGTCTACGCAAACCCTTCATTCACAACTATAGGGAAATGGCTTAATATTTCCAAAATGTCTGACATGATTTTAAAACGACTGACTAGAATGGGATGTTTGTTATAATATAGATGGTTTAGTTGTTGAAAACAAAAGTATTAATAGGAAGGGACCTAAGGAGTACCTTTGCTCAAGTAAACTGCACCTTTAACATCAGTGAAACAGAGCATAAGCAAGTTACATACTACTTTCTTAAAGTGGTTTAGCACTGTACATAAACCTTATTGTTAAAATACATCCATTAGGTACTTTGAATACATTATACACATTTAAAAAAAAATATTGCTAAAGCTGAATTCTAAAGCTTGCATACAAAATGGACTCTGTTATTAAAAATTCAGTTATGTTCCAGTGGTATGAATAATATACACTTGAGAATTTAAGCTGATTAAGAATCACCCCTTGGATGGACACTAGTTAGGACATTAACATTAAGAAAAACAGAGGCTCTTTTTTATTTGATTTCTACTTTTAAAACCTTTTATTAAATTCTAGAATGTCTGATAGATAGTCCCGATGTTTTAAAATGTAAATTGAATGCATGCCAAGGATCAGTGAAGCAAAGTTCTTTCTTTTTTTCCCCCTTAATAAAGCTGTGTCAGTGGTTGAATTTAATAAATAAGTTTGTTTTGGATTCCTAGTTAATCCAATTTTCATAAAAGTTAATCTTGCTTCTTCTCAATAATATCCTTTTCTTCTTGATCTTCATCCGTCACCTCCGAAGAGTGCTCTCTCATTTTGTCCTCGTCTTGTTCCTCATCGCTGCCCTCGTCTGTATGACTTGGATCAATCACATCCTTTCTGGTCATTTCCTCAGTGCCGTCATCAGAGTCGGCTGTGCAGATTCCATAACACATAATGCTGATGACACCCAGTGGCAGACCAAAGAGGAAGCATCCAAGAAGAGGAGAACTCTTGAACACAGACTGTTTAGAAAAGAATAGTCATAGATATATTATTATTATACAGGATTTATATAGCACAACAGTTTGCACAGCGCTTTACAAAATGAAGGCAGCCATTACGGTTTCAATACAATTTGGTATAAGAGGAATCATATAAAAAAAAAAAACAAAACACAAGTACATACTACAAGTAACATATCATTAAAATAACAACATTTTTATGCTAATAGACACTGCACAGTGCCTGTAGATCCAACTACCTAACCCAGGAGCCCCAGAACCTTTGAATGCAGTGCATAGAGTTTGGTAAAAGTGAAATCTAGGCACTGCATCCCACAATACAATTAGGTCAAATCCACTACAGGCATTGCTACTGTACCATAATATAAATTGAGGGCATGTACATGTTTGATTTCAGAAAAGTAATGCTTTGCATAGGAATACTTGAGTCTCCTGGGGCATGTACCACCTACCGGTAGGTGGTGCCTGCCATCACTATACCAGGATAACTGTCTTACTCTAACACAGGTCCAGTTTGCCTACAAAAATCCTGCAGCTGGTGCTTAAGCCTATTATTATTATTATAACTTTTATTTGAGCTTATTCATCCCTAGACTACAATGGCTAACTCTTTAATATTGAACTTTAGGTATAAAAAAGTTGGGGAACCGAGAGAATTTTTTAGTGAAGACAAGATATATAGTCTCTTCTGCATTCGTTTCTTACCTGCCAGTCTGCCACTGCATGCACACCCCTGTGCGCAATTACGGCAATGCTGAGCTGACCAGCACATAAGTGGAAACAATATCACCCTGGCCCAGCCAATTAAAATGTCCAAAGATCGGTACCCAGAGGCCACCCTGCCGAAGTTGACAGCGGCCGGCTTGGAGCTCCGGGACAGCCCAGTGCTGTATTGAAGGTGAGTATACTTCTGATTTAAATAACCCACCCCAATTTACATTTGGAAACAGGTTAATTATTCCTAGCACTCGGGAGCATAAATTTGTTTGGTCCGTGTATGCTCCATCTTGGTTACAAATATAAATCGAACTAATATTATTAATGTAGCAAAATCAGTACAGGGATATCAGATGGATAGTTCTTTAATCCTTTTGTGCCCGCCCCAGCGTCCCTTTAAAAGGTTCTGAACGCCCAAGGGTGGGAAGGTTCAGCAACAATGTGACCACTGTGATTGTCTGTCACAGTGAAGATCACCTGATCAGGAGCCAATCGTGCCAAGTAACGGATCATTATTGGAGACTGAGAGCTGTTCTTTACAGCTTGGTCTCTGCTGACAGCGTGCTCTGAGCACAAAAACAACCCAGTGACGAATATGCGCAGCATGTGGCTGTTCAAGCCCACCCTAGCAAAAGCACATACGTGTTATCTGGATGGCAGCAGGTTAAAGGCAATGAAATTGGCACAGAACTAATCTAATGTTTTTTAACCACTTGCTACCCAGGCCAATTCTGACACTTCGCTCCTACATGTAAAAATCATAATTTTTTTGCTAGAAAATTACTCAGAACCCCCAAACATTATATATGTTTTTTTTAGCAGAGACCCTAAGGAATAAAATGGTGGTTGTTGCAACTTTTTATTTTGCATGGTATTTGCGCAGTAATTTTTAATACCCTTTTTTTTTCTTAACTATTTTATGCATTAACAAAAAAAAAAACAAACAAAAAAAACAGTAAAGTTAGCTGAATTTTTTGCATAATGTGAAAGATGATGCTACGCCGAGTATATAGATACCTAACATATGCGGCGGATACCTCACATGTGTGGTTTGAACTAGGGATGGGCTTTATGTTCGGGTCGAACATTGGCTGTTTCCCCGTTCGCCGAATAGCGACAACAATTTGGGTTCACAGCAAATTCGAAAGCTGCGGAACACCCTTTAAAAGTCTATAGGAGAAATCAAAAGTGCTAATTTTAAAGGCTTATATGCAAGTTATTGTCATAAAAAGTGTTTGGGGACCTGGGTCCTGCCCCAGGGGACATGTATCAATCCAAAAAAAGTTTTAAAAAAGGCAGTTTTTTCGAAACAGTGATTTTAATAAAGCTTAAAGTGAAACAATAAAAGTGTAATATTCCTTTAAATTTCATACCTGGGGGGTGTCTATAGTATGCCTGTAAAGTGGCGCATGTTTCCCGTGTGTAGAACAGTGTGTCAGCAAAATGACGTTTGTAAAGGGGAAAAAAAAAGTAATTTAACAGTGCTAGCGCTAGTGCCGGCTATAATGAATCGCCTCGGCAATACACATAAAAGTTCATTGATAAAAATGGCATGGGATTCCCCCACAGGGGAACCCCGAACCAAAATTTCCATACCAGGCCCTTCAGGTCTGGTATGGATATTAAGGGGAACCCCTCGCCAAAATTAAAAAAAAAGAAAAAAAAAATGGTGTGGGGGTCCCCCTCAAAATTCAGGTCTGGTATGGATTTTAAGGGGAACCCTGCACCAAAATAAAAAAAAAAAAAATGGTGTGGGGTCCCCCCAAAATCCATACCAGACCCTTATCCGAACACGCAACCTGGCAGGCCGCAGGAAAAGAGGGGGGGACGAGAGAGCGCTCCCCCCTCCTCAACCGTATCAGGCCATATGCCCTCGACATTGGGAGGGTGCTTTGAGGTAGCCCACCAAAGCACCTTGTCCCCATGTTGATGGGGAGAAGGGCCTCATCCCCACAACCCTTGCCCGGTGATTGTAGGGGTCTGCGGGCGGGGGACTTATCGGAATCTTGAAGCCCCGTTTAACAAGGGGACCCCCAGATCCCGCCCCTCGGGGGGAATTGGTAATGGGGTACAAATGTACCCCTACCATTTCACAAAAAAAGTGTCAAAAATGTTAAAAAAAGACAAGAGATGGTTTTTGACAATTCCTTTATTAATTTCTTCTTCTTTCCCCGTTTCTTCTTCCATCTTCTTTCTTCTGGTCTTCCTTCGGTGTTCTTCTTCCTCCATCTTCTTCTTCCTCCGCTTCCTTCTCCGGTCTTCTCATCCGGCATCTTCCTCCGGCTTCTCCGCCTTCGACCTCCGCACGATCCGTCTCAGTGGGAGTGTTCCGCTGTGTGACGCTTCTGTTGAGGTCAAAGTTCTTATATTATGGAGGGCGGGGCCTTCCGGTGACCCCGCCCCCCTCTGATGTACGGGGATATCCCTATGTCTTTCCCTGTGTTGTCAGAGGGGGGCAGGGTCACCCTGTTTATGTAAACAGGTGACCCAGCCCCCCTCTGACAACACAGGTAAAGCCATAGGCATACCCCCGTATGTCAGAGGGGGGTGGAGTCACCGGGTGGCCCTGCCCACCATTATATAGGAACTGTCACCTCAACATTTTTTACCAATTCACACGGGGGGGGGTGGGATCTGGGGGTCCCCTTGTTAAAGGGGGCTTCCAGATTCCGATAAGCCCCCCGCTCGCAGACCCCCACAATCACCGGGCAAGGGTTGTGGGGATGGGGCCCTGCTCCCCACCAACATGGGAACAAGGTGCTTTGCCCCAAAGCACCCTCCCAATGTTGAGGGCATGTGACCTGGTATGGTTCGGGGGGGGGGGGGCGCTCTCTCGTCCCCCCCTCTTTTCCTGCGGCCTGCCAGGTTGCGTGCTCAAATAAGGGTCTGGTATGGATTTTTGGGGGGACCCCACGCATTTTTTTTTTTTTGTTCGGGGTTCCCCTGTGGGGGAATCCCATGCGCCGTTTTTATCAATGAACTTTTATGTGTATTGCCGGACCAACAATTCATTTTAGCCGGCACTAGCGCTAGCACTTTTAAATTACTTTTTTTTTCCCTTTAGAAATGTGATTTTGCTGTCAGACTGTTCTAAACATGGGAAACATGCGCCACTTTACAGGCATACTATAGACACCCCCCAGGTATGATATTTAAAGGAATATTACATTTTTATTGTTTCACTTTAAGCATTATTAAAATCACTGCTCCCGAAAAAACGTCCGTTTTTAAAACTTTTTTTGCATTCATACATGTCCCCTGGGGCAGGAACCGGGTCCCCAAACACTTTTTATGACAATAACTTAACAAATTAACCCTTAAAATTAGCACTTTTTTTTCTCCCATAGACAATTCACTATAGCCGACAATTCACTATAGCCACTATTACTTCATGACTTTTTTTTCCCCTTTAGAAATGTCGTTTTGCTGTCAGACTATTCTAAACACGGGAAAAAAGTGCCACTTTACATGCATACTATAGACACCCCCCCAGGTACGAAATTTAAAGGAATATTACACTTTTATTGTTCACTTTAAGCTTTATTAAAATCACTGCTCCCGAAAAAACGGACGTTTTAAAAACTTTTCTTTGCATTGATACATGTCCCCTGGGGCAGGACCCGGGTCCCCAAACACTTTTTATGACAGTAACTTGCATATAAGCCTTTAAAATTAGCACTTTTGATTTTTCACGTGTCCCATAGACTTTAACGGTGTTCGCATGTTCGAACAAAGTTTTTGCCTGTTCGCATGTTCTGGATGCGAACCGAACAGAGGGGTGTTCGGCTCATCCCTAGTTTGAACGTTGTTTTTTTTTAATCAGTTTTATTCCTGTTACAAGTGTGTGACAGGTCCTCTTTACAGCGTGATCTGGGGTCAATAAGTCCCCAGATCTCGCCTCTAGGCTGGGAAGCCTAAAAAGCCTAAAATAACCAAACAAACAAAAAAAAAACGATCCTGGCTTCCCAGCTGAGCCGGCGGCATGTTTTCAAATGCAGAGTCTGGGTGTTACGTCATAACATCGCACCTGGCCATCCGAAAGATCATAGAGACATCCGGGGGGCCATCGGGCCAGCCGGATTCTCTATGGTAAACTTCCGGCAGGGACCGATTCCTTCTTCTTGCTGATGGGAAGGGTGAGCTGGGAGAAGCACAGGAGGGCGACGGGAGGGGGGGGGGGGATGTCCCCTCCCGCTACCTGTAAGAGCGATCAATCAGCCGACCCCTCTGATCGGCGAGAGGGAGAAGGAATCGGTCCCTGGAAGAAGTTTACCATAAAGAATCCGGCGGCCCTGATGGCCCCCGGATGTCTCTATGATCTTTCAGAGGCAAGGTGCGATGTTATGACGTAACACCCGGAATCTCAATTTGAAAAAATGCTGCCGGCTCAGATGGGAAACCAGGATAGTTTTTTGGGTTTTTTTTAGGCTTTCCAGCCTAGAGGCGAGATCTGGGGACTTATTGACCCGAAATCTCCCTGTAAAGAGGACCTGTCATGCACATGTAATAGGAATAAAAGTGATAAAAAAAAAAAATGCTGGCTCTAAAAGAAGATATCTGATTGATGCCTGAAGCTGCAGGCATCATTCAGATATCCCCACCCATTATGTCATATGAAATCACTAGTAGTAAGTTATTACAAACAAGTCTAAAAACCATCTTGAATACGATACAAAAAAATTATTGAAGATGCAGATTCTGGATAGATATACCCTAAACCAAATGGTCTACGTGTTTCACGGGTATTCAGCTTCTTCAGGACTACGAGTTTGTTTACATACACATAACCAAAAGAATATTACATTATGTATCAATAATAATACCCTATATAAGTGACAAACCACAGAAAAAAAAAAAAACACAGAAAAAAAAAGAGAAATCGATTACAATATACACAAAAAAGAAAAGAAAAAAAACTTTCTGCCAACAGAGAAAAAAAATGTTGGGAGACATCTGTTTGTGTGATTTTCTTCTTTTTTCCCTTGATGGACAGCTTTTTTTTGTCCCTCTTGCAGATGCACTACTCTTTTTGTTATGTGTTCTTCCAAAAGAATACCCGTGAAATGCGTAGACCAGTATTTGGGTTAGGATATATGTGTCCAGAATCTGCATCTTCAATAATTATAATGTACTGTACTAAGATGGATTGTTAAAGCTGAACTCCAGGAATTCAGCTTCCTTTGTAAAAAGTTAAGGCACCCTACGAGTTAAGTTCAACAAGAAGCATGATATCTCCTGGACTTATATTTATTATTTACATCTGACAGTTTTATTGCACTCCCGGAAGAAATGCTATCGTTGCAGTTCTGGGAGCCCCATGCTGAACCTTCTGCTCTCTGCATCTTCATCAGTAGAGTCACTGTAGCTGCTATGCCCACCCCTCCCCTCCTCCTGCCCAATAACAGAAACCTTTGTATTATGTGAACTCATTCACAAAATACAAAGGCTTCTGTGATGAGCAGCAGAGGGGAGGGGAGAGCACAGTTTGCTGTGTGTGCTTCTCTTCTCTCTCACAGCCCCAAGTGTCTCAGTCTATGCTCCAGCAGCGCCATCAACCTACCAGACATAAATAACAGAGATAAGTCCACAAGGCGGCATGTATCTCCTTGGACTTAACTTTTAGTGTGCCTCCACTTTTTATAAATTGACTACATTTCTGGACTTTAATTTTAAAAGGTTTGTGATAAATTACTACTAATGATTTTATATTTAACTTTGAGAAGAGTGGATTTATATTTCTCTGGTGGCTCGTGGGAAAAATCCCTTCTGCCCTTTTTTTGTTTTACATTTTGTTTCTTCACAGTTCCAAGGCTGCTAGAGTAGTACGAACTGCTTTTTCAGCATGGCGCTATTCTTGCCAAATGAGATCAAGGTTTTTATTAAGTTGGACCTAACTACTGTGCTAAAACCCAATGTATTGTGACAGACTTAAAGTTATAACTTTTGTGGCACTACAAACAGATGATCTTTGAGGATTCTAACACGCAGATAGATGTGGTGCCTATTAGTAAAGGTGGAAATCTTGATTAAAGTAGAAGTATAGCCAAAGCTTTCTTGGCTAGACTTCCCCTATGGATCACAGGAGCGAAGTTAGTACTACACTCCTGTGACCCGTTGTCAGCTGACGTGGGCTCTGGAAAGATCCCAACCTTATGGTCGGGATCTACCCAGAAGCCTGGATCGGCACCTGGCTCCGCCTCTTAGCGAGCTGCCGAGAGCCTGAGCCAGCCCTTCCACAGCCCAGCACTCCAGTGCTCCAGTGCTCAGAGTGAAGGGGAGAACTGAGCAATCAACAGTGTTTGATCGCTCAGTTCTCACTGCAGAGCCATCGGGGGAGAGCTACAGATACTCACCTAGGTGAGTATACATGTTTTTTTTTTAGAAACCCATACTTCTCTCTTAAAGGGACTCATGCTTTTCCTTGTTCTATCATATATCCAAAAGTACCTGTGCACAAAGGCATTTGTGAGCTTTTTTTCCCCCCATGTGATCCTTTCTGTCAAACTGTGTAAAAAGTTGGCTTTACTTACTTTTACTTTTCCTTCTTCCCTAGTTTCCACATCCGTGGAGTCCAGCACTGTCCTCTCCCAGTCGATTCTTCGCTGGGCTTCCGCTCTCTGATGCCACCATATTGTATTTGGAAGCTGGCTGTGAATTGCTCCGGTCTCACAGCCGACAACCTACTGCACATGCACAAGTCACAATGCCGCTGTGGAACTGGTCCTGCAGCCTCATGGGACTTTTCTCAGGAGACAGAGGGGGGATGGCGGTGGACATCATTCTCACCTAGTGAGAACTGAGGATAGGAGAAGGTACCTGTCATAAAAAAGGTACCCACTCCCTGAAAAAATTTTAAGTGAAGGTCCACATCACAAAAAAAAAATCATTCTAGTCAACGGGGAAAGGAGGGATGTTGTCATTGTATTTAAAAGACTGGTTGCAGAAACTGATAATCAGACTTTTGTACATGATCATCTCACAGACACTAATATCAGGATCCTTGAAATCAAATGTCTGCTCCCTATAGCTTTCCCCCATTTTAAGGGGAAAAACCTGAGAAAGAAAAAGAATCAGCCCTGCAAAAACCGCACTAAGAAGCTGCATCAGCAAGTTTATCATCAGCACTGTATCCATTAGCGAGAATATTCAAATTCAATTCCAGTTAAAAAAAAAAGTACAAGTGCCACTAAAACATATGCGTTCAGCTTATGTTAGTCACAAAAATGACACATAAGGGTTTTCTACACAGACAGGATGTGTTGGACAATGCTGATTTAGCTTTATCGGTCATATTTCATTTTGCACTGGAAGGTCTACGAAGGACATTCAATTGCTTCCTACTTTAAAAAGAATCTGCTTCATCAGCATTCACATAAGGTAAGAAAAACATTACATTTTAATACAACCATATACAGTTTACTTACTACAATAGTAGATCGGGCATCATATGCAACTCTCTTGATGCGTTGCAGTATTCCATCACCGCCTTGAGCCTTAAATATTCACAATATAAAAAGAAAGAAAAAAAAAAGTAAAAACCATTGTTCGGGTTTAAGGGAATAAACTTTACTACATCAAACTGAAGGTTATACATAACATTATGCATGCTTACAAATAAAAGAAACTTCTTCAGTAATGGGCCATAAAGCATTAAAAAGGTCTGGAACAGCTGCTAACACTTTGAAATTGCTATGTGCCAGTGGAATTTTTTAGTGCTACCACCTGGATTAGCAATACACTTTACTGTTGGTTATTGCTTAGAGTATAAGCCAGCTCTTATGTGGCAGATTATACTAAGGGGAGATTTACTAAAACTGGTGCAGCTGTGCATGGTAGCCAATCAGCTTCTAACTTCAGCTTGTTCAATTAAGCTTTGGCAATAAAACCTGGAATCTGATTGGCTTCCATGCAGAGTTGCACCAGATTTTGAATGCTTCAATTTTTGTAAATAACCCCCTAAGTCTTTCCAAATTCAAAAATGCAAGCAACCCAATATATCACTGCACCTTTGGTTAACGTCCATGTGGCACAGCCCAGAGAGAGATATAATTTTTGAGAGGTACATAATTAAAACCATAGGGTGGGTACTATATGTGTAAAGGGATCCACAGACTGAAACAGATGTACTTTCTCACACCAGTGGGATCTTTGACTCTTTGTTTGATCTCTGAACAGGGTGTAAATGACATTATTAAAACGGGATTCGATTACATGGACTACTCTTCCTTTAAATACTAGCTCTTAGATTGTAAGCTCTAAGGAGCAGGGCCCTCTGATTCCTACTGTATCAAATTGTATTGTATTTGTACTGTCTACCCTCAAGTTGTAAAGCGCTACGTAAACTGTTGGCGCTATATAAATACTGTATAATAATAATAAAATAATAATGGTCCTTGTGGGTTTGGACATCTGCAGACCCATTTTAGGGCATTCAAGCTTTATTATATAATTTATGTATTGTTAGGCATAATGTGCATAACTTACCTCTGCTGTGCCATCCAGAATGCTGTTAATGAACTGAATCATATCTTCCACGCTTTCAATTTTCTTGCTCGCCAGAAAATACTGCTGATTGGATGTGTTGAGTACAACAATAGTTGGGACCTGGACTTCACTGGAAAAGATTTGGTCAAATTTTGGTTAAAATACTTCATAACTACTTCAATACCAGGCACTTGTACCCACTTCCTGCCCAGGCCAATTTTCAGCTTTTAGCACTGTCGCACTTTGAATGACAATTACACATGGAACACTATCCAAACAAAATTTTTAGAATTTTTTTTGAGACAGAGAGAGCTTTCTTTTGGAGTTTAATCACCACTGTTTTTTTTTTTTTTTTTTTTTTTGCTAAATAAATGAAAGTCTGAAAATTTAAAAAAAAAAAGTTTTTCTTTGTTTCTGTTATAAAATTTTGTAAATAAGTATGTTTTCTCCTTCACAGATGTGCGCTAATGAGGCTTCACTGATGGGCACTGATAGGCAGCACTGATATGCAGCACTGATGGACATCCTTTATGGGCACTAATAGGTGCCAATGATGGGCGGCAATGATGAGGAGGCACTAATATGCAGCACTGATGGGCATTGATAGGCGGCACTGATAGGCAGCCTTCATGGGCACTGATGGGTGGAAATGATGGGTAATGATGGGCAGCCTTTATGGAAACTGATAGGTGCCAATGATGGGCACTGATAGGTGGAACTGATGGGCGGCACTTATGAGGAGGCACTGAAAGGCATTACTGATAGGCATCATTGGTAATCGCTGCACTGTCATTATCAGTGCAGACCCCCTCTCTGTCAGGAGAGCCACTTACCGGCTTCCCTCTAGTCACACTCTGTCCGCATGAATAGAGGAATATCGATAACCGGCAATTCCTAGTTACGCTGTGATTGGACACAGCTGATCACGTGGTAACGAGCATACATCAAAGGCTCTTTACCGTGATCGGAGATGCGGTGTGTCAGAGCAACACACCGCACTATTGATCGCCAAGCTGCACGCTCCCGGGGGCGCGCACAAGTGGCTTGTTCTGAAGGACGTCATATGATGTC
Organism: Aquarana catesbeiana; assembly: GCF_042186555.1. Lineage (NCBI taxonomy): Eukaryota > Metazoa > Chordata > Amphibia > Anura > Ranidae > Aquarana > Aquarana catesbeiana. Next base: position 440,183,191 of record NC_133328.1, on the reverse strand, counting down.
CAGTCAGACCGGGAGAGCCACCGCTCGGCCGTCATTTTGCTATAGGCCGGGTGGGAAGGTGATAACATTTGCCTTCTTCAAGAACAACGGAAACATTTGCTTTTTACACTGAAAGAACTCTGGGTCCTATGTTTTCTTCCCATCAATAAGCTACAAAATGTGCCGATGAAACACAACAATCAGCCTCTCTGTGCTCCTTAAGGCTAGGTTCACACCTATGCATTTTTTGGTGCGTTTTGCAGAAATGCATTACAGTCCATTTAACATGGTTTCCTATGGATGTAGTTCACACCTGTGCATTTTATGGCAATGCGTTTTTTGGAAAGGGTCAGTGACTTTTTTATCACACAGCAGATTGTATTTGCGAGTAATAGACTCCAATGGAGCCGCACCAAAAATGCAAGTGTTGCGCTTTTGGTGCGTTTTTTTCTCTCTCTGTGTATAGCTGGGCCACATGCCCTCAACATGGGGGCATGCGGCCTGGTATGGTTCAGGAGGGGGGGCTTGTTAGTCCCCTCCCTTTCCTGACCTGCATGCTCGGTCTAGTGACCTGACCTGCATACGGTCTAGTATGGATTTGGGGTGGGGGTACCAATCCATCTTTTAAAAAAAAAATTGGTGTGGGGTTTCCCTTAAAATTCATACCAGACCTGAAAGGCCTGGTATGGATTTTGGGAGGGAACCCCAATGCCATTTTTTTTTTTTGCCGGCAATTCTTTTTTTACATTCAGCTGTCAGCAGGGAACCTCGCTGACAGCTGATGACTCAGGAGGCGACGGCTGGCTTCCCGGGTTGCTCCCTAACAACCAGCTACTTACAGCTTTTTCAAGAAAAAAAACGCAAAATGCATGAAAACAACATGCAAAAACGCATAAAAAATGTGGGTTTAAGAACACACCACAAAACGCACCTGAAAACTGCAGCAACTGCATAGATGTAAACTTAGCTAAAAAGTAGGAGCAGAGCCAAACATCTTTTATAACAGAACAATATTATTTACACAACTAATTTCTGCAAACTGGCTGCTAGTATTCTTACTGTGACTATGTACCAGCTTGGTCACATCAGGGATATAGGGCACAAGCACAGATACTAAATAAGTAATTAATATTAGGGAAATAGATTGATGACCTGAGACAGAAAGCTCCACCTGATCAAGGGGTAGATCTAAGATGATTAACAACTATAGGGTTATTCAAAAATGTGGAGCAGATTTCAACTTTTCAACTTTTTATTTCAAACTGGAAAAAAAAAAAAAAAAAAAAATCGGGATAGAAGCACATTCCACACATCACTGGATAGAGAAAACTTAAAAGTTGTATGGCCCTTGAGGTTGTATGCACTCAACATGAGCATCATGTGTTGCGCGACAAACATCAAAACAGTAGGCCAGTTCTTGCCACACACAAGTTAAGGCTCCATTCTTTTCATACCTGAGAGTATCAATTTTTTTCAGCTTTTTCAAAGCGTTTTAGAAGTACAGCTTCAGGTGTTTTTGTTTAGCCAATAGAAAGCACTAGGGGGAGGAGAGGGAGAGGAAATTAGGGGTGGAAAGCTGCTATTTGAGTGTTTTCAAGCATTTTAGGTCAGGCGTTTCTATTGAAGCCTATGGGGCCAAAAATGCTTGTAATCTGCCAAAAAGAAGCCCATGTACTTTTTTGAACTTCAAGCATTTTGCTTCAGGCGACAGAATGCTCATATGTGAACAGGCAATAAAAACAAAAGAAACACCAGCGCTAAAATGTGGACATATATAATAATGAAAAAAAGCGGGGGGTAATAGTCAATAGAGAGGGGTCTAAACCCAGTGCAGCTGGATAATAACCATAGCTGGAAGGTAAGGATCAAGACAGTCAAAACACAACAATTCAGCGCTCAATGGGTTAGAAAAAGCAGACAATCCCACAGCAGATAAAAAGTACTAATAAATGAATGTATTCAATCCTTGAATTAATAAAATCCAGTCCTATGCAAAAACAAAGGAAATGGAAAGGGAAGCCTATGATGTCACCCAGAGTCCACTGAGCAGAGAGGAGCCGATAAAGTCCGGATTGAGTCAGTTATCTTACAGCCGAATGGAGGGGAGAGGCTAATACCCCTGCTGTGTTGCAGCCCGACATGTGGGGAGAGGAGACCGGAGCAGCGTTATAGCAGGAAGGTGGAAAGAGAGCTCCTTTCCGTATGTCAGTGACGTCAGTCCAGCTGAGACACTGACGCGGGTGAGGGAGAAGGCCGTGATGCTGCAATGGGATAGTCGTCAGTCTCTCCTGTATACATGGGCACGTCACAGGCTAAACGTTGCAGTGGGAGTATGTAACCCACTGCTAATAGTCAGAACTGGGTTGATGAACTGAGATGACACTCAAAACTGCCAATGTTCATCAGAGATGGTTGTCATGATTGCAAGTATAGTGCGCCCCACATAAAAAAGGCCGCAGGGGCACTGTAGATCGTATATCACAAAATCAGTGGAGCATGTGATGAACAGTTTTATTTATTATTTATAACTGTACAGTCCTCGCATATATTGGTGTTGATTTAATTGTGCTGTGTAAGGGGCTGTCTTTTTATTAATGAATTATGTATACTTTTTATGAATTATGTATACTTGAATATAATACTGCATTTTTTTATTATCATTATTACTAATATTATTATTTTGATTTAGTTGTAAACCTTTATATTCTTGGATTTTTACTTTTATTTTTATTTAGTTTTACTTATTTGAATAGATTTTTATTGTATGGTTTACTGTATGGCATGTAGTAATAGGATTAATTATATGTATATCATATTTTATTGCACATCTACTGAGCAATGAGGGGTTAACGATAGTGATCTGAATTACTCTGCCCCCTTGCTCGGGTAACCTCCCACCTCCTCAGACTATTTCAATCTCCCAGTTGCCTATCTCCTTGACTGTGATAAAGTGCATGCGCGTGAAACCCGTTGTCAAGGCAACCTTAATACCGCTTGCGAGCCACCACATCCCATCTACTATCACCAATCATGACAACCATCTCTGATGAACATTGGCAGTTTTGAGTGTCAGTTTTGAGTGTCATCTCAGTTCAACAACCCACCTCTGACTTTTAGCAGTGGGTTACATACTCCCATTGCAACGTTTAGCCTGTGATGTGTCTGTGTATAGAGGAGAGACTGACGGCTATCCCACTGCAGCATCGCGGCTTTCTCCCTCACCCGCGTCAGTGTCTCAGCTGGACTGACGTCACTGACATACGGAACGGAGCTCTTTCCACCTTCCCGCTGAAGCGCTGCTCCGGTCTCCTCTCCCCGCATGTCGGATCACTATTCACACGCCGGCGAGCGTGTTCCATCTTGGGCTGCAAAACAGCAGGGGTATTGGCGGCCGCCCCCCTCCATTCGGCTGTAAGATAACTGACTCAATCCGGACATTATCGGCTCCTCGCTGCTCAGTGGACTCTGGGTGACATCGTAAGCTTCCCTTTCCATTTCCTTTGTTTTAACATAGGACTGGATTTTATTACTTCAAGGATTGAATAAAATTATTTATTAGTACTTTTTATCTGCTGTGGGACTGTCTGCTTCTAACCCATTGAGCGCTGGATTGTTGTGTTTTGACATACGTGAACAGGGGCCATTGACATGAATAGAATTTTGCTTGTTGGTCATTTTGGAGCTTCAGAGCTGAGCATTTTACAAGCTGAAAATCACTCAGGTGTGCACGTGGCCTAAGTGGTCAGTAGTTACAGAATTAACAGCAGGAATTAATGCCATATTTAAAACTTCTGTTATGGTTGCCAGGACTGCAACTTATATGGCTTCATGTGTAGATGGTTTTACCATACCATTGGTTGATTCCAAGAACAACACTTGCCCGTGCTGTGGATTTCCTATGGCTCCATTCGAATGCACCTGGGATACACTCAACATTTTCATCTGACATGCGAGGATGACCAGTGCTTTTCTGTTTGCAAATGCAACAAATTTTTTTGCCACTCGTAAATTTGCTTATGGCAGAATTCACGTTGCATTTGAACAATGGATTCACACTTCACAAGCTGCAGCACACAAAATGACTGTCATTTTCCTACAAACAGAAAACAGCACCACTGTGCGACACTGAATGGAACTTCTAGGTGGGTTTTAACTTTAAACCTTCCTCTATAAAGTGATGTTCAGAATGTGCTTCTATCCCAAACTGCCCCATCTTTTAAAATAACCCTCTATATATTGATTACAAACAATATATCATTTAAATAATAGCATTATATATAATTACCTCCAGAAGTAAAATGTATGCAATACCCTGTACAAAATTTGTGATGTGCCGTACACAATTCATGTACAGTAGTGCTTGGTTTACACTAGAAATCAACTAGGTAGAAGAAAATAATACATATCAATTTCTGTAAATACAGTTCTTGCACTGGCAGCAGTACTGAAGCTGAGAAAGAAGATCATACATACTGCACATCTGTTAATTTTACATAAGCATGAAAAATAAAGTACAAAGTGACTTACTCCATTAGCAGACTATTTATGTACTCGCTGCCATCCATGTGTCCAAACTGGAAATCTCTGAACAAATACACAAAATGAAAAGATATTATTAGTTCAACAAGACTGGTATCACATTTAAATGAATGCTAAAAAGTACTAAAGGGAATGTACAAAATAGATATACTGTACAGTCATGTGAAGAAGTACACCCAATGGAAATTGTTGATTTTTTTTCAACATTTGAACAGACAAACATTAGATCTCGATTCATATCAATTCAATTCATTCTCCTAAACTAAACGGATGAAAATTCAGATTTGCCATATGGAAAAAGTAAGTACATTTACCACCACTCTGAATTCATTACTTTAAAATTAGGTGATCCAGATTAGGTTCCAGTGAATAGAACCCCCTTAGAGAATATCAAGGTGGAGCGTGTCTTATATTACTTCAAATATATAGTGTCTGGGCTTTCTTTTTGCTATTGCTATGTGTGGTGTCACCATGCCAAGAACAATAGCGCTTTCTAAGGCCCTCAGAGAGAAGTCTGTGAATGCCTAAGAGTCTGGCAATGGATTTCAAAGGTTCACAAATTTATTTGAGCTCAAACTTTATACTGTAAGTAAAAAAAAAAAACCTACAAAGTACCATGGATTTCAAACAATTGCGAATTTGTTTAGGACTGGCTGACCCAGCAAATTCAGCCCAAGGGCTGACCGTTTGATACTTAAAGGGTCTCCAAGAACCCCAAAATGTAATTGCAGGATCTGTAGGTAACTTTTGCAACAGTTGCTGCCAAAGTGCAGGCATCTGAAATCAGAAAGAGATCACATTAATTTAACCTGTACGAGAGTTCTGCAATGAAAAAGCCTTTGAGGTCCAAAAAGAACATAAGAGCAAGACTACAGCTTTGGAATGGGTTAGTCAAAGCCCTGATTTGAATTCCATTGAAATGTTATAGGGGGATTAGAAATGGGAAACCCACAACCATTGTGCAACTTAGGAGGAGGAGTGGTCAACAATTTTATGAAGGCAATGTCAAAGACTTGCAGTCAGTTTTGCCCTATGCCTACAAGAAATCCTTTCTGCTAAAGAGGCAATACAAGCTTCTGAGGCTAAGGGTGTGCTTACCTTTTCCTCAGTACATTGTTTTTACAAGGTTTAGTACCTTAATCTGTAGACGCTGTTTGAATGACGCTCTTATGTTTATTCAAACATGTGGAAAAAGTCAACTATTTTCATGCGACTATGTGTGCATGATATAAATTGCAAAAACAATGCAAATAATAGTTTTTATTGATCAATTACCAATGTACAAATTGCATAAAAGAGAAAAAAATTTTGTTTGGATCCACTCCTGATATAGAGTGGGGAAAATAATTATTTGATCCCCTGCAGATTTTGTAAGTTTGCCCATTTACAAAAAAAAAAGAAGGGTCTATAATGATACAAATGTTATAAATTGAGTTAAAGTTCAGTGAATAAAATAAGTATTTGATCCCCTACCAACCAACAATAATTCTGGCTCCCACAGACTGGCTACAGTATGTGCTCATGAGGTACACAGATTAGTCCTGTCAATTTAGGAAGGTGCTCCTGCCGACAACTCGTTATGTGTATAAAAGACACCTGTCCACAGAATCCCTTTCTTCTATTCAAAACGCACTATCATGGGCAAGACCAAAGAGCTATCAAAGGACATCAGGGACAAGATTGTAGACTTGCAAAAGGCTGGAATGGGCTACAAACCATCAGCAAGAAGCTTGGTGAAAAGGAGACAATTGTTGGAGCGATTGTTCGCAAATGGAAGAAATACAAAATAACCAAATCGCCCTCGGTCTGGAGCTCCATACAAGACTTCACCCTCATGGATGGTCATGGGAAAAGTGACAGATCAGCCCAGAACTACACGGGAGGAGCTTGTGAATGATCTCAAAGCATTTAGGACCACAGTCACCAAACCATTGGTAACACAATATGCCGCCAGGAATTGAAATCCTGCAGTGCCCGCAAGGCCCCCCTCAAGAAGGCACATGTACAGGCCTATCTGAAGTTTACCAATGAACACGTAAGCGATTCAGAGAAGGATTGGGAGAAAGTGCTGTGGTCAGATGAGACCAAAATTGAGTTATTTGGCATTAACTTGACTCGCTGTGCTTGGAGGAAGAAAAATGCTGACTATGACCCTAAGAAACACCATCACTACAGTCAAGCAGAGAGGTGGAAACATTATGCTTTGGGGCTGTTTCTCTGCTAAAGGTAAAGGCCGACTTTGCCACATTGAGGGACCAATGGACATGGCCATGTATTGTAAAATCTTGATGAGAAACTTCTTCCCTCATCCAGAACACTGTAGATGGGTTATGGATGGGTCTTCCAGCATGACAATGACCCAAAACATACCACCAAGGTAACAAAGGAGTGAATGAATGAATGATTTGTATAGCGCTGCAGTTGCGAACTGAATCGCCTCAAGACGCTGGATCCGTCCTGTGTTGTCAAGCTTCTCAGAAGAGGTAGGTCTTGAGTTTCTTTCTGAAGGCCTGATGGTTTTCTTCCATGCGAATGTGAGTAGGTAGAGCGTTCCATAGCCGTGGTCCTTGGACTGCAAATCTTCGTTCTCCCTTTGTTTTGTAGCGGATTTTTGGAATAAGGAGGAGGTTATGGTTAGAAGATCAAAAACTGCGATTCGGTGTGTAGCGTTTTATTTTCTCGCATAGGTATTGAGTTTCCGTATATGCATTTGTGGGTGAGGCAGAGGGTCTTGAAAGTGATCCGATTCTTTACGGTTAGCCAATGTAGGCTCCTCAGGGAAGGGGAGATGGATTCCCAGGGTTTTTTTCCTGTTAACAGTCTTGCTGCCGTGTTTTGGATGAGTTGTAAGTGCGCAAGCTGATAATGGGGTAGTCCTATGTAGAGGGAGTTTGCGTATTCGAGTCTGGAATTGATGATTGTTCCAACTACTGCTGCTTTGTCCTCTTCTGGCACGAATGGGATGAGTCTACGTAGCAGGCGGGGGAGATGGTGAGATCCGCTGACTACTGATCCTATTTGTGCATCCATTGACATTTCTGAGTCAAAAATGACTCCGAGACTCATGGCTTTGGTGCTTGGCGAGATGGTCTGTCCAAAGATGGTGGGAGGTGTCCATGGGGTCTTAGTTTTGGAATTTTGGTTTCTGTGTAGGAGAAGAATCTCTGTTTTTGATCCGTTGAGTTTGAGAGAGCTAGTAGTCATCCAGTCGTCTATCAGAGTAAGGCATTTTTCTAGTTGCTGAAGGTGGTCTTTTTCTCCGGTGATGCGGAGGTAGAGTTGGGTATCATCAGCGTATGAGTGGAAGCAGAGGTCCGATTTTCTGATGACTTTGAGGAGTGGGCGGATGTAGATGTTGAAGAGCACTGGTGACAAGGGTGAACCCTGAGGGACTCCACAAGAGATTGCACGGGTTTCAGAGTAGAATTCTCCTAGTTTCACTGTCTGAGAGCGATTCCCTAAGAAAGATGCGAACCACTGTAGATATGAACCTGTGACTCCTGCTACCTCTGTGAGGCGGATGAGTAGAGTATTGTGGTCCACTGTATCGAACGCTGCACTGAGGTCCAACAGTACCAGGAGACAAGATTCTCCATCATCAGCTGCTGAGTGTCTCAAGAAGAAGCACATTGAGGCCATGGAGTGGCCTAGCCCGTTTCCAGACCCTTATCCTATAGAAAATTTATGGAGGGAGCTGAAACTTCAAGTTACCAAGCGACAGCCAAGAAAAATTTTGAATGACAATTGTGCGGTCATGCAACGCTGTACCCAAACACAATTTTTTAAATTTTGTTCACACAAATAGAGCTTTCTTTTGGTGGTATTTGATCACCACTGGGTTTTTTATTTTTTGCTAAACAAATAAAAAAAAAATAATAAAAATTTGGAAAAAAAAAAGGGTTTTTGTTTGTTTCGGTTATAAAATTTTGTAAACAAGTACGTTTATTCCTTCACTGATGAGGCTGCACTGATGGGCACTGATGAGACACTTATATGCAGCACTGATGGGCACTGATAGGTGACACTGACAGGCATCCCTTATGGGCACTGATTGGCATACCTGGTGGGCTCTAGTGGGCATCCCTGGTGGATCTGCACTGATAATCAATGCGCTGATTATCAGCACAGATCCCCCCTGTCAGGAGAGCCACTGATCAGCTGTCCTCTACTCGCGCCTTGTGAGTAGAGGAAAAGCCGATAAACGGCACAGGGAGCGGTCTCTACATTTTTCATCCCTGCTAAGCAGGGATGAGAAACTTAGAGATCAACTAGTAAAAACAACACACTTTACACACATAACACATAGTTAGGCATACATTTAATCCCTTGATCACCACAGATGTTAACCCCTTCCCAGCCAATATAATTAGTACAGTGATCGTGCATATTTTTAGCACTGATCACTGTATTAGTGTCACCGGTGAGGTCAGTGGCAGTTAGTTTCTGCCCAGCATCAGTTACTGTCAGATTGCCCGCTGCACTATCACCCTCCCATTATAAGTTGTTGATTGCCGCCAATAGTAGTATATAAAATAAAATAAAAATTCCAGTATATACACATCATAGATTGTAGGTGCTCTAACTTTCACGCAAACCAATCAATATACACTTATTGGGATTTTTTTTATCAAAAACATGTAGCAGAATACATTTGGGCAAACATTTATGAAGAAAAGTAGCGCAGTGCAGAATAGCAAAAAATGGACTGGTCATTAAGGGGGTAAAATCTTCGAAAATCGGGCAAACATTTTCGTCCAAGAAACGATTGTAAGATTTTCTGATAGCGTGTACACAACTTTCGACAGCCGGTTCCGACCTTCCGAATGAAAATTTCCAAAGGGGCAAACTCCAAAATTTTTCTCATACAGGAACAGAACGGACAGTTTTTGTTTATTGTGTACCATTTTCGTACAAGAAAATTTGAAAAGCAAGACTGCGCATGATCAGAAACAATAAACAACAAAAAAGCAGAATGTTTGTATATTATTTCCTTCCTCGGTTCTGACTTGCTGCGAAAGGAAAATCGGACGATCATTCGCCCGATTTTCTTATAGTGTGTACCCCACTTAAGGGTTCATACAGTATATACTGTACTTCAGAGATATGTACTGTATTTAGTGTATGGAAAAGTCCTATGAGAGACACTTTTGTTCTCATAAATAAATGTATACTTTGGATTAGGGGTTTTTGTGGTTATGGAGACCTTTTATTTAAGCATAAAGAAAAAAAAAAAAAGTTTGGATTTAGATATACTTTAAATTGCATTAAAATAATATCTCAACTTACCGATGAAAAAGACCTCTATAGCTTGTGGCTACCTCTTGAACAATAGACTTTAACCTAAAAGAAAAAAAGTAGTAGTGCAAGTTCACCCAGCCGTTATCAACAATAAAGCATTGAGGACCAATTCACACTTCTCCAGTACGGTGCGTGGGAACATGTTTGTGAGCTGAAGTACCATTCATTTTCAATGGCACTTCAATACACTAACCTAACACAACTCAACTCCGACTCACATTGTCTGTTCTGGTGCGTAGGCAACCTATTCATTTCAATGGGCTGTCTCGCAATGCATGGTAATGCACATAAAAAGGTGCATTAAAGCAATGCGCAGAGATGGGCTTGTATGACTCCAGCCTAAAACTAACATGACAATAAAAGATCAGCTAAAAAAAAATAGCAGAGAATAAACGCATTGGCAAAGGTTAAAAAACACTACTGTAAAACAAACTTACAATATTTCATCAAACAACATTTTTCATATACAAGTCTTTATTTCCTCTTTTTAAGTTAAAAATGTTCTAAGAATAACTAGCTATGAGTTGAACTCTTGCCGATTGTGCTACTGAAAGCCCAACTCTGGACACAACAGTCTTACTAGGTATAATGCAATAAAGCTTTCTGCTACGTCCTACAAATCTGTTTGTTTAGATGCCGGGATTACTATAGCTATACCGCTGTGCTTCTGGATTGCTAGGATGTAATCTCTGCAGGTCTCAAAGACCCCAGCACTGTGACCATGTCTGCCCTTTCTTCTGGCTAGTCACAAAACAAACCCTGGGGCTGTATGTTTTGTGGATGTCCATGAGAAACAGCAGATCAAGGCTTACATTCAGAACAGCTCAGAAGTACAGTATTAACTCCAGTATCTAAACAAGCAGATTTACATAACATAGAATTAAGTCTGCATGACATGGGGTTGCTTTTGAGGCAAAGAATTGTCTCACACCTTTAAAGTGATGATAAAGCTTCATTTTTTATTTTATTAAAATAACAAACATGGAATACTTACCTGCTCTGTGCAATGGTTTTGCACAGAGCAGCCCCAGCTCTCCTCTTCTTGGGTCCCCCATCGAGTGCCCCCATAGCTAGCTGCTTTCTATGGGGGTACTCATTCATGCTTGCTCCTGAGCCCTGCTTTGAGTGTCCATAAGACACTCAGAGCATGGTTCAACCCCACTCCCTCGACACTGGCTCTGACAGCATCTGAACCAATGAGGAGCGAGCGAGAGCCTCTCTTACCTGCTCTGTGCAATGGTTTTGCACAGAGCACCCCCGCCGATGCTTCTGGCTCCTCCCCCCACCGAGTGCCCCCACAGCAAGCCGCTTGCTATGAAGGCACTTGTGCATGCTCGCTCCCAAGCCCTGCTCCCTCATCAGACTTGTGCACATTGCTTAATCGAGATCAGGCTCGGGTAAGTATTTAGGAGGGGCTGCGGGGGGGGGATGGGGGTGTGCATGCAGAACTTTTTTTACCTTACTACATAGAATACAGAAAGGAAAAAAAAAAAAAAAACTTTACAACCACAAATACAAAGCCAGATGTAAATTTCACCTCCTTTCTATGCAATAAGAGCGCAGCTATGTTCTATATATGAGACACAGAGTCTAACAGAAAAATAACCTGTAGTCTCCATTGGTAGCCTGTGTGACAGGGTGACGATGCAGGAGAATAATTGGTAGACAAGGTCACCCTACAGGAATGGCGTGTAAAAAGATCTTCATGGCAGGATTGCCAAGTATTTTAAGAAAAAGTAGCAGATTCAATGTAGAATTCCATGCTAGAACTAACTATGTTTATAACTGCTCCCACCCCTCTTCTAACTCTAACTACCCCGTAGAAGGAAGATGCATATACTTACCTTATCTGAGAGCTCAAGGGTCCAGTCACATGATCTCCCCAGAGGTAGGCTTCATGCGGGAAAAGAGAGTAATGACAATAAACGCAATGCTTGGGTGGTAAAATACTATGGGGCATCCATTGTTGGCTGTCCCTTCTCTCCCCTGAAGCAGCTGCCAGCTGAGAGAGAAGTAATGAAATATGAGTGGTGTATCGGCGCAACGGAACAGAAAATTAAAAAAGTGGAGAAAATGGAAAAAAATGGAAACAATGGAAGAAATCGCATAAAGGACTGCTGCCTCCACAGATTCTGAAGATAACCCTCGTATGGGCAGGCAGTTTCTTGAGAGCAGAAAGAATCAATTAACTACGAAGGCGCTCACCAGTGCCCTCGCAGTTCATTGAGAACTGCAAGCCGTAAGCCGCAATGGCTGATGGTAGCTGTAGTTCGTCCACTCACAGGAAACTGTGAATGAATGACGTTGTCGCGTGGGTAAAGACCCGCCCGCTGTCAGAGAGCAGGGGCATCGGTGGAATTGGTGGCAGTAGCTGGGTGGAGCATGTAACATGTTCCAAAAGGTGAACTTTTTCTTTGAAGCTAAGGTTTTAGCGATTGGGTTTGCATATACTTAAAGGTAAGTGGCCATACAAAAGCCCTATATTGGTAAATGCTCTCTTGTTGGAGGCAATCTAAAAATTATACATGTTTCCACAGTGATTGCCTAAAGCTGCAGCACAGGGTTTATTTTAAATGTCCAGATTATGTGAATAATTCCTTTTATATTATTCTACTAAATTTCTAAAGCAAACCTGCACTGCGATTGCTGGCTACCTTGTGAAAATGCAAAGCCCCTGGCTCTCAAGCTGATTCCATGGCTTCAGAACTTGGAGTCACTAAGCTGAAATAAGAGGATGTGTTATTCTAACTTGCCTGGCTGCATTCATTGAACCATTGCTTACTCCATAATACAATTCCATGGTTCTTATCAAGAAAAGAAATACAAAAAGGGGACATCCTAGACGAAAATATATAAAATATTCTTACCGAGTATGCTCAACTGAATTGTTTTTATCATCAATTACTGCAACAGCCACAAGTTTTCCTAAAAGTATAAATGGAAATTATGAACAATGCCATTGCTTCATGTAGTTACACACAATTAGAAGGATTAAGATTTTTTTTCTTATTTAAATACCTTTAGGCCTCATGCACACAGGGCGTTTTGGAAACTCTCCTAAAAGCCTTTCCTCCTAGCAGCTGCATTTTGGCAGAAAAAAACGCTTGACGCATGTAAAAGTGTGTAACGCGTTTGTGCGTGTTTACTGGTGTCAAGCGATTGGACGTTATTTTATTGGCCAGAATAATCATTTTTTCTGGCCAATGAAATGAATAACTCTCAAGCGCTAAACGCGCCCAGTTAAAAAGCAACTACAAGCGTCAAGCCCCTGCCACTAAACGCTGCTAAAAGCCTACAGTATGTGTGCATGAACAGATAAGCTAATATGCAGGGGATTTAGCGGCAGAAAAAAAAACAAAAAACGTCTGACTCCCCTAGAAGCAGCTGCAAAATGTCCAGTGTGCATGAGACCTTACTGCTGGATAGCATCAATAGTGAGCTCACAAAAAAGAAAAAAAAAAAAAAAAAAAAAAAAACACAACAGTAGAGTATATATTTCATTGTGTACTCTACAACAGGAATGACATCCATGGGCTAATCACAGTCACGTGCACCATGATTCTCTCAACACCCTTCCAATGCAGAGAAGCATCCAGCATTCCCCTGAAGCCTACTTAAGTCCTCAAAGTTAAATAACATTAAGGCTGATAACACAAGGGCAACATTGCCACTAGCAACACATTGGGGGTTATTTACAAAAGACAAATCCACTTTGCACTACAAGTGCAAAGTGCACTTGGAAGTGCAGTCTCTGTAAATCTGGGGGGTAGATCTGAAATGAGGGGAAGCTCTGCTGATTTTATTATCCAATCATGTGCAAGCTAAAATGCTGTTTTTTATCTTCTCCCTCAGATTTACAGCGACTGCACTTCCAAGTGCACTTTCAGTGCAATTTCAAGTGCACTTTGCACTTGTAGTTTGTACTTGTAGTGCAAAGTGGATTTGCCTTTAGTAAATAACACCCATTGTCCCTGGTAATGATGCAGAAGGTTTTTCAATTTTCCTTTGTGGAATCAATACTTCTCTAGCCCCAAATAATGCCAAATCTTCTTCTCTAGCAACAGACAAGAAAAGGAGCAACATCTTGCTGGCCCTGCTAGAAATTGAGTGATACCACAGAAACTCATAGTGATCCTGATGTTGGCAATTTATCACCAAAAACGCTTGTGTGACATCAGCCTTAGCATGCACTGTGGGCTTCATCTGCCCTGGCATTCTGGGGGTGAGTTAACTACTTTAACTGCCACAGTTCAGCTGATGAGTGGAAATATGTTGTGGCAACTGATATTTACCTGCATGCTTTAAAGTGGTTCTAAAGCCTTAGGTTTTTTTTTACCTTAAAAGAGAAGTAAACGATTCCACCCCCCCCCCCCCCCCCATATTTACCTAGATGGATGCAGCATCGGTCTGATGCTGCATCTGTCCCCCGACACCTCTACACTGAGAACCGAGCAATCGAACACCACCGATCGCCTGGTTTTCAGAGCTCCATGAGCAGAGAGCTGTAGACCAGGGGTTTGGCAACCTCAGCCCTCCAGCTGTTTTGAAACTACAAGTCCAATGAGAAGTTGCAAGACCCTGACAATCACAGGCATAACTCCTAGAGGCAGAGGCATGATGGGATTTGTAGTTTCACCACAGCTGGAATGCCGAAGTTGCCTACTCCTGCTGTAGACTGTCAGTCACAGCTCTCTGCTTTTCTCTCTCCACGCTCATTGGAGCGCTGAGCTGTGGAGGGGGGTGGAACAGCCGTCTCAAACTCCCAGAAGCTCGCCGAGAGGCTGAGCCGGGTGTCAGTCCAGGCACCTGGTGGATCCCGACTCCCATTGTAAGGATGATGCAGTGCCTGGACCAATTTCTGTGATGTCAGCAGAGAGTGGACTTCAGCCCGCTCTCTGCTGAAAACAGGTCACAGGCGTGCAAAACGAATTTCACTCCTGTGATCCATAGGAGAAGTACAGCCAAACAAGCTTTGCCTATTCCTCTCCTTTAATGCATTATATGCATTAAGGTAAACAAACCTTCTGTGCTGCATGTGTCCCCCCAGCCCCCACGTAAACTTACCTGAGCCCGATCCTGTATTGTGCACAAGAGCAGCAGCTCTCGCTGCTCTCACCCTCCTCACTGGACATTCGGCTGTCAATCAAATTCTGTGACGAGGGAGCGGGGCAGAGCCGCACTGTCTGTGTCAATGGACTCAGACAAGGTAGCTCAGGAGCGAGCCTGCACAAATGCCCCCATAGGAAGCGGCTTCCTGTGGGGGCACTCGTTGAAGAGGAGGAGCCAGGAGCGCTGGTGGGGGTCCCTAGAAGGAGGACGACCGGGGCTGCTCTGTGCAAAACCATTGCAGAGTGCAGGAAATTACATGTTTGTTATTTTAATGCAAAAAAAAACACAAAAAATCAGCCTGTAAAGCAATTGCATAACAAATAGCATAACTATTAATGCACATTAATGCATTTGTCATATTTGTCCCATTTTATCTGTAGATGGAAGAAGAAAAAAAAAAAAATTCCCTCTGATCAATGTACATTGCAAAGATTTTGACCTATGTTGTAGATTCCTATGGTTTTGTATTTTGAAACAATAGGGGGTTTGTCTGTGAAAAGTCTTTTCATGCGCAAAGTGAATGTAATGGGAGTGCTGATATTATTATACAGGATTTATATGGCGGCAACAGTTTGCGCAGTGCTTTACAACATTAGGGCAGACAGTACAGTTACAATAAAATTTAATACAGGAGGAATCAGAGGGCCCTGCTCGTTGGAGCTTACAATCTTATAACTATCAATCAGCTGCTGCACTTGCAAGCCTCTAATTAGGAAAGTGGCAGGGTCTGCATACCTTTAGATATGATTTCCCTTTAGGAATATTGCACCAAAAATTATTTTTTTGCTGCAGGGTTTGCCCCAAATCTGACTTGTGTCTTAGTGCAGATTTCTAGAAAATTCAGTGAGCCAATCACACAAGAAAGAAATGACATTTCTGGGGGGCGTCCTGTACACCATCTGTGTACAGAATGCCTCCAGGTAGCCATATTGCATTTTACAGAGAATTAAAGAGCTGCAGATTGAAAATTAAGGGTCATTTTTAATAACATTCAAATACAATATGACTTGTGTAGCAATTGTACATGCTATAATATATATTTTTTTATTATTTGCCTCTTTTCCCCCCACAAAAGCAGAGTTACCCTTTAATTATGATTTCTGAAAAAAAGGTAGTTATATTATTATATACAGCTCAGAAGATGCAAGCGAGCAGGGAGCTGAGTGTAACTGCCACTAATGCTTTATTACTAAATTATTAATGGCATTGACACATGCTATTTCCTTCCTATCTCAACAGAATTCCTGCTTGTGCAGACACTTTGTGCAGTATTTCCCTTTCCGATAAAACGCTATGTACACACAAAAGTTGCTTTGCCGTTTGGAGCAAACATGACTGATTAATAAGGAGTGAAACTATCCCCAAAGGGAACCTTGTCATTAAAAATACAAATGGCCAACACCTCTACCTGAAAAAGAAGAGTGGCAATACTTACCTTTTCCTATTTCCTGAACCAACAAAAGGTCACTCTGTTCAATAAAAATCCTCCTCTAATCTAAAGTCCATTGGGAAACCAACACTCCTAAGACTCTAAACATCCTTGGTCCCCTGCAGCATTCAATTGTTTTTCTTGCCAATTTCCTCATCATTACAGGATACAATAATGATGAAGAGGTCTGAGGTAGGAACAGCTGAGCACTGGGAGGACCAAGGATATAGACCAGGGTTTCTCAACTAGGGTTCCTCCAGGAGGTTGCTAGGGGTTCCTTGAGCAATTTTTGCCTCTCAGATAAGTTCCCACTGACACCTTTGATCTTTTTAGCTATCTATAAGGGGGGTAATTGTTCCCAATGACTACAAGTGTAAGGAGCATTCTTCCCATTGACCATCACACTAATGTATCATGAGTTTTAGATATAGTCATTTTTAGCAGGGGTTCCCTAAGACTGGAAAGTTATTTCAAGGGTTCATTTGTGGTGAAAAAGGTTGAGAAAGGCTGATTGCTGAAAGTATTGGTTTTTCAGTGGACTTTCAGGGGAGGATTTCTACTGAAAAGAGTGATATGTTGGCAACACAGGCAGCAGGAAAGGTTAGTATTCCCTCTCTTCTTTAAAAGGCCGAGGGGCTTGTGGTTTTTATTTTTAATGACAGGGTTGCATTAAGAAACCACAGCACATATCATACCTGTGTCTCCAAGCTCGTACAATGTAAATCCATCAACATGAAGATACCCTTCAAATCTCTCTCTGTTCACCCAGCTGGACAAATCACCATCTTCATATTCTGAATAAAAATAGAACAAAAAAACATTTGCATTGTTTGCATTTGCAACAAAGAGAACAATATATTTAAGCTTTAATTATTACAACTGCACAGGCTTGCATATAAAAAGGATTTATACTTTCACATCATTTAGCTTTGCTTACTTTGTCTAAACTGGACACAGCTAGAGAGTTGGGGACATCATACGCCCATTCTGTGTCTGACCCCACTCAGAGATCATAGTAAAATTGGGAGGCAGTGTGTATTATCAGACAGTTGATGGGCCAGAAACTTCAGAATTCATGTGACCTCTGACCGTCCAATTGACTCGGCAATGATAGTTCCTACTTCTCCATTCTGAGAGGTTATTATCAGAACCTGTATCTGAACTTTCAGTACCTGTAGCTGAACTTTCAATGACACTCTGTGCCAGGATATTGCAGAATATTTTTTAACACTGAATCTAAAAAAGATTTTAACTTTATTACATGAAATTGAAAAACTGGGTACAACCCCCACAGCTGACCAGTAGCAGCTTTTGTTGGCTTTCTTAGACATAAGTGTTCGGCAATAGACTAAATGACTTAAAGTGGTTGAGGGGCCTTATACGCTTGATTGGTATGGTTAGTACCAATCTAACTATGGTTAGAGTTAGGAGAGATCAGCTGGTTGGAAAACAATGGCTCTTCTTGACAAGAAAAAGGCACCTGAAATAAAAAAGAGGAGCCTCATATCTCCAAGGTTGGGGAATCACCCCAAGCCTCTCTGTAATGCATACATGGGTTTTAGTAGTAATGCTGTGAACCAGCCTTCATGACCACAGTCTGTACCATTGACCATCATTGTAGAGGATTGGCATGAAGCATAGCCAGCCATCCACTTTAGACCAAAATGCTGGTGCTATAGTCACTCCCATAAGTTGAAAGAACGCAGCTCCATTTGTCAATCTATGGTGTGCACTGTCCCCAGTGGAACATTCCATGCTGTGAACCACCATATTATAGGTGGCTAATCAATAGAACAACCCATCTGGATCGGCATCACTGATGTCATGCAGGGAGGAAGGTCATCTTGGTTTCAGTCAGCAAGCAGTGGTGCTCTTGTCAAGTTATTATTACTGTCTGTGACTTGGGGATGGCCGCTCCCCTCATTTTTCCATCCAGCTGTCCCAGAAACAGGTAATGAGGTAAAATCCAGCCAAAAGGGGCCACAAACAGCAATACCGTTTTTTTTTTTTTTCTTACAAAAGTATCTACCTTTTTTAAGTCTATTCAAAAAAATGTAAAGGCTATAGATAGAAATGTAGAGATAGAGGCAGCCAATCAGGCGGGGTGCATGCAAATATGCTGATATGGAACAAGCTAACAGTCAGCAGGCTGAGGACAGGTGAGGTCACCAGTGTACTCTTTCAAGGAAAAGTAAAGCCTTATTTGCAAAAAGAGTTTACAAGCAGATTTTCTTTTTCTACTACAGAAGAGACTGTAAAGATGGCCATACGGGAATCAAAATCTTGCAGAACCAGCTGAATTTTGATCCATGTATGGGCACCCTGGCTGTACAGAAGTCAATCTACATCACCTACATCAATATTGTATCAAATTTTCCCCACTCGATCAGTGTGTTCTGATTGAGAGGGAGTCTCCTCACTGTCTGAATACAATAGCTCAGCGGGGAGGATTCCCCCATCCATCTCGAGTATATGAATGGGGTAATCAAGTCAGTTTTTTTTTGTTCAACCCGACTCATTTATGGACTGCTTAAGCCTCTTCCATCATAGATGCTCCTACCTAATTGTTAACCCTTTTTCTGTTTGTGTACACAGAGCTGTACATGTGGAGCTCAGTGTACAGTCTCTGCTCTACTACAGTGTATCCGGAAAGTTTTTACAGTGCTTAACTTTTCCCACATTTTGTTATGTTACAGCCTTATTCCAAAATGGATTAAATTCACAATTTTCCTCAAAATTCTGCAAACAATACCCCATGACAATGTGAAAGAAGTTTGTTTGAAATCTTTTCAAATTTATTAAAAACAAAAAAAAAAAAAAAAAAATCACATGTACATAAGTATTCACAGCCTTTGCTCAATACTTTGTCGAAGCCCCTTTGGCACCAATTATGGCCTCAAATCTTTTTGAGTATGATGCTACAAGCTTGGCACACCTATTTTTGGGCAGTTTCTCACATTCTTCTTTGCAGGACCTCTCAAGCTCCATCAGGTTGGATGAGGAGCGTCAGTGCACAGCCATTTTACGTTGTCTTCAGAGATGTTCAATTGGGTTCAAGTCTGGGTTCTGGCTGGGCCACTCAAGGACATTCACAGAGTTGTCCTGTAGCCACTCCTTTGTTATCTTGGCTGTGTTCTTGGGGTTGTTGTCCTGTTGGAAGATGAACCTTCGCCCCAGTCTGAGGTTCAGAGCGCTCTAGAGCAGGTTTTCATTAAGGATGTCTCCATACATTGCTGCATTCATCTTTCCCTTGATCCTGACTAGTCTCCCAGTTCCTGCCGCTGAAAAACATCCCCACAGCATGATGCTGCCACCACCATGCTTCACTGTAGGGATGGTATCGACCATGTGATGAGGTTTTCTCCAGTCATGAGCCATTCAAAGAGATCAATCTTCGTTTCCTCAGACCAGACCATTCAGGTGCCTTTTGGCAAACTCCAGGCAGGCTGTCATGTGCCTTTTACTGAGGAGTGGCTTCTGTCTGGTCACTCTACCATACAGGACTGATTGGTGGAGTGCTGCAGAGATGGTTGTTCTTCTGGAAGGTTCTCCTCTCTCCACAGAGAAACGCTGGAGCTTTGTCAGAGTGACCACCGGGTTCTTGGTCACCTCCCTTCTCCCCCATCGCTCAGTTTGGCCAGGCGGCCAGCTCTAGGAAGAGTCCGGGTGGTTCCAAACTTCTTCCATTTACGGATGATGGAGGCCACTGTGCTCATTGGGACCTTTACTGCTGTAGAATTCTTTCTGTACCCTTAAACAGATCTGTTCCTCGATACAATCCTGTCTCGGAGGTCTACAGACAATTCCTTGGACTTCATGGCTTGGTTTGTGCTGTGACATGCACTGTTAACTGTGAGACCTTATATAGACAGGTGTGTACCTTTCCAAATCATGTCCAAACAACTGAATTTACCACAGGTGGACTCCGATCAAGTTGCAGAAACATCTCAAGGATGATCAGTGGAAACAGGATGCACCTGAGCTCAATTTTGAGTGTCATTGCAAAGGCTGTGAAAACGTATCTACATGTGATTTTTTTCATTTTTTATTTTTAATAAATTTGCAAAGATTTCAAACAAACTTCTTTCACGTTGTCATTTTGGGTTATTGTTTGTAGAATGTTGAGGAAAATAATGAATTTATTCAATTTTGGAATAAGGCTGTAGCATAAAAAAATGTGGAAAAAGTGAAGCACTGAATACTTTCCGGCTGCACTGTATGTGCTGAGACAATGCAACTCCCATGCAGATGTAAGGAAGTTACATCATTCATTGATACTTCCTGAGAATGCTTGATCCTTCCCTTTCATCAACCGTTCCTTAGATCCTTTTTTCGATCGGCCAATGGTTACTTGGGATAGATCAGCTGATCCTTCCTGTGATCGATCAACCAAATCTTCCTGCAGTCGATCGACCAATCCTTCCTGTCAACAACTGGCCGATCCTTCCTTACTTTGATCCCTCTTGTGATTGACAGACTGATCCTTCCTTTGACCAAATTCCTCCTTGGATCGATTGATCCTTCCTTCTTTCATTATTTTTGTGCTAATAATTTTTTGCAATGTTATTTATCCCCTTCCATATAGTACAGTACTTGGTTGATCCTGCCTGTTCCTTTGTTCCTGTCAGTACACTGACTTTCCATCATCCTGCTCTCTCTGTAGCATCTGTATTTAACTCCCTGTTTTTTTTCAGCTTTAAAGTACAGGTATATGTAAATCCTCACCTTGTAAAACTACCCAATTAATTTGCCCACTTTACCCCCTTTATGACAAGGCCAATTTTTGCTAATCAGCACTGTCACTTTAACTGGCAAGTGCGCAGTCATGCAACACTGTACGCAAATGAAATTGATATAATTGTTTTCACACAAATAGAGCTGTCATTAGGTAGTATTTGATCACCACCACAATCACCACTGGGTTTTTTTTGCTAAAAAAAGTAAAATGAAAAAAATAAAAATAAAATGTGACTTTCTGTTATAAAATCGTTTGTTGAGGTTCTTGAAATGCCAGGACAGTACAAATGTATTATTTATTATTTCAGGTACTTCTATAGCGTTGCCCCTAACCCAGAAGAGGTAGTACATGTGTGATCCTGCCTGCCTGTGCCGCCCTGCCGCAGTAAATGTATTGTGGCTGGGCCGCAAGTGGTTAAAATAGAAATGAAAAGCAAAATGTGTGTGCATGCGCATATAAACTATATTATCAAAAATATTGGGATGCCTGCCTTTACAAACATGAACTTTAATGGCCTTCCCAGTCTTAGTCCTTAGGGTTCAATATTGAGTTGGCCCACCCTTTGAAGCTATAACAGCTTCAACTCTTCTGGGAAGGCGCATTTGTGAGGTCAGGCACTGATGTGGACAAGGCGGCCTGGCTCGTAGTCTCCACTCTAAATTCATCCCAAAGGTGTTCTATCGGGTTGAGGTCAGGACTCTGTGCAAGTCAGTTAAGCTCCTCCACCCCAAATTAGCTCATCCATGTCTTTATGGACTTTGCTTTGTGCACTGGTCCAAATAATTTGGTGGAGGGGGGGTTATGTTTTGGGGTTGTTTTTCAGGCCCCTTAGTTCTAGTGAAGGGAATTCTTAAGGCGTCAGCATACCAAGACATTTTGGACAGTTTCATGCTCCCAACTTTGTGGGAACAGTTTGGGGATTGTCCCTTCCTGTTCTAACATGACTGCGCACCAGTGCACAAAGCAAGGCCCATAAAGACATGGATGACTGAATTTAGGGTGGAGGAACTTGACTGATCTGCACCTTCTGACCTCAACCCAACAGAATACCTTTGGGATGAATTAGAGCAGAGACCGTGAAGCCAGGCCTTCTTGTCCAACGTCAGCACCTGACATCACAAATGCGCTTCTGGAAGAATGGTAAAACATTCCCATAGACACACTCCTAAACCTTACGGACAGCTTTCTCGGAAGAGTTAAAGCTGTTACAGCTGCAAAGGATGGACCAACTCAATAGTCCTACAGACTAATGCCCCGTACACACGGTCGGATTTTCCGATGGAAAATGTGTGATAGGACCTTGTTGTCGGAAATTCCAACAGTGTGTAGGCTCGATCACACATTTTCCATCGGATTTTCCGACATACAAAGTTTGAGAGCAGGATATAAAATTTTCCGACAACAAAATCCGTTGTCGGAAATTCCGATCGTGTGTACACAAATCCGACGGACAAAGTGCCACGCATGCTCAGAATAAATAAAGAGATGAAAGCTATTGGCCACTGCCCCGCTTATAGTCCCGACGTACGTGTTTTACGTCACCGCGTTTAGAACGATCGGATTTTCCAACAACTTTGTGTGACCGTGTGTATGCAAGACAAGTTTGAGCCAACATCCGTCGGGAAAAAATCCTAGGATTTTGTTGTCGGAATGTCCGAACAAAGTCCGACCGTGTGTACAGGGCATTAGCCTGGGATGCCATTAAAGTTCATGTAAAGGCAGGCATCCCAATACTTTTGGTAATATAGTGTGTGTTTGTTTATATATATATATATATATATATATATATATATATATATATATATATATATATATATATATATATATATATATATATATATCGTATTTATCGCCGTATAACACGCACCTTAATTTTATGAGGGAAGTTTCAGGAAAAAAAAAAAAAAACGTACATTTTAAATACAGAACTTTGAAACAAAATAAGGGTCAGTGCCCATCAATTCAGCCTTATCAGTGCCTATCTGCAGCCTCACCGGTGCCCACCAATGCAGCCTCACCATTGCCCATCATTGCAGCCTGATCTGTGCCCATATGCTGCCTCACCATTGCTGCCTGATCTATGCCCATTATGCAGCCTCATCATTGCCCATCATTGCAGCCTTATCTGTGCCCATATGCAGCCTCGTCATTGCCCATCATTCCAGCCTGATCTGTCCTGGATTACACAGTGGTCACACACAGTCCTGCCTCCTTGGCCGACTCTTATGATAGACAGAACATTGGTCCAATGCCGGGACATATGACATCTATCCTAAGAGCCAGTCCAGGAGGTAGGACTGTGTGTGACTGTGAGCGCTGAGTACACAGGAGATACCGGCTTTGTGTAATGCGGCAGCGCTCGCCCCCTCTTCCCCTCTGAGGCAGCCAAGTACAATATTGGCATATAATACGCACACATGATTTGCCTTTCATTTTCTGGGTATATTTATTTCACTATAAATACCTTTTTTTCCCCATTTTTATAAGTGATCACATAATGGGTGGGGGTTTCATGTCAGGGCAAGTCTTAATCATTGGAGGAGAGCAGGACGAGTTGTCAGCACAGCTAGAAAACTTATGACGCTGTGCTCTCTGCCTACTGTGGTCAGTTTTTGATATGAAAGCAGAGGGACTGTCAGAAACACCAGGGATGTCACACAAATGAAGCAATACAAAGAGAACAGGATGCTTTTCAATACAAGTTCATGGTACAGTAGCCACATATTTGGAATATGACATTTTGGACTTATTCTTTAAGAAGAGCTGGGACTTAATGGGCTTCCGGGAGAGTCTGAGCCTCTACACAGTGTAACGGCACAGCTAATGTGGAATCGGTGTGCGTTTCCCCCTCAGCCAATACACCATTCATGCCGTTCAGCAGCTGCTGCAGCTGGGCTGCCAGGTAGTACAGCCAAGGGTTCGGGAAAGCTAGGCCCCCATCATCCTTGGACCTCTGGAGTTGCTTTTTTCTGACTCTAGCAGGGCCCGATTTCCAAAGTAGCGAGTGAAATATGGAATTTACCACTCAAAATATTTTAGGGGTCTAACCACAGGTGTATTACGGAGGAAATAGAGCAGCTGGGACACCAAGATAATTTTTGCTAAATTAGCTCTACCCGCCACTGACAGCAGCAGTTTAGACCACAATTTCACCTTATTCCTAAACCGTGACAGCAGGGGAAAAATGTTCAAACGGGAATAGTCCACAATCTCAGCCGAGACGATGATCCCCAAATATCTGAGCTGCCCCACTATAGGCACTGGGCAGAAAGATGATAACTGGAGGTCAAGATCTCCATCCATGCTGACTTGGTCCAGTTAATAGTCAAGCCTGAATAAGTGCCAAATTCAGTGATTATGTCCATTACCGCCTGCAAAGAGGGGCCTGGGACTTATTCTTAATCCTACATATTCTTTAACTTCTTCAGATCCGTGCTACAGCTGGATGACAGCTACAGCGCGGACATACTTTGCTAAGGAGGGTGTCAATGGACGTCCTCCTGTGCTCGAGCGGCCTGCGCACCCCCTGCTGGGCGCACGTGGAGCACTCTGATCAGCGATCCCGACCCCTTACCACGTGATCAGCTGTCAGCCAATGACAGCTGATCATGTGATGTAAACAGAGCTGGTAATCGGCTATTTTTTCTCCTCGCACTGAAAAAGCCGTTCACCGGTGGCTGTCAGAGGGACATCGGTCCCAATCAAGGAGAGCTGCCGCCAGCTCATCTGTACCCACCTGTGCCACCTGTCAATGCCACCTACCAGTGCACAACAGTGCCGCCTACCAGTGCCCACCAGTGCCCACCAGCGCCACCCATCAGTGCCTCATCAACAGTGCTGCCCATCAGTGTCACCTACCAGTGCCCATCAGTGCCACCTACCAGTGCCCATCAGTGCCACCTATCAGTGGTACCTATCAGTAACACATATCAGTGCCCATCAGTGCCATAAGTGGCCATCAGTGCCACCTTATCTGTGCACATCAGTACCACCCTATCTGTGCACATCAGTACCACCCTATCTGTGCCTATCAGGGCCCACCAGCGCAGCCTATCAGTGACCACCAGCGCAGCCTATCAGTGACCACCAGCGCAGCCTATCAGTGACCACCAGCGCAGCCTATCAGTGACCACCAGCGCAGCCTATCAGTGACCACCAGCGCAGCCTATCAGTGACCACCAGCGCAGCCTATCAGTGACCACCAGCACAGCCTCATCAGTGCATATCAATGAAGGAGAAAAATTACCTGTTTGCAAAATTTTATAACAAACTATGAAACATGATTTTTTTTTTTCCAGAATTTTCTATTTTTTTTGTTTGTTTAGAAAAAATAAAAACCCCAGCTGTGATTAAATACCACCAAAAGAAAGCTCTATTTGTGTGAAAAAAAAATGATAATTTCATTTGGGTACAGTGTTGTATGGTTTAAGTGCCCAGTAAGCAAGTGGTTAATGTAATTGCAAAGTAGTTTTTCATAGCAAACAGCCTTATTTACTCAAGTCAGACAAGAGAAAGAGAAATTTCCATTAGTCACTATGTGAACTATGAACAGGTCTCTTAAGCATATCAATATTATATACAAGGCACACAGCATTCTATTTGCCTAATTTTAAATGCTGTATATATTTAATAAATGGTCTCTTGAGTTGGGAAAACTACATATGTAAAGAAAAGACAATGTTTGTAGCTGTACTCTCCCGGGTCTGGGAACTTTCAGTTTCATTTCATTTCATTTCAGTTCCATTTCATCCCAATAGGGGAATTACAGGAAAATGACACTGTCCTGCCTACAAATATCACTGCCCCAATCATTCAGCCAATAGTCAGCTAGCTATTTATTCTCCAACAAACTGAAAAACTCTTCAGAAGCAGAAACAGCTCATTCGAATGGCACTTAAGAATGGTCACCGTGTTCTTTATCTAGGGCTTTTGGCCCTATTCTTGATTATATTCTTTTTTATCTGGTAAGTAAACTATAACTGTACAAGTAGATTTGAATGTTAGAAGTTGCTGTAGTAAGTAAATGTAAATCAGAATTGATACTACTTGTTATAAATGGAGGCTATGTTGACTTTTAAGTCACTGAACACAGCAATGTGTATTCAGTAGAGAGAAATGATCTATCTTTTTTTTTAATTTACATGGAATAGATTTTGCATATACACAGTAATATCTACAAGCCAAACAGTCAAGTAAAACAGCACTGCTTATGTGCAAGAAGCAGACCCAACAAAATTATTAGATCTCAATTTGTACTCATTCACATTTAAAGTGCAAATATTATTTATAAATTAGGTACCTAAATATTTAAAGACTTAATCTCCATGCCCATGGGCAGTGCGCAAATTCTCTACTGACAAATCTTGGCTCACTTATGTCGGCAAAGAAAATATTTGCTAGGCTGACGTGGATTTACTAATTGCAGTTGACCCCATGTAATGAACCTAGTGTAGAATCTTCTTAGCCTATATGATCTATTAAATGTATAGCATAGTGGACTTTTTAGCCATTTAATTTTTTTATACTTCACATGCATTTGTAGACGCATTTTGACTCATATACTGCATTTTGGAGCTTTGGGGGATCTTCAGGAGAGCAGTGCCAAGCCCCCAGTTGGGCTTTAACTATATGGTTCTGCTATGCTTGTGTGAGCTCTCACTTTAACTCACAGGGCCTTGAATCATCCCCAGAGAGAAATAAGGAGCAAATATAAATCTTTCACAGGTGAGCCTGTACATGTATAATCATTTTATGTTGAAT
The DNA here is from genome assembly GCF_042186555.1 of Aquarana catesbeiana. Lineage (NCBI taxonomy): Eukaryota > Metazoa > Chordata > Amphibia > Anura > Ranidae > Aquarana > Aquarana catesbeiana. The sequence goes on along the minus strand of NC_133328.1, from coordinate 440,156,339 downwards.
ATTTAGACTGTTGCATAAGCACAATCATGGCAGGTTCTGTTTTTAACCACTTGCCAACCAGGCCAATTCTGACATTTCTCTCCTACATAAAAAAAAAAATCATATTTTTTTTGCTAGAAAATTACATAGAACCCCCAGACATTATATATGTTTTTTTTTAGCAAAGACCCTAGAGAATACAATGGCGGTCGTTGTAACTTTTTATCTCGCATGGTATTTTTCAAATATTTTGTGCTTTTAAAAAAAAAAAAAAAAAAAAAAAAAAAAAAAACAGTAAAGTTAGTCCAATATTTTTTGCATAATATGAAGTTACGCTGAGTAAATAGATACCTAACATGTCACGCTTCAAAATTGCAAATGCTCGTGAAATGGCACCAAACTTCAGTACTTAAAAATCCCCATAGGCGACGCTTGAAAATTTTTTACTGGTTACATGTTTTGAGTTACAGAGGCGGTCTAGGGCTAGAATTAATGTTCGCGGCGATACCTCACGTGTGGTTTGAACACCGTTTTAATATGTGGGCGGGACTTACGTATGCGTTCGCTTCTGCATACGAGGACATGGGGACAGGGGCGTTTTAATTTTTTTTTTTTATTGTTGATTTTACTTTTTTTTTTTTTAGTTTGACACTTTTAAAAAATTTTTTTTTTTTTTTTTATCATTTTTATTCCTATTACAAGGAATGTAAACATCCCTTGTAATAGTAATATGGCATGATCGGTCCTCTTTACAGTGCGATATGGGATCAATAAGACCCCACATCTCACCTCTAGGCTGGGAAGCCTGAAATAAAAAAAAAAATAAAACGATCTCGGCTTCCTGGCCGAGGCGGGGTAATTCGTTTGAATGCAGAGGCTGGGCGTGACGTCATAACATGGATCCTGTCTCCGACTCACCGATGGAAGCAGTGAGTCGGTAGAAGCACCGGAGGGCGGCGGGAGGGGGGGACATCCTCTCTCACCGCCCGTAAGAACGATCAAGTGGCAAAACAGCCGCTATCATGCTTATGGTGTAGGGAATCGTCGGCTGAAAAAGCCGATATCTGAATGATGCCTGTAGCTGCAGGCATCACTCAGATATACCCCTGCAAAGTCAAGGATGTCATATGACGGTTGGCGGTGGGTAAGTGGTTAAATAGAAAATGATTCTGGTAGTATCAATAAATGTGCTTTGATACAACACTCGATCATAAACCTTTTTAATAAATATCATCAAACATTATTCTAATTCTCCACACCCTTGACTGGTTGCCAGCCAGATTAAGAATTCAGTGAAAGGAACTGTGTTGAAAGACATACTGTATAGGGGAAGAAAGTTGCCACTGCTGACCTCCTTTTGAAAATGCTAGATTTCTGGTTGTTATTCGGGTCACTCTGCCCTCAATAGTCCTGAGTCACTCTCCCTGAAGTATACAGGAGTATACTTTAAGAATATCTGTGAATTCTTAAAGTGGTTTTAAAGGCTGAAGGTTTTTTTTTACCATCATGCATGATGGTAAAAAAAAAAAACTTCTTTGTACAGCACCCCCCCCAAATACTTACCTGAGCTCCCACTTGATCCAGCAATGTGCATGAGAGCATAGGCTCTCCTGGGGCTCACCCTCCTCATTGACAGTCAATCACAGCCAGTGAGGAGAAAGGGGCCAAGCCGTGGCTCCGTTTCTGGATGGACATGCAGAGCAGCGGCTCTGGAGCATGCCTGCTTGGGTGCCCCCATTACAAGCTGCTTGCTCTGGGGACAACAGACAGGAGGGAAGAGCCAGGAGCTCTGGCGGGGGATCCGAGAATAGGAGGATTGGGCTGCTTTGTGCAAAACCGCTGCACAGAGCAGGTAAGTGTGACATGCCTGTTATTTTTTTTAATTTGCCTTTATTATTAGTTTAAAGCACTGAATCTTGACAACAATATTGTTACATTATATTCTGTTGAAGCTTGTATAAGGCTTGTCCTTTGATCACAATGTTGGCTACAGCAAACTCTAGGGGTTAATTTTTACTGGGGCAGTGCAAAAATGCTTGCTGGTGCAATACAGTGCCATGCATTTTTACTGGTAAACCTACCCACCTTGCCAATGCACCTGCATTGCCGTAAACTACAGTACATAGTAAACCGCTACTGTGTGTTGCGCTATGCCACCTCACAAAAAAAAGACGCCGGTCAATATTCCAAGTTTTGGTAGCCCAAATAAAATGGACTACCTTGATGAAACATGCAGAATAATTCACGTAAGGCAACGCAACGTACCAGCATGAATGGATCCTAAGGCACCAAAAACACTATTTCAGCGTCATTATACAGTAACTGAGGAAAAGGTCAAAGGATACAATGTTTCCTTTTAAACTAAAAACAGTTTTTTTTTTTTGCCAATTTGGAAAAAATAGACCTTTTTTTACTTCATTTTATTTGTATTTTTAAAGCATTATATAAAAGGAACATGAAACGATTTTCAGTACACAATAGAAAAACTTGTTTTTTTTTTTGTTTTTTTTTAAGAACAGACAATGAGTCAGGTATTGTGAGTAGCGACAAAGTTATTCCACAGTCATCAGGCCGATAGCTGACATGCAAAATGATTACTGGATGATAACATAGATACATCACTATTCACAGAGCTGGAATTCCCCTTGCTAGGGATACTGTCAGCGATCACAGCTCGGAGGGGAGGGCGTTACTGCTGTGCATTGTGTGAGGTTCAACATGGCTTACAGGTCATCCTTAGCAAAAAAAAAAAGCCTCCAGTATTATAGGATTATTGTGGATAAACTGACATACAAGAGATGTTTATTTAATACTTGTTCTAACATTTTACATTTTAGCTCACAGTTGACCTGCAAAGAAACTATGTATGTCCATATGGAAAACCACTCCATGCATCAATACCTAAAAATAGAAGTCAAAAGCTCTAACGAGGATCTAATCGAGACTATCAAGAAACTTGAATTTGTTTTGCCAGAAAACTACATACAACGTGAAACCACCATAAACGACAGAATAAAACTCTCCTATATTATATTAGTACCAGAACTACAACCAGATATTATTAAAAAGATCTTCAATCAACTGTTATTAAAGGTTTCTGAAAAACTTGGATGGTCATCTTCATCACCCGTGTCACTAAGTGACTCCTTTAATGTAGTTTTGCAGAGAAAATGCTTGGATGGTTTATTTAAGTCTTAATTACGGTAAATGTATTTATCTGGAGAGGTTGCAGTCAGTGCACACTGTTAAAGAGGATGATATGACCAGTTGTACTCCTTGACTGCCTCCCATCTATCCTAGCAACAGTAACAGAAACATCTGTGCATTACCAAAAAGTTCCTAATCTGAACAATGGGAAAAAGATACCCAGAGGTATACTTCTCCGATTCACCCCCTCTTTCACTTGCCTGAATGAGGGACAATGCCCATACACATGAAATGGTTATGGACTAATCTGACGTAAGGCAACCTACAACTCTGAGGACACAACTGAACAAACAATCTTAGGCCTACAAACTGCATAACAAAGCAGTATACTGTATTTTTTGATTGTTTTATATTTGCAGAATAGATCCTTTGGGAATGATGTACAGTATATAAAAAAAAAACAATTTTATGTTTTTTATACGGCATTACTAATGTTTTCAATAGGAGATGAAAACCAATAGAAGGTTGATTCCCTCAAGGTCATCCGTATTACAGAAATGGGAACAATTCATCAGATACCAGCTTATAAACAAGATTCTGTAGGTTTGTTCTTAAGTTGACTTCGTATATAAGTTGTAAGAGGTACATTTTTTAAGTGCAACTCCAGCCAAAACTTATTTTAGAGTTTTAGATAACATAGGGAAAGGTTAACAGGCCATGCAGTGATGCAAGATTGCTGACAGGTCCGTCGGACAGTAGATGGCCGTCCGGTGGTTTCTGGGACCAGCATCACATCAAGCTGCCTCCGTTCTTAAGTTCGAGTCGAATGTAAGTCAGATATTTGTAACTCGGCGACTGCTTGTATTTAATTTTTAAGTAGATGCAAGAGTTTTTAAAGCACCAGTACTTAAACCCCTTTGGGACACTACTAGTGAGATATCTGTGTTTGTGTTCCAGGGGTTTGCACATCTGCTGTGACAATTATGAGGTTTTTGCACTCTAATGCACCAGGGGGTGCCGGAATACAAAAAGTTGGATGGAAACACTCAAAGCTCCCAGGTGGGCATTAAAAGAGCCTGGAATTATGATAGGAAGATATCTCTTTTGGTGTAAACAAGATGACATAAACTAACCAAATTCTATTTAACTGGTTTACCCATATTCGTGTTTAATATGTACAGCTGTACTAGGTCCCCAGTTGTCAAATGCAATGATGTAGAAATGTTTACTTAAGTCATTTACTTTACAGAAAGAAGCCTGAAAAGCTCTTCTGTAATTGTAACATGGCAATAAACTGGAAGCTCCATATGACACATGCTATGTGCAAAAAACACAGTACTTAGCTGCCCCCAGTAGTAAAATGGTCAATAGAAACACTGAGTCTCTCAGCGAGAAATGAGTAGGATTATACTTGTAATTATATGATTATACTTGTAACAGTTGCATGTAAAATGATCCTAATACAGACCGGGAATGTCAAACCGATTTTGTTTTTTGTTTTTTACCCGGATGTGGCCCTCTTACCTTTTCTTTGTGCACTGCAGCTAGTTTGCAAATTTTTATTGAACAAAGCCCCAGCTGTTTTATTGAACAAAGCCCCATGCACCAGCCTCAACATACAAGGCGACCACAGGTCAAACAGCCCAAACCATTACTGTCCCATGTACAAATGGCAGCCTGAGGCCTAGACTTTCTATCCTTCTGGCCCTTAGACAGTAAATCCCCACTTCCCCGGGAGAACTCACACACCTAAGTTTCCAGGACCTGGACAGCCAGATTTGCACCAACAAAGGTGCTTACCTTATTCCTTTCATCCCTTGGTTTCCCCTGCACTGGGTGACCGATCCTGCATCTGCACTTGTATTTGTGGGTTGTGCAGCTTTCTACTCTTTACACATTATACAAGGAGCTTCTTTTTTTTTTTTTTTTTTGTTCCCTACTGAAACCTTTGTAGTTCTTGCATGCAGAGGGGAAGGAGTGACTACACACAGTTCTAGATTGTCCATGTGTGTAGTACTACATCCTGATAAACTCTGAACAGTATATGATTTACCCACGGCTTTACCCATAACTGTTATGTGCAGCTATTAAAGCAACAAAAAAAAAAATGGCTAAAAATAAGGATGGTTATGCCATACATGTTGCAGCCTAACAAATGAAGTAATTTGTTTACATACAATTTATTAATATATATAATATATTTATTTACAAGTATTTATTGCAGTTTGTGGTCAGTGAATATTTATTATATAATTGTGGTGTTTTATCTATTTACTGTAATAGATTTTCTATTTTTCTAATTGGTAAATTATTCTTGAATGGTCGATCGTTTCTCTAGTCTAGTATGCCATGTATTGTTATGTGCTTGCCTGCACCAAAAAGTCATGTTGGCAATAAAAGAATGAGCATATAATTTCCTGTGGTGTAGAGTATGTTCCTCTTTATACTGTAATAAAAAGTGCTAATGTTAAATCTCCTGTTTAGAGTGTCCTTAACAAGAAAAGTTACAAAGCAAAAGGCTCTGTAGAAACGTTACATATAGCCATGCACAAATGAAAATTTATGTAAGGTTGACATACAGGGAAACCTGTTTGAACATTTCACTCCAAATTTTCGGTATAGAAATGTAGGAGCAGCCGTTTCTGACCCTTAAAGGTGCATGTTCAAAGGCTGCCAGGCTTTGCTATTAATGTTACTTACCTAAAGGATAAGTTTACCAAAAAATAAAATAAATGCACATGTTTTAGCAGGTAAAAAGAGTGAATTTGTTTTTTTTTATTTGGCGCCTGGAAAGCATTGCAACCCTGAAAAGCAGATTGTGGGTGCCATGCAGGACTCCTGCAGACTAATCAGTGTATCTGTGTACTCATACCTCTTACGGTCAGGCAGATACACACTGACAGGATAAGACAATGAACTACCAGAGCGCTCAATAGCACCATGGCAGTTCACTGAGAACTACAAGCCAGTACTTGTAGGTTTCCATTCACAGAACTCTTTGAATTAATGACACGGTCAGGCGGGTGCCTGGATAAGATGACTGCTCACTGTCACTGGGAGGGGTGGGAGGCTGCAGCTGCTGGAACATGTTACATGTTCCAACCTTAATACAGATGGAGCATGTAACATGTTCCAAAAGGTGAATTCATCCTTTAAACTATGTATGTGCTGTCGTGATGCCAGATATGCACACGCTTGTTCCAATTATTGACCAAGTAAGTAATAAAACAAACATGCGCCTTTAAAAAAACAAGCCAAATGACAGCTCCCATATTTCTATCATGACAGGTTAGATTTAAGTTGCTGTATTTCAGCCATGTGTATAGATGCAAGAAAAACTCACCATCATAAACAAAGTAGGTTGAGTCTTTAAACACCAATATAGCAGGTACTTCATTCAGCTTGACATACTGCAAAGCAAAAAAAAAAATTCAAAATAATACGATAACAGTACTTACAATACATAGTACAGTACATTACTAACAATATCAATAGACAATAGTAACAGTATCATATAAAACTTGGCTTAATATTTCATTTTTTTTGATGGTCACTTTTTGAGACTGTTCCCATTGTGCACCAATATTGAAGCATTGCCATTGCTTTACTCTTTTCTATTTCAAGCCACTGGGTTATATATTTGAGTTTTTACCAAGTGCTTTTGGGTTTGAAAAATAGGTTGTATTATTTTAGTTTGTATTACATGTTACCATTATTTTAGAATAACTATTTTCCTTTTTAAAATATAGCATCCAACATTCAAGGAATGGCTATGCATACAAACTATTTTATTTTTACCATTTACCCTACATAGTGGTCCAGTGGTTTCATAGCAACATTTTTTCAGTGGCTGCCAATCTAACTACCGCCAACTCAGGAGACCACTAAATGGTACATATGGACATTAGGAATTGTGGACAATGTAATCATGACAGGCAAGTCACATGTAGCAGAGGTCATTCTAAACACCGATCGGGACATAGTGATGAACACAATCTGAGTTTAGTGAGTTTTACTTTCAGCAACATAAAAACCCCAAATTAGAGCAAAGTCGTTTTATTTCCTATAACATAGCAAAAAGAAACATTACACAGCACAGATTTACTTGTTATTATCTGCCGCCTCAGAACCAACTGCTGAACTCTGCCCCCCCAGGTGCAGTTGACAGTGTTCTGGGACACTTATGGTGTATTCATCACCTTGCATTGGACTTGGTCATGTAATGTATAACTATCTCTGTGGTGACATTTAGAATCAATCGCTGCTCGGCGGGTGACCTGATGCGCGTGGCCAGTAGGTGTGATCGTGGGCATGAGAGCCAGCAAAGGGATTTGTGTGTGTAAACACACAAATCCCTGTTTCGTCAGGGGAGAGGAGACATAGTTTGTACCCACTAAGTAAGAACAGCAATATGTCTCCTCCTCCAGTCACTCCTATCCCATACAGTTACAAACACCAACTAGGAAACACAGTTAACCCCTTGGTCGCCCCCTAATGTTAACCCCTTCCCTGCCAGTGACATTTACACAGTAATCAGTGCATTTTTATAGCACAGATTGCTGTATAAATGTCACTGGTCCCAAAAAATGTGTCAAAAGTGTTTTTTTTTTTGTTTATAGCGCAAAAAACGCAGAGATGATCAAATACCACCAAAAGAAAGCTCTATTTGTGGGAAAAAAAGGATGCAAATTTTGTTTGGGTACAGCATTGCATGACTGTGCAATTGTCAGTTAAAGAGACGCAGTGCCAAATTATAAAAATTGCTCTGGTCAGGAAGGGGGTAAAATCTTTCGGGGCTGAAGCGGTTAAACTACGAGAGCCTTCTTGTTTTTAGCATCCCAATTTACTTCTGTTTTTCTTGTGAAACTATCATTTATGTTCCTTCGATATTCTTCTGATGTGGCAGCCTTTGGAGCATCCATAAAGAAGCAATAAGATCACATTCTGACCTTCTTATTGATCAAGTGGTCTGTGGCATCTGGTGAGTGCTTACGAAGCTGGGGTTACCTGGGAGTCACACGGAAATGGAGTAAAAAGAGTGGCACATGTGGAGCACAGTGTTGAAGAGTATACACACAGACTGGTGTAGGAGAATTTTTTGCATACTGCACTCTATGAGCATGATTTGAAGTGGACTTTTATATTGTAAAGATAGTGATTGTGGTCACTGGAGTCAAAGCGGAACTTCACCCAAAAGGGGAAGTTCCACTTTTCCTTCCTTTCAGTTCATTAGCACCTTATGTAGTTATTGTAGAATTTCAAGTTTCATTAGAGTGCTGCATTTCTTTCTTTTATTATAACAGATGTTTAGGGATTGAGTATTTTTAGCAGAAGTTTTAGGGGTGATTCAGGGGAGTTTGGGTGTGAGGTAAATTATCATTTTATTACCTGCATGTTTGCATTAGTTAGTTTAGTTCTTAACTAGACCTCTCCCTTCTTCTTCATGTTCCTCAGTATCCAGCCTTCATACTGGACACAGAGTAGACGATCATTGTCCATTTACACTTTTATATAACTTAACATCCATGTATTGCATTTTATAAGTAAAATTATGCTGGAGTAAACTGCAGTGTCTTATTGGAGAGTTAAACTATCTGTGCATTCGTTTGAGGATCTTTGTACAGGAGAGGGCCCATTGGCCCACATTCTGTCCCAAACATATTCACTAATAAACACGCCAAAAGAACAAACACCTCTACTCAGTTTGGCCAGATGGGAGAGAGACCTTAACTGTACATTCTCAGCAGCACAGCGGCAACGCATAATCATACTAGCTCTTAAATCCTCGTCTTGTACTAGAGTACAGGAAACTAACTTCAAGCTACTTAACCGTTGGTACCTGACCCCCTCCCGGTTGAGAAGATGCTTTCCATCTTCCTCGAATCGGTGCTGGCGCTGTGACGAGGAGGAGGGAACCCTGATTCATATTTTTTGGTCTTGCTCTAAGTTGCGGGACTTTTGGGGAGAGGTCAGGCGCATAACGCAAAAATGCACAGAATATAATATTCCTGATGAGGCCGCTTTTTTCCTCCTACATCTTTCTTCCATCCCCATCAAAAAATATAAGAAGTCCCTCACACGTCATTTGCTCAATGCAGCAAGGGCGTGTATCCCACTTTGCTGGAAACAACCTCTCCCTCCTGCCACTTCATTATGGCTACGGAGGGTAGAGGAAATAAAGAAAATGGAAGACCTGATCCTCACTGCACAACATAAACAAGAAATACATAAAAAGACCTGGGACATCTGGAACGCATTTATCTACTCCGAAGAAGGCCAGCGCTTACTTGGGTCATGATAACATCTCCACAATTATAAGGATCACACTGTCTAAAAGGAATATGGATCTAGATATCGCCATGTCTCTATCTTTGTGTCCCCCCCCCTTTTCTTTTTTTTTTTCTCTCCTAACTCCCTCTTCTTCCTTCTTGCCCCCCCCTCTTCTATATCCCTTCTCCCTACCCTTACCCCTCTACCTGCCCAGGGAATTTAATTCCCATTTTCTAAAAGAAAAGTTGAAAAAGTAGGTGGGGGACACCCTGATGCTGTAGAACTTTGCATAAAGATATTTTGCATTAATAAAGTGTCACACCAAAGATATCCACATGCTTCAAAGGTTCATGCTCACATATATATGGTATATTGTCTTGAATTTATGTGACCTCTGTATAGCAAGTGTAACAAAACACCAGTACTCATTTATATTTGTATCGCGGGGCCCTCACCCCTGTTTGGAGTTGAATAAAGTTTATATTTGAAAAAAAAAAAAAAAAAAAAAAAACAACTATCTGTGCATTAAATCAACAGGTCGCACAAATCGAGGTCTAACAGGTGTATGTCAATGTATAAAACAGGACAGTAAGACTGCTTTCACACTGAAAGCGCCGGCCGTTAGCGGTAAAGCGCTGCCCGTTTTAGCGGGGCTTTTGCGCTGCTTTTCAGCCGCTAGCAGGGCGCTTTTAACTCAGTCTTGCGGCTCTTTGAAAGCGCTTTTCAGACGCTTTGAAAGCGCTGCCCATTCATTCCAATAGGCAGGGCGTTTTGGGAGCGCTACACACAGCGCTCCCAACCCGCCCCAAAGATGCTGCTTGCAGGACTTTTCGGAACGTCCCACAAGCGCACCGCCTGAGTGTGAAAAGTCACACATGAATGAATAGGAGGCAGTTTTCAGGCGCTTAGCAGAGGCTATTTCCAGCGCTAACGCGCCTGAAAACCACCCCAGTGTGAAAGGGGTCTAAATAGACACATTTCAAAGCCCTTAACAGTCTGCTAGGTTATCCTGTGCCTTATGCTGGGTACACACAAAGTTATTCTTCGTTCAACCCAGCAGATGAAGATTGGCATATTAACACATCCAATGTTCGTATGGCGAGCTCCCCGCTGAGCCTATTGTGTTCTGGCAGGGGGGAGCAATCCTCCTATCAGAACACACTGATCAATGCCCGCAGCCATTGAGTGCAAGTTCTGATCAGATGCTGGTTTTGACAGAAGCCGGCTGCGAGACCAGCTTCTGTCAGATGGGGAGCTGTAAACATGGGCCGAAAGTCAACCAGTTCCTGTCAAATCGGCTGTTTTCAGCCCGTGTGCAACCAGCTTTAAGCTACACAAACAGAATTTCATACAAAAATTCTTAGAAAAAGTCTTAGGAATATTTGTAAGAACATTCTAAAAAAAAAAATGTTGTTCAAAATATTTAGTTTGCATTTTAACATTTGATTTTGGAATGAATGGATTTTATAGAATGAACATTTTTTTTTAAACCCGCTCCTTTGAATTTTCTCATCACTGCGGTCAAAAGCGAACGTCGATTCGATGAGTATTTTTTGGTGAATTGTAGGTTCCTGAGTTACCGCGTTTGTTACCCCAAGACTTCATATTCCTGATATGTGTCTGCTGTGCCATGTACTTGAATGAGAAAGTATTCTGTTCTCTTTGTATTGCTTACTTTATGTGTTCCTGCTAGTTCCCTTGCTTTCCTATTAAAAACTGACCACACTAAGCAGGAGAGCACACCATGGTCAGTTCTCTAGATATGCTGAAAACTGAGCCTGCTCTCCTCCATTGATCAGACTTGCCCTGACACGTCCCCGCTGCACAACCATTCACTGAAAGCTTAAGTGTGTGGCTGCTTCTCCTCCCCAGCTCTTATGCAGCTGAAAACAGAGGGAATGTGATTACTTATAAAAAAGGGGAAAAAAAGGAATTTACAATTTTTTTTTTTTTATATGTATACAAAAATGTTTTGCCTTTCATTTCTATTTTAAACTGAATGGCTCGTTTTACAAGGTGATCGTTTACAATCATTTTAAATACTGGATGAGCTATTTTAATGCAAATACTCATGCGGTATTTAAAATATAACTATAGGAAAAACTTTCTTTTTTTTTTTGATAGAGTAAAGGGGGGGGTTAAAACCCTTGTCAGTTTTTTTTTTCCATCATCTGTGACACATTGGGGAGATTTCCCTTCACTTCCAGTCCCATGGCCAAAACAGGAAGTGAGAGGAAATCCCTGTAAATGAGGGAATTCCTTGGGGACCTATAGGTCATCATAACTAGTGTCCAAATTTGAAGATTTCCCTTCTATTACATTTCTGGGGGCAGCCCAAAATTTGGAGTTTTCTTTTACTTTCATTTTCAATGATAATGGTAAACAATACAAATAGAGAGGGTGAATCTCCCTAAACGGGGCACAGACAGTATAAAAAACTGGCAGGCATTCTAATCCCTCTCCACTCTATCCAAAACTAAAAAGTTTTGCCTTTAGTTACACTTTAACTCTTATTGAATTGAGCACTATGTCTTAAGCCAGAAAAGCAGATTCTCAGTCGCCTCTGATGAAGTCAGGTGATGCAACGCAACACGTAGGGCACCCCGGACTGGAAGTGATGTTGGAGACCTACACACAGAGTTTAGGTTTGATATACCAAGGCATTTTTAATACTTGTTTGATGTAAGAGTTACTCTTTTTAATAAATGCATTTTAATTTAAATACTATACTATTTGAGGTCATTTTGTTTTATCCTAAGATACGGATAAGCGCAGTGGACGGCGCCTTAATTGGGCCATTACCACAGATTACTTAGACATACTGGGCAGAACCAGGGCCAGCCTAAGATCAGTGGAGCATTGTCCAAAGTATGGATTAGAATCAAAAGGTGCATTGGATTAGTCATTGAGGTGAAAGTTCTCGGAGCACATAAGTGTTATGCCCTGTACACACGGACGGATTTTCAGATGGAAAATGTGTGATAGGACCTTGTTGTCGGAAATTCCGACCATGTGTGGGCTTCATCACACATTTTCCATCGGAATTTCCGACACACAAAGTTTGAGAGCTTGCTATAAAATTTTCCGACAACAAAATGCATTGTCGGAAATTACGATCGCGTGTACACAAATCCAAACGCACAAAGTGCCACGCATGCTCAGAATAAATTAAGAGACAAAAGCTATTGGCTACTGCCCTGTTTATAGTCCTGACATACGTGTTTCAGAACGATCGGATTTTCCGACAACTTTGTGTGACCATGTGTATGCAAGACAAGTTTGAGCCAACATCTGTCGGAAAAAATCCATGGATTTTGTTGTTGGAATGTCCGATCAATGTCCGACCGTGTGTACAGGGCATTACAAGGAGGTGGAAGCACACCAATTGTTTTCACATTATCACACTTGAATTGATTCTCTTGAAGGAAGTGGATTGCACATCTTACATCACCGTTGGAGAATGAACTATTTATAATATACTATTTGCACTTTGATATGGACTGCAATATTGTTATGTGATTCATTTTGATTATGTTTCGTTAACATACACACCGCATGAACAGGTTACGATTTTGATGCAGTGCAAAATCCGCAGTAAATTTGCATTGCATTTAGTGTGAACTGAGACTAAAGCCATAATTAAATGTATAGCGTGTGACAATGGGGTTGGTTTACTAAAGGCAAATCAACTTTGCACTACAAGTGCACTGAAAGTGCACTTGGAGGTGCAGTCGTTTAGATCGGAGGGGAAGATCTGAAATGAGGGGAAGCTCTGCTGATTTTATAATCCAATCATGTACAAGCAAAAATACTGTTTTTTATTTTCCTTGCATGTCCCCCTCAGATCTACAGCGACTGCACTTCCAAGTGCACTTGCAGTGCACTTGTAGTGAAAGTGGATTTCCCTTTAGTAAATAAACCCCAATGTTACTCATGTTTATGCACTTCATCCAACAAGAGTACAACTCTTCCCCTGCAGATCCTCCTCCTGCTGTGTCACGTCATGGCGGGGAGAGTCATGGAGAGACTATCGTATGGTCAAAATCAAGCGATCTTGCAAACTTCTTTTCCCTTGAAGAGGTGACCTGAAGTGAGGACAGGCTGTCAAGTCCGGGACATCGGGACTTGATTGGAAAGCATTACCTGTTTAATACATCCTGTCCAATGAGACTTGACATTTTTTTTAACTCCCCGATATAAAGATGGGGTTTCAAGGACCATCTTCATTCTTTACAGACGTAAGGCCTCCTTTACACAGTGGGGTAGCTGCAGTCGCCAGTTTTCTGCCGCAAAAATGAGCCAATGTCGCTGCTGGAATGACCTGGTCATGCGATCAGCAGCAGCTGCTCAGCCCATTAAAACTAAGTTAGACCCCTTCCTTCTGTTTCATTTTCCTCAATAAGGCCCCTTTCACACGGGCGCCTCTGTATTGCGGATTCTGCTTGCTCAGCAGGAGATCACTCCGCTGACCACACTGAGCAGGTGAATGACAGGTCCTGTCACAGTCGGAAACGGTCCCGCTCTCCTCTATGGGGAAATCGGGTGGAAACGGAACGCTTGTCTGTTTTTATCCAGTCCGATCTGCCAGACGGATGGAAAATAGGACCACCATCCATCTGGATTTTGCGGCAGGGGATCGGATCAGATGGCAGCAGGTGTCAGCGGACATGCGCCGCTAACATCCACCGTTCCATGGGGAAGACTGCAAGGTCCGATCAGGTCCGCCTGAAAAACTGACAGGCGGACCTGATCAGAAAGCTCATGTGAAAGGACCCTTATGCCGCGTACACACGGTCGGACTTTTCATCTACAAAAGTCCAACGGACGCCGACGGACTAAAGCTGGCTGGTAATCCGATCGTGTGTGGGCTTCTCCGGACTTTCAGCAGACTTTTTCAGCCTCAAATCCGACGGACTTTAGATTTGAAACATGCTTCAAATCTTTACGTTGTAACTACGACGGACCCCGAAATCCGCTCGTCTGTGTGCTAGTCCGACGGACAAAAACCCATGCTAGGGCAGCTATTGGCTACTGGCTATGAACTTCCTTATTTTAGTCCGGTGTACGTCATCACGTACGAATCCGTCGGACTTTTGTGTGGTCGTGTGTAGGCAAGTCCGTTCGTTAGAAAGTCTGCTGCAAGTCCGCCGAAAGTCCGCCGGAAGTCCGCCGGAAGTCTGTCGGACAGGCTGTCGGACTTTTGTAGACGAAAAGTCCGACCGTGTGTACGCGGCATTAGTATCCAGCCTTCAAAGTGGACTCAGATGTAGAAGATCACAGTCTATTTACACATTGATATGAAAGCCGAACATCCATTTATTGCATTTTATAAGTAAAACGTCATTGGATTAAACTGCTGTATCTTAATGGAGAGCTGAGCTGTCTGTGGAGAGCGCTGAATCAAAAGGCGATCATACTGGCCACATGGACCAAGGTCTAACAGAAGTGTGTCAATGTATAAGGAAGTGCTTGAAACACAACCGACAGCATTGCATTTTCTGAAGCTATAGCAGTCACTCCCAGACCACCAATGATAATGAAAGTACTGGTCTGTGAGAGGTCATATCAGAGATGCAGAAACTTTGAGAACCTGAATAATACCACGTTCTTAAATTTTTTTTACATATCAAAAATAAATTTTCATAACTGAAAAAAATACTCAATGCAAGAAGATCTTTTATATGGTGTTGTTAAAAGTAATAAAATAAAAAAAAAATAAAAAAAAGGAGCACTAGGCAGGTGTTATTTACTGAGAAAAACAATTGAAAATAAGCATGAGTTCTATGCATCGCAACACATTATAAAAACTGCATTATTACCTCAGGCAAGACATCTTCTGAAGCAGAAAAGAAGTATGTGTACACAATAAGTTCTGATGCAACTTCAATGAATTTTTCCTGTTAAAACAAATGATACATTTTATGGAAGGCACAACTGTATTTAACGCTAGGTATTCAGCAAAATGTATCAACCAATTGTTGGATTTTCTTAATCTGCTAAACAGATTTGTAATTTTTTAGCTGGTCTTAACCACTTCGCCTTTTCTGGCACTTTTTGTTTACATGTAACAATGTTTTTTGTGTTAGAAAATATCTTAGAACCTCTAAACAATATATATATTTTTTTTTAAGTGGATATAAACCCTCACATGTACCAAGTGAAGTGAACAGCCTCAGATGATACAAATCCTCCAACATAAGTTTTACATGTATATCTTCAGTCTTCTCCTCTGTACACCCTTTCAAAAGTGCAGATCACGTTAAAAATCTTTCTTCATCTGCCAGCAGTACATAGGGAAAGGGTGATGAGACTGCACTTGAATGAAGAAACATGCAGAGCTGTATTCTGAATAGACAAGCTCAGTGCTCATCTCCCTCTGAACACCCTCCTCGACACAAATTGTTATCTCATGTGTCGGAGAACTTCTCAGAAGTGACTCATGATGATAACAGAGGAACGAAGCACTAGAGAGAAAAGACACTCAAAGTTTTGGAGAGAGACAAGAAAACACTATTAGGTATATGTGCTTACTTCAAATGTCATGAATGGAGTTTACAACCACTTTAAAGCAGAGGCCCTAGAGAATAAATTGCTGGGTTATGCAATTATTTATGTCACACGGTATTTGCGCAGCGGTTTTTCAAATGCAATTTTTTTGGGGGAAAAATACACTTTTTTGATGTTTAATAATAAAATATTAAAAACAGAATACATAACCCAATTTTTTAAACTATAAAAGATGATGTTACGCCAGGTAAATAGATACCAAACATGTCACACTTTAAAATTGTGCAAGCCCTGCAACAGCGACAAACGATGCACATTTTTGCTATCCATAGGCGATGCTTTAAAAGCCTTTACAGCAGGGATATGCAATTAGCGGACCTCCAGCTGTTGCAAAACTACAAGTCCCATCATGCCTCTGCCTCTGGGTGTCATGCTTGTGGCTGTCAGAGTCTTGCTATGCCTCATGGGACCTGTAGTTCTGGAACAGCTGGAGGTCCGCTAATTGCATATCCCTGATTTACAGGTTACCACTTTAGATTTACTATATCATACTATAACACCCAACAAAGAAGATCCTGTCTTAGCTGGGCTCTATGATCAGCCAGCGAAAGTGGCGGCTGGTCGATTTGGACTCCAATAAAGCTGCAAAGAGGTGTCAGCTGGTTATGTGCTAGGATTGCTTTTACAAGAGATCCGACCACCAGCTCTAAAAAACAGCATCAGGATGGGTATATCTCTGGCTGGCAAGTGGTTAATGGTTCTTTTTACAGCAACTTGTCAGGGACTAGTAAATAACAGTATTAGAATCAGTACTGTCAGAAAGAATGTATTTAACTTGTGTGGACTGCAAAACTAGCTACAGTATATTCAAGACAAATTAATTAGTTCAAAAAATGCATTTTTTTGACATCTGCAAAAATGACAACGTTTTTGGTAATGTCCCTCATGCTCTGTGTCGTTCATGAAAATATAAACTGTAAACTAGCATAAGGTAACAATCTGTGTTAACACCAGCTAGGAAGAATTTAAGATGAACATTTAAACCAGCAATAGGCAAGGTAGGTTAAAAACATACTGATCGCTTTTAATTCTCATAAGCTACCAATCATTATTTTTAATGCTGGGTGTAACAAAAATTGATGAAACACTACTGGGAAATTTTATATGAGAAGTTGAGGATTAAAAAATTATACATGGGCATAAAAACTTTCAATTATAAGACTGCGATATAATCTCATGAGCGTTTCTTAACAAAAAAAAGCAAGTCTTTTCTCTTCCTGCACACAGTAATCTTTGTTTCTTCTTAGGAGTGCCCTACCATGATTATATCACTAGAGAATCATGAAAACTGTCATTTGGCACTGGTATTTTCGAAAGAAAGGGTATGGATTTACAGGTTTAGTGGTATTACCTGAGTTTTGATGATTTAGGAATAACTGATAAACACATGTAAAAATATGTAGTGAGTATTTCACTAGGTATGTACAATATATTGATTTCCTGGGCTTGACCTCAAGGGCATCTACAAAAAAGGGATGAACATTTCTTCTACACATATGGTAACCTTTGTTTAACTTATAAGAACGCATATCTCACAATTACAAGGTACAGAATAAGCAAAGCAAAGATTGTTGGAAAAGCGGTGGAAAAAACCTTATCGTGGTTGGTTCTGTGATTAGAAGGGAATCTCATACCAAACAGCTGCATCCCATATACTACTGCCTTTTTTCAATCCAGGATTGTAACCACAATTCTCGCCAAGGACCTAAATGTTCTTAAAGCGGAGCTCCACACAAAAGGGGAAGCTTCCGCTTGTTTGCACCCTCCACTGCCACATTTGACACTTTTTGGGGTGGGGCAGGTACCTGGTTTTGACAGGTACCCCCTTCCACTTCCGGTTACAAAGCTGTTGCCCCCCCCCCGCAGCCTTACTTGTATATTTGTAGCATGGCACTGTTTGAGGATCTTGTTGCTTTTCCCAATTTTTATCTATGGTTGTGCCAGCAACTTTGTAGTCTTAAGCCTCGTGCACACGATCCGATTGTTGGTCGAGCGTCAGACTTTTGTCCAAAGGCGTGTGCCGGGAACTTGTCTTGCATACAAACGGTACACAACTGTCTGCCAACAAACATGAACGTAGTGACATACGTGGAATTTCAGCTCTTGAGCGCCACCCTTTGGGCACCTTCTGCTAATGTAGTGTAGTGTTTGGTGAGCACTGATTCCGAGCACGCGCGTTTGTACTTTGGGCTTTTGTGTGACGAACTTGTGTACCCACAATACGAAAATCTGAAAACAGAACGTTGGCCGCTGAAAATTTACTAGTCTGCCATCCGACATTTGTTGACCGAAAGTTGGACAACAATTGTCTGATGGAGCGTACGAACGGTCGAATTTTAGGCAAATAGTTTGTCATCACACAATCCCCTGATGAAAATCCGATCAAGTGTGCGAGGTTTAAGCGTGATTTCACTGTTTATGTTTTGTCTGATATTTGGGCTGACGTGCCTTGACTGGGCCTGAGATGTCTAGCTACACCTTTTATAGGTAAAAGCACAGACAATGTGAATGTCTAAAAAAAAAAAAACAACAAAAAAAAAAAAAAAAAAAAAAAAACAGCTATCCTTTCTCAATAAAGTCAATATGTATAATGTCTTGCTAGCCTAATTAACCATTATAGCAAAGCTAATTTTAAATTGTGCATTTCTTCACATGTAAAGAGTCCCATAGATTAACATTTTGTAAAATTTAGAATACTGAAAATTTTAGCTTTTTACCTTTAGAGTAGAATCAACACCAACATATACAAACAGTACTTGGTGACGCTTCTGCACATGTTCGAACATCTGCTGGCTAGGAAGCTGTCGTATAAGAGGCCTACAACAAAAAATAAACATCAAAGAGTCAAATATATTCAAAATTAAAAAAGAAACAGCCAGCTATTTAAAAATTTTAGAAACAAAGGTGGTGTATGCTATTAAGAAATGTGTCTTTCACCACCATTTCCATTTATTAGAAAGAGTTAGGGGGCCTGGAGAATGAAGATTTCCTTTTAGGCAGAGTGAGGGCCACAGGGTGGCACATATTTAGGCAGAGTGAGGGCCATAGGGTGGCACATATTTAGGCAGAGTGAGGGCCATAGGGTGGCACATATTTAGGCAGAGTGAGGGCCATAGGGTGGCACATATTTAGGCAAAGTGAGGGCCATAGGGTGGCACATATTTAGGCAAAGTGAGGGCCATAGGGTAGCACATATTTAGGCAGAGTGAGGGCCATAGGGTGGCACATATTTCATGAAGACTGGTGTATAGTGGGGAAAGCGTGAGACAAGTCCAGAATGTACATTTTATTGGAAGTTGCATTCAGTAACGACCAACACATTTCACATGGTCCCCCTTCATCAGGGATTAGGCATAACTGTAAGCTTTAAATATAACCATCAAAAGTGGATAATCAAAACAAAAAAAGGGCTTGCCTTCTCAACCTTCTGAGAAAAGCCAATTACCCACCGCTTCCCTAGTTAATAACACTGCCAATATTGTAAAAAGTGCATAGGGGGACAGATGGGTAGGTGGCTTTATCTCCCAAAAAAATTTTAACTTAGAAACCAGGGAACTTGGTACCAACGTTAGCTCTTAGTAACAATGTAGACCTAGATTCAGGCAAGGGTGGCCTTTAAACCGTATGAGACATGTCAGTGTTGAATGATAAAATGCTTAGGGTTCATTTAAACTTGCTTCTTTGTGTCATTGGACACGCTTTGTTAAGGCACTCTGAATGCCAATCAAGGCCTCCATCACTAAATAAAATGGTTACCTTACAGTCCTGATCACATGTTGCGTTTGCTCCGCTTCACAAATTATAACCAATGTCGCTTTTTTTGGTGCTTTAAAGCATCTCCAAAGCCTCCATAGAAGTCTACAACAACGCTCGCTTACAGCACCTTAAACTTTTGAGAGGCTTTTATTCAGAGTTAGCTTTGTTTTGTTTTGGAGGTATTTCAGATATGAGATATCACAGAATGCACTGGGAAACCAACAAGCAAACCAGAAAGACACCATCAGCAGTCAGTACCAGTTCATGTGTATATATTCTGTTAGTGTCTGGTGCAGATGTCGCATCTGGTGTTTGAAAGTGAGTGGGGTCTGGACAGAGCAACCAGCAGACAGCACACGTGGTGTTCAACATGGAAAAGCTATAGCAGAAGGTGAGCGGGGACCAGAGAGAGAAGACTGAGCGGCAGAGGATCAGCAGAGCTGAGGGACCGGAGCAAGAGAAACTAGCAGATGTAACATGTGGTGGGCAGCCTGGGAGAAATATAGTGGGAGGTGAGCAGGGGCTGGAGAGACAGCAAACCAGAGGATCAGCAGAGGTGTGGGTTACTACTAAGCAGAGCTGCATGATTCTGGCTAAAATGAGAATCACAATTTTTTTTGTCTAGAATATCACGCGTCTCGCAGCATAACATCATCACATTATACAAAAAATTGGGCTAACTTTACTGATTCGTTTTTTTTTAATTCATTAAAGTGTGTTTCCCAAAAAATTGCATTTGAAAGGCCGCTGCGCAAATACAGTGTGACATAAAATATTGCAACAACCGCCATTTTATTCTCTAGGGTCTAATGTTTGGAGATTCTAAGTAATTTTCTAGCAAAAAATACTGATTTTAACTTGTAAGCAACAAGTGTCAGAAAAAGGTTTGGTCTTTAAGTGGTTAAACTGCCCTTATTTATAGACCAAAGTTCATCCCATTGATATAAAAGAACTAAATAATACTTTGTTTATAGTTATCTCGCAGCTCTGACAATGTTGTGATAAACTTGGCAGGCTGCCGGTTTTGTTTTTGTCACCTGTGAGCAGAGAACTCTCTGCACTGCATCCAGGAAATGCTGTATTAACATCGTGAGGGGGTTGCAATTTTTTAACAATTAATCGTGCAGCTCTACTACTAAGTGGGGGATCAGCAGAGCTGGGGGTTCTACTGAGCAGGGGACATGCTGAATGAGAGTACTAACTGGGCAGAAAATCCACACACACACAAGGCATTTGCCAAACTTCATTAAAACATCACCAAAGCATCAAAAACACATCAAAAAAGCATGTTGAAGTGGTAGGCGTTTTAATATGTGTTAAAGTCAAAGCAAGTGTAAATCGGCCCTTTCACATTCACTTCAACTTTAACACACATTAAAGCGCCTACCACTTCAACATGCTTTTTTGATGTGTTTTTAATGCTTCTGCAATGCTTTTTTGAAGCTTTAATTAAGCTTGGCAAATGACGTGTGTGTTGATTTACTATTTGTTTTAAAGCAACCCCAGTAAAACCCCAGCTCAGCAGTACTCCCACTCAGCAGATTCCCAGATCATTGATACCCTCATTCAGCAGATCCCCTGCTCAGTAGTAACACCGGCTTTGCTGGTCCTCCACTCAGTAGTAACCCCCAGCTGTGCTGATCCCCCGCTGAGTAGTAACCCCCAGCTGTGCTGATCCCCCGCTGAGCAGTAACCCCCAGCTGTGCTGATCCCCCGCTGAGTAGTAACCCCCAGCTGTGCTGATCCCCCGCTGTGCTGATCCCCCGCTCAGTAGTAACCTCCAGCTGTGCTGATCCCCCGCTGAGTAGTAACCCCCAGCTGTGCTGATCCCCGCTGCGTAGTAGCCCCCAGCTGTGCTGATCCCCCGCTCAGTAGTAACCTCCAGCTGTGCTGATCCCCCGCTGAGTAGTAGCCCCCAGCTGTGCTGATCCCCCGTTGAGTAGTAACCCCCAGCTGTGCTGATCCCCCGCTGAGTAGTAACCCCCAGCTGTGCTGATCCCCCGCTGAGTAGTAACTCCCAGCTGTGCTTATCCCCCGCTGAGTAGTAACCCCCAGCTGTGCTGATCCCCCGCTGAGTAGTAACCCCCAGCTGTGCTGATCCCCCGCTGAGTAGTAACCCCCAGCTGTGCTGATCCCCCGCTGAGTAGTAACCCCCAGCTGTGCTGATCCCCCACTGAGTAGTAACCCCCAGCTGTGCTGATCCCCCGCTGAGTAGTAACTCCCAGCTGTGCTGATCCCCCGCTGAGTAGTAACCCCCAGCTGTGCTGATCCCCCGCTGAGTAGTAACCCCCAGCTGTGCTGATCCCCCGCTGAGTAGTAACCCCCAGCTGTGCTGATCCCCCGCTGAGTAGTAACCCCCAGCTGTGCTGATCCCCCGCTGAGTAGTAACCCCCAGCTGTGCTGATCCCCCACTGAGTAGTAATCCCCAGCTCTACTGTCCCCCACTCAGAAGTAACCCCAAGCTCTGATGATCCTTTGTCTTGCTGATCCTTCGCTCTCTCCAGTCCCTGCTCATATCCTGCTATTTTCCCCCCAGGTTGTGCTCCATGTGTGACATCTGCTAGTTTCTTCTCCTCCTCCAGGCCCCCCCCCCCCAGCTCTGCCTTTCAGTCCTCTTTCTCAGGTGCCCACTCATCTTCCATTTTAGCATTCCCCTGTTGCACACCACAAGGGCCATCAGCAAGTTGCTCTGCTCTGGACCCCCCCTCACCTTCCGGCTTCTCCACACTGCACACCAGATGTGACGTCTGCACCCGATACTTCCAGAAAATATACACGTGAACCAGAAGTGGCTGCCGATTACGTCTTTCCGGTTCGCTTGTTGGTTTCCCAGTGCATCCTAGGATGTCTCTTACCTGCATCACCTCCAAAACAAAGTGAAGCTAACACTGAATAAAAGCCCCTCAAAAGCTGCAGGTGATGTTAGCGAGCTTTGTCATAGACTTCTATGGGGGATTTGGAGAAGCTTTGAAGCACCAAGAAAGCAACATGGGGTATAATTTTTGAAGCAAAACAAACGCAACATGTAAACAGGACTGTAAGTATATCATATTATCTAGTGACAGGTGCTTTGACTGGCATTCAGAGCACTTTAAAAAAGTGTGATCAATGCCACATTTTGAAGCAAGTGTAAACAAGCCCTTCGAGTGAGCATTTTGCAGCTGCTCTCTGATCTTGGCTTTCATTTTCAACCACTTCATAGTATCTCTAAAGCAGAGCTCTTCCTGTTCTTAGACCAGTGTCTTTACACGGCTTGAAATGACATTTTTCAGTGCATGCTCATTTTTCATTGCATGCTCACTGGGTGTAAAACAAAACACCCTTTCCTTGTAGACCGAATACATTTTTTAAAATGAGAGGACAATGAGAGTTTCTACAAGGAAGAGGAGGCCAGTAGATATACTGTATGTATGGAAATATATTTATATGCAAAGTCTCTGGGGGAACCTTTACCACTCAAGCAAACACACTAACTAGTCAAATAGCAGTCTTAACCATAGTTATTACATCTCTCTTCCAGTTTTTTTATGCTCATTATTATGTTTCATTATTAATGATGAGCCTGTCCAAATACAGAATCTAGGTGGAGTAGATGTTTGAACATGTAAGAACTGGATTATCCAGCCCTGATCACATGATGACAGTTTTATTCATAACTTGAAATGTGCTTCAGGCAAGGTCTGGAGTATTAACATAATACTGTATGGCTTTTATTTGACAAAATGTCCATGTATGTTAGGCTACAATAAAAGACCTCAAAACATGCTGAAATCCTTATTGCTATTGGTGCCCACGTGTATGACATCAGGCTGACAAAACGTGTATTTTCTTGGACCAAAATACATGACAACTAAAGAATAGGGAGGCAGATGTCAGGTGTCTTTCTTTGTACAAAGACTGACAATAGAAGAGTATAGACTGCATTCCCATGTCTTGGAGACTACTAGTCTTGGAGATTCTATTAACAACATAAGGGTGATTTTTAAAACCCAGGAGAAATTAAAGGTATTACCAAAAAAAGAAATGTGAGATTTTTGCCAACATTTTATACAAGAAAAAAAAAAGAAAAGCGTGTACTGATTAGCACTCGCCAGACAGTGCTCTCCTATATATTTGCTCACTTCGATATACAGTAGACCTCTAAATTATAGGAGGGCTATACAAGTTCAATTGACATAATCAGGCTAGAGGGAGACATTATGTAAGGCGGAGAATCATCTGGATTATATGAACTCTGGATCTGGGAGTGCCTAGGTTTGGATTTGTATGGTGCCATCTGCCCGATTATCTCCATTGAGCTTGTATAGAACTCCTATAATTTAGAGGTGTAAACCGACATGAGAAGCTATATAGGAGAGCACTGTCTGGCACTGATATATTTGGACACGGTGCGCTCATAGGATTTCATGTACTTTCTTCACTTGTCCATTGGACTGGCACACAATAGTTATATATTATACACATGGGACTACTTTATTATTGCTGATGTAATATGCATATATTTGTGTGTTGAGGTTTCACACTTTCACTATTTGAATGTAACACAAAGGTGTAAGTTTAATAACTTTTTTGCATATTTGTTTTATATTAGAAGTGATAAGATTGAGATGAGATTGGTTTATGAGCGCTGCAAAATTTTTATATATATGTTATGGGTAAAATTTTCTGTGGGTGATTCACGGTATGTGCTAGCTTGATATAATTAAGGAAATTGGTATTTTGCAGCATGGCAACAATTAGTAAAATATTTACTCCATTTGCATTGTCTGTATTTGCATTGCCAACCCCATTAGACAACAACTGCCTACATGTGCACCCCCCCCCTTTAAAGTGACAGGTAGGTGCAAATCTATGGCATGCTCTTGCCTAGGCCACCTGCTCCAGTTCTGCTAAATAATTTTATACAGAGATAGGGCTTTGTTTACCATACATCATTTTAGAATACCTACTTACCCAGCAACTCTGTTTGCAAATTCAACAATGTCCTCCTTTGTTCTCTGGCCTCTATAGTTGTATGCCATATCACCTTTTAATCTTAAAAGAGACATAAATGTTAAAATAAACCAGTGCATGTAGGAAAAGATACTACTGAAATATTTACACCTAAATACAATATCTAAATGTGTGCCAATATAAAGGAAAAAGATACAAACCAGTCAGTACCAATACAGACCAGAACCACTTTGTCCAAATACCATTATATAAAAAAAAAAAAAAAAAATTGCATTGTTTCTAGTAAAATAAATCGAAAGCCTTAAAATGTGGAACATAATAAAAACATGAAATACTCACCTGGTTTCTTTAGACACCCCTCTGTGTTGCAGTGCTGGGTCCGTTGTTAGGTGATTGACTCTCAGTGTCATTCACCCCACTTCTCCTGGGACACATGGAGCATCATTATGTTACCCTAAGCTCACAGGGCATTGTTTCAGAGAATGGTGCCGATGCCATCAAATCCTCCGGCCGTCTGATTGGCCCCACTGTGATGACTCCACTTCCGCGCATGTGCACGGGAGTCAAGGACCGCGGCACGGAGCTCTGAAGGGATGGCATGGGTATACCGTATACCATCCCTTCAGAGTGTATAACCCGGTCTCATCACCAGCTGCATGATGTGTAAATATCTCTATTCATAGTATCTAGAGGTAATCCTTATTATAGGCTTACCTCTAGGTACAAGCCTACAGAATGGGGTTACATCCACTTTAATTGGTTTTCAATCCTGAGCCAAAAAAAAAATAACTATTTGAAACCTATTGGTTGCTGATCTTCATAGAAGACAATCCTCTAAGCAATCTTGCAGATCAGCTGTTAAGCAAAAAACAAGCCATATATAGAGTATCAAGGCAAATCGATATGAGCAGATTGCAAAATGTATCCCATTTCTCATGGGCACATGCGGATATCTGATCACCAAGACTGGAAGAGGAATGTAAACTATGCGGCGGGCCTCAGAGTGAGAGCTACACCTGCTTTGAGGGTGGGAGCAAAGGTTTATGGGAAAGTTCATTTATAATCACTTTTCCAATAATGCAGGTGCAGGGTAAAAAATAAAAAAAAAAAATACATTTTTGTCACAATTTTACTGTGTTGCTATTTGAAAGATTTGAATGAGGTTTCACTTTTAACAGGAATAAATAAAATACTGGGGTTTTTTTTGGTTTTTATAGCAGTGCTTTCAGTTTATGTAGGACTTACAGTTTTATTGTTGGAAATCCACGGACCCCGAATTCTGAAGCAATACCTGCAATGAGTAAAAGGATTATTTGTCTCACTTCCAAATATCTATTCAAATCTAAATACAATACTATTCTTGTGAACTGGTAGATAAGAGGTAGATATTAGGGATGTGGGTACATCACCTTAGGAGTATGGTATGCATACCCAAGACTTGGAATAGGACCACAGAAGCCCTTGGAACAGCCATTTAACAAGGTTTAACTAGTATATATGGATTCCTTGGCTTGTTCCCATGATTGCCTCCCCTCAAAGCCCTCCACATCTTGTCTTTGCTCTTCCTCCTGCCTCTCTGTTTAGGGGTTCCAGCCCTCAACAACTCCCAGGGTAGACAACCTTGTTCCTCCTGGAGACCTCCATTTTTAATTTGGGCTGATTAACACCTAATCTATAGTATATGCTCCTGACAAAGTCAGATTCAAAAAACGCGTTGAGAAATGTCAAGAGTTGCTCTTTCTGGCCAACCCGGTGGAAATAATACTCCATTTAAACAGATGATCTTTGGATGTGCAATTTGATGTTGTATAAGACACTGTGATTGTATGAAATCAGCCATATGTTTTTAGTTGAAAAAAAAGTTTAAGCCGCTTTAGTACTGATAAAAAGTAACCTTAATCTTATGAAGTTATTGTACGAATGATGATGTACCTGAGCCCTATGGGTGTTGATAGTTTGATAGATACAACTAAAAGTAACAGTCAAAAAGAGTATTGTAAAACAGAACTCTTAAAAGGGAAAGGTTTTCTTTTCAATATACGCACTCAAAAGAGAAGTATGGGTTTTGGGGTTCTTGCAGATTTATACTTACCTAGGTGGATACTGCATTGTTCCCCCACCGGCTCTAACACTGAAAACCAAAGATAAAACACCACAGATCTCCAAGTTCTCACAGCCTTGTGAGTCACCACTGTCTGCTCTGTTCCCCTGCATCGCTCACTGGAGCGATGGGCTGTAGAGAGGGCGGGAGTGGCCGGCTCAGGCTCCCAGTGGCTCGCTGAGAGGCTGAGCTGGGTGCCGGTCCAGGCATGTGGGCAGATCCCAACTTCATTGTCACGATCTTGCCCGAGCCTGGACCAGCTCTGTGACGTCAGCAGACAGCGGACTTCAGCCCACTGTCTGCTAAAAACAGGTCGCAGGAGTACAAAACTAACTGCACTCCTGTTATCCACAGAAGTAGTACAGCCAAGTGAACTTTGGCTGTACTTCTCCTTTAAAAGAGATCTATATAATTATATATAAAGCAGTATTAAATCCAAAAAGAAACATTATTATTTTGCAGCTTAAAAATATTTAGATATGACGGCTGCATTAGTTCTGTTTTGTGTTTTCTTTTAATTTTCACCTGCTGATCTGGCCAGTAAGTGTGTTATTTTCAACAGAACAAGCTGTCCTGTAGATGTAGCAGTTATGGGGATAAGGAAACCCATTTACCACTGAAAGGGGTGCTCTTAGTGATCAGCTTTTATGTATTTAAGTACAACCCTTATCCCAAAAAGAAAAAAAAAAAAAAAAAAGGTTGATGTAAATGCTTAAAATTCGTAGCTGGAGTTTGGCTTCAATTTGTACATTGCATATAAATTTGCCAGTACATTTAACTCTCCCCTCCACCAGACTGACAAAACTGCTGTCCAAAGGTGTCTCTGTTGCTACTTCATCCAGAGTATAGGTACCATCATATAGGAGATGTGTTACTGGCCAGATAACAAGGTGAAAACAGCGGGGAAAAAGCCTATAAAAAAGGAAACAAATGCAGCCACTGCATTTAATAATTTTTAAGCTGCAATATATAATATTTTTTGGTTATAGGTTTAACACTGCTTTTAAGTTGTTTGATGATCTATGCATGACACAATCCATCCATACTTGTGATTATGTCACAAATACAATCTTTTCTTCCCTCATTCTTTTTTCACTTTTTTTGGGCAGTTCATTGCCCATGGGGAATACTCAATAGCACAGTATAGATGCTATGGAAGAACAGGCGGACATAAACATTTACCGGTATTTTGATTTCATTTCTAGCATGTATAAATTGTTTTATAGGATTGATATAATCTCTGTTCTAATAATACAATGGTATACGGGATCATGTTGTCCCTGGATATGTGCTCTGAGTGTTACCCTTGCAAACATTTTAAAAAATGTAATACCGGTACTTTAACAAATACAATCAGAATATGGAAGCCATTGTATTATCCAGCCATCAGATTTAAGTGTGTGTGGGGACCGTTCACCTATTGGATATTTCTTATCCTAATTGGAGTTCGACTACAAATCACGGTTGTATGCAGGTAGTCAGACTTACCTCTGATTTTGAAAGATTTAAAAAAACAAAAAAAACATGAAATGATGTCAGCTGCAGTATAATAGCAGATCTCACAGCTCATAAATCAGAGCTCTTTGTCAATGCATTACTGCAATGCTAATCCTTCTCTTAGTTATATCAGGATTCCATAGACTAGACTAATCCCATAAGAAATATTTATCCTCACCTAACATCTGTTACTCTTACATCATGACATTTCTCCTCTTCTGTCTGAGACTCATAAAAGTTTAAATAGGAGAATATGAACTCTCATGAGCTACAAACTCAAAAAGGTCCACCTGCTTTTTAGAGAGTACAATAAAAATAAAGACTCAAAAAGGTCCACTGCGCTTTTTAGAGTGAACAAAAAATAAAAAATAAAGACTCAAAAAAAAGGTCCACCTGCTTTTTACAGAGTACAATAAATTAAAAAAAAAAACTAAAATAGGTACTATAAAAATTCTCATAAAAAGGTCCACTGCGCTTTTTGGAGAGAAAAAAAAAAAAAAGAATCAAAAAGGTCCATCATTGTGCTTTTTAGAAAGTACAATAAAAAAAAAAAAAAAAAAAAAAACACTCAAAAAAGGTCCACCTGCGTTTTAAAGGGTACAATAAAAATAAAGACTAAAAAAAGGTCCACTGTGCATTTTAGAGAGAACAAAATAAAAAATAAGACTCAAAAAGATCCATTGCGCTTTTTAGTGGGTACAATAAAAATAAAAAGAGTTAGCCTAGCAAACAGTGCTCTGTCTAACAGTTTATTGAATGAAAAGATGACTATTATATGCAGAGCAGAGAAGTCAACGTATCATTAGATGAAATGTTACATTTATACCACGAAAACTACGTAAATGACTTAGTAGCATTGATTATTTATATCCTATCTACTGTATGACTATTATAAACAACCTTGCATATCTAACGTTATTGCTGTACAGACCATAATGTTGGAAGAAATATTTGCAGTACAAAAGTAAAAAAATAATTTGCGCAAGCGGGAATAAAGTGCCGTCTCTACAAGGTGCCATGTTACTGTCCCGAGAACTGACAAAAAGGTGAAGATTTCATTACACAGGACAAAATATACTTTTATTTATCGCAGCCTAAGATGACCTTGGACAGTCATTTTAAACCTTTGAAAGTAAAAGTCCTGACAAGTGTAAGAACCTTATTTACGCAACAAAGCCTCCTTTGCCGTTTAATTTTCTATTCGGGGGCCCTTTCACAATTTTGGGGCTAAGCCCTTCCCTGCTACCCTGTCCAATCATAGCACTTCTGTGGCCAATAAGAGCGCTGTAATTGGACAGGGGGGTGGGAAGGTGAAGGCTCCAATGTCAATATAAATATTATAATCAGTATAATTAAAGCATGGGAACCATGCTTCTTATCTGGTCCTAAGTCCAACCAATTTAAGGAACAATTCGAAACACATGAAAGGGGAATTTAAATGACTTTAAAAAGCATTCACGACTGTGTAATTATGTCCATATTTTGACACATTGGGGTTTATTTACTAAAACTGGAGACTGCCAAATCTAGTGTAGTTCTGTATAGAAACAAATCAGCTTCCAGGGTTTTTTGTCAAAGCTTAAAGGAGAAGTCCAGCCTGAGCTCTTTTGGCTGGGCTTCTCCTTATGCCCTGTACACACGGTCGGATTTTCTGACGGTAAATTTGTGATAGGACCTTGTTGTCGGAAATTCCGACCGTGTGTAGGCTCCATCACACATTTTCCATCGGAATTTCCGACACACAGAGTTTATAAAATTTTCCGACAACAAAATCCGTTGTCGGAAATTCCGATCGTGTGTACACAAATCCGACGCACAAAGTGCCACGCATGCTCAGAATGAATTAAGAGATGAAAGCTATTGGCTACTGCACTGTATATATATATAGATATATATATTTTCTTTTTTTTCTTTTTATTATGTTCCAAAATATGGATATAATTACATGGTCATGAATGCTAGAATTTGAAGTCCCTTCCATTTTCATGTGTTTCACATTACTGCCCTGGTAGGATTTGTGGTAGACCCACGGCATATTTTGTTTTTGTGTTTGTTCCTCATTAAGAAAAAGGCCAAAATACTGATGCAAATGCAGGTATGTACTTTATCCACTTAGCGACCGCCCTATAACAGTTTTACGTACAGCCAGACTTCTGCCTGAAGGGGGTGTGCACACACCGCCGGCAGGCCGCTTCTGCTGTGAAAATTCACACTAGAAGCCGGTCTGTGGGTGTTGGGCACTCAATGTCCTCCGGCACCCGCCAACCACCAGTAAACTACACAGAACGGGGCAGATGCAGGTTTTGACAGGGGGGGAGACATGGATTCTGTGTTCGTGCAAAGGAGGAACTAGAATCCATGTTTTCTCCTAGTAAAATCAGCACACATAGTAAACACAAAGACTGGCTAGGCACACATTTAACCCTTTGATCATCCTAGATGTTTAACCCCTCCAAGCCAGCGTCATTAGTACAGTGACAGTGCATATTTTTAGCACTGATCACTGTATTAGTGTCACTGGTTCCTGCAAAGTGTCAAGTTAGTGTCTGTTTGCTGCAATATCGCAGTCCCGCTATAAGTCACTGATCGCCACCATTACTAGTATAAAAATAAATAAAAATTCCATAAATACATCCTATAGTTTGTAGATGCTATAACCTTCGTGTAAACCAATCAATATACCATTATTGGGATTTTTTTCAACCAAAAACATGTAGCAGAATACATATTTGCCCAACTTCATGGAGAAATTGGATTTTTTTTTCCATTGTTTTTATCCGATGTGTTTTATAGCAGAAGTAAAAAATGTATTTTTTTTTTTTTTTCAAAATTGTCGGTCTTTTTTTGGTTATAGCGCAAAAAATTAAAACAGTAGGTGTGGGAAAAAAATACATCCATTTTATTTGGGTACAGTCAGTTAAAGTAATGCAATGCTGTATAGCAAAAAATGGCCTGGTCATGAAGGGGGTAAATCTTCCGGAGGTCAAGTGGATAATAGCATGCTCAGAGCCCACATGATTATTGCCTACACTTGGCGACTTAAAAAAAAAAAAAAATCCTTGCAACTGTAACAAATGAAAAATAAACTTGCTTTTTGGGATTAGGACGGAAGTGAAAATTATATTATAATATATATATATATATATATATATATATATATATATATATATATAAATAAACCGAAACTAAATCTTCCTTGATCCCAAAAACCGATACCGAAACAACTCCGATACCGAAAGTGACTGTTTTTAAAAATATTTTTATACAGGATCAGAGACTGCAGACATGGTACAGGAGATGATCAGAGACTGCAGACATGGTACAGGAGATGGCCAGAGACTGCAGACATGGTACAGGAGATGGCCAGAGACTGCAGACATGGTACAGGAGATGGCCAGAGACTGCAGACATGGTACAGGAGATGGCCAGAGACTGCAGACATGGTACAGGAGATGGTCAGAGACTGCAGACATGGTACAGGAGATGGTCAGAGACTGCAGACATGGTACAGGAGATGGCCAGAGACTGCAGACATGGTACAGGAGATGGCCAGAGACTGCAGACATGGTACAGGAGATGGTCAGAGACTGCAGACATGGTACAGGAGATGGTCAGACACAGGAGATGATCAGAGACTGCAGAGATGCTACAGGAGATGATCAGAGACTGCAGAGATGCTACAGGAGATGATCAGAGACTGCAGAGATGCTACAGGAGATGATCAGAGACTGCAGAGATGCTACAGGAGATGATCAGAGACTGCAGAGATGCTACAGGAGATGATCAGAGACTGCAGACATGGTACAGGAGATGATCAGAGACTGCAGACATGGTACAGGAGATGATCAGAGACTGCAGACATGGTACAGGAGATGGTCAGATACTGCAGACATGGTACAGGAGATGGTCAGATACTGCAGACATGGTACAGGAGATGGTCAGATACTGCAGACATGGTACAGGAGATGCTCAGATACTGCAGACATGGTACAGGAGATGCTCAGATACTGCAGACATGGTACAGGAGATGCTCAGATACTGCAGACATGGTACAGGAGATGGTCAGATACTGCAGACATGGTACAGGAAATGGTCAGAGACTGCGGACATGGTACAGGAGATGGTCAGAGACTGCGGACATGGTACAGGAAATGGTCAGAGACTGAGGACATGGTACAGGAGATGGTCAGGAGATGGTCAGAGACTGAGGACATGGTACAGGAGATGGTCAGAGATTGGGGACATGGTCAGAGAGTCAGAGACTGCGGACATGATACAAGAGATCATTGCAGCCTCACCAGTGTCCGTCAGATGCAGCCAGCCTGTGTCCCCGGTAGTACAGCCAGTGTCTCCAGTAGTGCAGCCTGTGTCCCCATTGCAGCCAGTGAAGGGAGAGAGCCGCCACCGCCTGTTTGATTACAGTGCCGGGAACATCACAGCTTTCATTTCAATAGCTGTGTGTTCCCCCTTGTGCGCCGTCACATACAGCTCCTCCCCCTTGTCCGGGCACTTTGATAGACAGATCACCCGTCCAATGGGACGGGTGATCTGTCTATCAAAGTGCCCGGACAAGGGGGAGGTGCTGTATGTGACGGCGCGCAACGGGGAACACACAGCTATTGAAATGAAAGCTGTGATGTTCCCGCCACTGTAATCAAACAGGCAGCGGCCGCGCCCCTGCCCCATTCGGTATCGTCAAAAATTCTCTTTCGGCTTTTTGCTGAAAGGGCCATTTTCAGCGTATAACACGCACAGGCGCATTCATTTTAAAAAGGAAGTTTCAGGAAAAAAACTTAAATTTTAAATAAGGAACTTTGAAGCAAAATAAGGGTCAGTGCCCATCTGCAGCCTCACCATTGCCATCAGTGCAGCCTGATCGATGCCCATCTGCAGCCCAGAGGGGACAGGGAGGGGGGCGGGACGAGTGCTGAAAGATTACATACAGTGAGAATCTCCTATGATAGACAGAACAGAACAGTGGTCCAATGGTGGCCCAGGAGAGGGGACTTCCTATTACAGAGGCCACCAAGTAAACAGGAGATTCTCACTGTATGTAATCTGATGGCGCTCGTCCTGGCCCCCTCCCTGTCCCCTCCGAGGCAGCTAAAATTGAAGTATTGGCGTATAACACGCACACGCTATTTGCTCCCGATTTTCATGGTGAAAAAGTGAGTGTTATACGCCAATAAATACAGTATATTTATAAAAAGGTCTTATGAACCGAGAGTTAAAACATTTGTAGTAAAGACTCGTCTTGTAACTGGAATCCTTCGAATAGCAGAGTATTTCTGGTAAATATCTATAGGGTTAACCAGCTCTTACTTAACAAACTAAAAATATATGTAAATGCAGGGTGTGCTAATTGCAGGCTACAGTTAAACAAGGTGATATGTTCTGGCAGACTGGTTTACATTTTAAGGGTTTGCCTTTACCACCTTTCTCCGTTTAAAATGTACAATATGTGCAGAAAAACAAAAGCAGATGGTGACATTTGCAACAAGCTTATAGCTTTACAATGAATGGCAGTTTTCTATAGGGACAAATGCAGAGAGATTACATAAAATCGACAGATTACTTGGTAGACCACAGCAAGTTCTTATCACAGGCAACCTATACAGAGAGAAATACTGAAACAGCTTTGTTGACTGCCATCTGAAAATGCTAAATGTCAGCTTGTCCCCGCCATCAATACATCATCAAGCAAACAATAATGCAGATATGGAAAATCAGAATCTCTAATCTTCCTTCTTGCTCCAGGGCAGGAAATGAAACAGGACTGAAGCCACTGGATTGGCAAGGCAGCCAGGAACCTGGCATTTTCAGAGAAAATGATAAACAATTGGTAACCTCCACAACTCCTCAACACAGCTTGCCTTTAAAGAGGAACTGTCTCCTAGGCCAGGCGTCTCCAAACTATGGCCCTCCAGTTGTTCAAGAACTACAATTCCCATCATGTTTATTAATGTCTGTGAATGTCAGAGTTTTACAATGCCTCATGGGGTGTGTAATTCCGCAACAGCTGGGAGGGTCGTAGTTTGGAGATCCCTGACCTAGGCCATTCAGCACAAAGAGACCCACACATCAATAATACTCATCTTACCAATGCTCTCTCACCACTCCTGCCTCCATCAGCTGACAATAATACCCAGTGCTTCCAGGTAAGAGAGAATTTGATCTCCTCCCATGTGACAGCACTTGGGTCGAGGCTCCAATCACTACACTTGTGCACTGTCACCTGACCAGGAGAGTACTGTTACTGTTCTGTTCTTATTAGCATCCAACACCAGTTGACATATTGGATTTCACTGTTGGATGCAACAGAAGCAAGAGTGGTGATGATGGGGCCATTTACAAAGACACTGTCACGGTCACGGTGAGTGACTGCACTGCAAGGGTTATTTGCTTGTTAAATGAACACTTTGAAAACACATCAGATCTCAGTGGTGAAAAATCTCACGTTGGATATCTATACTGATATGGACTGGGTAATGTGTTAGGAACGAAAGGATGCCACATCGTTTGATGGAAATGAAAATGATCAACCTACAGGAGGACTCAATTCAAAGACACCCCCAAAATACTTATCATTTATGATTATTTTTCACTAGTTTTGCATTTGGCTAGGGTCAGTGTCACTACTGGTAGCATGAGGCAATACTATAGAGTTTGCACAGGCAGTCCAACTCCTCTAGGATGGTACATCAGTACGTGCCATTGCCAGAAGGTTTGCCGAGTCTCCCAGCAAGAGCATGGAGGAGATTCTAGGAGAGCTGGACAGGGCTGTAGAAGGTCCTTAATCCATCAGCAGGACCGGTATTTGCTCCTTTGTGAAAGGGGGAACAGGATAAGCACTGCCAGAGCCCTACAAAATGACCTCCAGCAAGCCACTGGTGTGAATGTCTCTGACCAATGAGAGCAGGTTCACCATGAGCACGTGACAGATGTGAAAAGGGTCTGGAGAAGTCGTGGAGAACATTATGCTGCCTGTAACATCGTTCAGCATGACCGGTTTGGTGGTGGGTCAGTGATGGTCTGGGGAGGCATATCCATGGAGGGATGCACAGACCTCTACAGGCTAGACAATGGCACCCTGACTGCAATTGGTTATCGAGATTAAATCCTTGGACCCATTATCAGACCCTAAGCTGGTGCAGTGGGTCCTGGGGTCCTGGTGCACAATGATGCCCAGCCTCATGTGGCGAGAGTATGCAGCCAGTTCCTGGAAGATGAAGGAATTGATACCACTGAATGGCCCCCCACGCTTGCCTGACCTAATCCAATAGAACACCTCTGGGACATTATGTTTCGGTCCATCCGCCGCCGCCAGGTTGCCCCTCAGTCTGTTCAGGAGCTCAGTAATGCCCTGGTCCAAATCTGAGAGGAAATACCCCAGGACACCATCTGTCGTCTCATTAGGAGCATGCCCCGGCGTTGTCAAGCATGCATACATGTGGGGGCCATACAACCTACTGAGTACCATGTTGAGCTGCTGCAATGAAATTTCAGCAAAATTGACTAACCTGCTGCATAATTTTTTCACTTTGATTTTTGGGGGGTCTTTGAATTCAGCCCACAGTAGGTTGATAGTTTTCATTTCCATCAAACGATGTGACATCTGTTCATTTCTAACACATTACCCAGTCCATATCAGTATAGATATCCTGCATGATATTTTTCCCCATTGAGATCTGATGTGTTTTCAAAAAGTGTTTCTTTAATTTTTCTGAGCAGTGTACAAAGATTTACCTACCCAATACTCTGATCCTCTCCATTGGGAGACGGGCCCTGACATCA